>NC_058373.1:96807500-97118000 GCF_018350175.1 Felis catus | reverse complement strand
ATCTATAGATTCCTGATTTGTTCATTTTAGCCACTCTGATGGGCATGAGGTGATATCTGAGTGTGGTTTTGATCTGTATTTCCCTGATGAGGAGTGACATTGAGCATCTTTTCATGTACCTGTTGGCCATCCGGATGTCTTCTTTAGAGAAGTGTCTATTCATGTCTCCTGCCCATTTCTTCACTGGATTATTTGTTTTTTGGGTGTGGAGTTTGTTGAGTTCTTTATAGATTTTGGATACTAGCCCTTTGTCCCATATGCCATTTGCAAATATCTTTTCCCATTCCGTTGGTTGCCTTTTAGTTTTGTTGATTGTTTCCTTTGCAGTGCAGAAGCTTTTTATCTTCATGAGGTCCCAATAGTTCATTTTTGCTTTTAATTCCCTTGCCTTTGGAGATGTGTCAAGTAAGAAATTGCTGTGGCTGAGATCAGAAAGGTTTTTTCCTTCTTTCTCCTCTAGGGTTTTGATGGTTTCCTGTCTCACATTCATGTCCTTCATCCATTTTGAGTTTATTTTTGTGAATGGTGTAAGAAAGTGGTCGAGTTCTGCATGTTGCTGTCCAGTTCTCCCAGCACCATTTGTTAAAGAGACTGTCTTTTTTCCATTGGATATGCTTTCCTGCTTTGTCAAAGATTAGTTGGCCATACTTTTGTGGGTCTAATTCTGGGGTTTGTATTCTATTCCATTGGTCTATGTGTCTGTTTTTGTGCCAATACCATGCTGTCTTGATGATTACAGCTTTGCAGTAGAGGCTAAAGTCTGGGATTGTGATGCCTCCTGCTTTGGTCTTCTTCTTCAATATCACTTTGGCTATTCAGGGTCTTTTGTGGTTCCATACAAATTTTAGGATTGCTTCTTCTAGCTTTGAGACGAATGCTGGTGCAAGTTTGATTGGGATTGCATTGAATGTGTAAATTGCTTTGGGCAGTATTGATATTCTAACAATATTTATTCATCCAATCCATGAGCATGGAATGTCTTTCCATTTCTTTGTATCTTCTTTGATTTCCTTCATAAGCTTTCTATAGTTTTCAGCATACACATTTTTACATCTTTGGTTAGGTTTATGCCTCGGTATTTTATGATTCTTGGTGCAATTGTGAATGGGATCAGTTTCTTTATTTCTCTTTCTGTTGCTTCATTATTAGTGTATAAGAACACAACTGATTTCTGTACATTGATTTTGTATCCTACGGCTTTGCTGAATTCATGTATCAGTTCTAGCAGACTTTTGGTGGAGTCTGTCGGATTTTCCATGTATAGTATCATGTCATCTGCAAAAAGTGAAAGCTTGACTTCATCTTTGCCAATTTTGATGCCTTTGATTTCCTTTTGTTTTCTGATTGCTGATGCTAGCACTCCCAACACTATGTTAAACAACAGCGGTGAGAGTGGACATCCCTGTTGTGTTCCTGATCTCAGGGGGAAAGCTCTCAGTTTTTCCCCATTGAAGATGATATTAGCTGTGGGCTTTTCATAAATGGCTTTTATGATGTTTAAGTATGTTCCTTCTATCCCGACTCTCTCTCGAGGGTTTTTATTAAGAAAGAATGCTGAATTTTGTCAAATGCTTTTTCTGCATTGATTGACAGGATCATATGGTTCTTATCTTTTCTTTTATTAATGTGATGTAGCACGCTGATTGATTTGCGAATGTTGAACCAGCCCTGCAGCCCAGGAATGAATCCCACTTGATCATGGTGTATAATTCTTTTTATATGCTGTTGAATTCGATTTGCTGGTATCTTGTTGAGAATTTTTGCATCCATATTTATCAGAGATATTGGTCTGTAGTTCTCTTTTTTTGCTGGGTCTCTGTCTGGTTTGGGAATCAAAGAAATGCTGGCTTCATAGAATGAGTCTAGAAGTTTTCCTTCCCTTTCTATTTTTTGGAACAGCTTGAGAAGGATAGGTATTATCTCTTCTTTAAATGTCTGGTAGAATTCCCCAGGGAAGCCATATGGTCCTGGACTCTTATTTTTTGGGAGATTTTTGATAACTGATTCAATTTCTTTACTGGTTATGGGTCTGTTCAAGTTTTCTATTTCTTCTTGTTTCAGTTTTGGAAGTGTGTGGTGCTGAGGAATTTATTCATTTCTTCCAGGGTGTCCAGTTTGTTGGCATATAATTTTTCATAGTATTCCCTGATAATTGCTGTATTTCTGAGGGATTGGTTATAATAATTCCATTTTCATTCATGATTTTATCTATTTGGGTCATCTCCCTTTTCTTTTTGAGAAGTCTGGTTAGAGGTTTATCCATTTTGTTTATTTTTTCAAAAAAACAACTCTTGGTTTCATTGATCTCCTCTACAGTTTTTTTAGATTCTATATTGTTTATTTCTTCTCTGATCTTTATTATTTCTCTTCTTCTGCTGTGTTTGGGGTATCTTTGCTGTTCTGCTTCTAGTTCCTTTAGGTGTGCTGTTAGATTTTGTAGTTGGGATTTTTCTTGTTTCTTAAGATAGGCCTGGATTGCAATGTGTTTTCCTCTCAGGACTGCCTTTGCTGCTGCCCAAAGTGTTTGGATTGTTGTACTTTCATTTTCATTTGTTTCCATATATTTTTTAATCTATTCTTTAATTGCCTGGTTGACCCATTCATTCTTTAGTAGGGTGTTCTTTAACTTCCATGCTTCTGGAGGTTTTCCAGACTTTTTCCTGTGGTTGATTTCAAGTTTCATCATATTGTGGTCTGAAAGTGTGCATGGCATGACCTCAATTCTTTTATTCTTATGAAGGGCTGTTTTGTGACCCAGTACGTGATCTATCTTGGAGAATTTTCCATGTGTACTCGAGAAGAAAGTATATTCTGTTGCTTTGGGATGCAGAGTTCTAAATATATATGTCAAGTCCATCTGATCCAAGTATCATTCATGGCCCTTGTTTCTTTATTTATTCTCTGTCTAGGTGTTCTATCCATTGCTATAAGTGGAGTATTAAAGTCTCCTGCAATTACCACATTGTTATCAATAAGGTTGCTTATGTTTGTGATTGTGTTATATATTTGGTGGCTCCCGTATTCGGTGCATAGACATTTATAATTGTTAGCTCTTTCTGATGTATAGACCCTGTAATTATTATATAATACCCTCTTCATCTCTTGTTACAGCCTTTACCTTAAAGTCTAGTTTGTCTGATATATGTATGGCTACTCCAGCTTTCTTTTGTCTTCTCTAGTAGCATGATAGATAGTTCTCCATCCCTTCACTTTCAATCTGAAGGTGTCCTCAGGTCTAAAATGAGTCTCTTGTAGACAACAAATAGATGGGTCTTTTTTTTAATCTATTCTAATACCCTATGTCTTTTCGTTGGAGCATTTAGTCCATTTACATTCAGTGTTATTATTGAAAGATACTGGTTTAGAGTCATTCCGATATCTGTAGTTTTCATGTTTGTAGTGGTGTCTCTGGTTCTTTGTGGTCCTTGCACCATTTCACTCACAGAGTCCCCCTTAGGATCTCTTGTAAGGCTGGTTTAGTGGTGATGAATTCCTTCAGTTTTTGTTTGTTTGGGAAAACCTTTATCTTTCCTTGTATTTTGAATGGCAGACTTGCTGGGTAAAGGATTCTTGGCTGCATATTTTCTCTGTTCATCACATTGAAGATTTCCTGCCATTCCTTTCTGGCCTGCCAAGTTTCAGTAGATAGGTCTGCTACTACCCTTATGTGTCTATCTTTGTATGTTAAGGCCCGTTTATCCCTAGCTGCTTTCAGAATTCTCTCTTTATCCTTGTATTTTTCCAGTTTCACTATGATATGTCCTGCAGAAGATCAATTCAAGTTACGTCTGAAGGGAGTTCTCTGTGCCTCTTGGATTTCAATGCCTGTTTCTTTCCCCAGATTGGGGAAGTTCTCAGCTATGATTTGTTCAAGTACACCTTCAGCCCCTTTCTCTTTCTCTTCTTCTTCTAGAATTCCTATGATATGGATATTGTTCTGTTTGATTGTATCCCTTAGTTTTCTAATTCTCCCCTCATACTCCTGGATTTTTTTAATTTCTCTTTTTCTCAGCTTCCTCTTTTTCCATAATTTTGTCTTCTAATTCACCTATTCTCTCCTCTCCTCTTCAATCTGTGCTATTGCCACTTCCATTTTATTTTGCACCTCATTTATAGCAGTTTTTAATTCATCATGACTCTTTTTTAGTCCCTTGATCTCTTTAGCAGTAGATTCTCTGCTGTCCTCTATGCTTTTATCAAGCCCAGTGATTAATTTTATGACTATTATTGTACATTCTTGTTCCATTATATTGCTTAAATGGATTTTGATCAATTCATTAGCTGTCACTACTTTCTGGTTTCTTTTGAGGAGCATTCTTCTGTTTCATCATTTTGGCTAGTTTTCTGTCCCTTATGCATGTTAAAACCTTGTGTGCTCTGTACCTGCAAGCACTGCTATATTAAAGGAGGGTCATACAGTGTCCAGGGCCTGGCCCTTCATGAGTATTTTTTGTGGATTGTTACTTGCTCTCTGTTGTTGTGACTTTGGTTATTTTATTACCCTACTCTTAGTGATATTTTGGACCCCCCACCAGATGTGCTTTGATTTGTTCTTTGGAGTAGCCCTGTGTAGGAAAACAGATAGACAAACAGGAGACAAAAACATGCAAACACACAAACAAATAAGCAAAAACAAAAATCTAAAACTAAAAACAAGAAACCCAAAAACACCTACTATAAGTAATGAAGAAGATGGAGGCGGTGCTGATGGAAGAGCACATACAAAGACAGAAATGACGGGGTGGGGGTGGGGGGAGGTCGGGAAATAAACATTGACTAGGCAAAGAGACTAAAAGCCTTAATCCAGAGAAAGAGAAAGCAAAATAAAGAAGGAGGCAGGGAAAATGAGATGAAATGAAGATGAAATTACCCAGAGAAACTGTATGGCTTGATAATTTCAGAGAGAGAGAAAAGAGTGTAAAGAAGGAGGTGTAGAACATGTATCAAGACAATGGATTAAATATGTCTGCTTAAACAGACAAATAACCAGAGTAACCAGCCTAGGGAGAAATGCAAGGGGGAGGGGGGGGGAGGGTAGAATATATCTATATACCCAGAGTTGACCTAGAGTTAATCCAGGCAATGCTGCATCGCTTGTCAGGAGCAGCTGTCCTCAGGGTCTATGCCGCTCCAGTGGATACGCAGTTACCCAGTGCAAGGGGGCGTGGTTTGGCGTATTGGAACCCACCTCCACTATGCGCCCCGGGAGTGATCCCTGAGGCCCTGCCTTGGCGGTGGTGTGTGTGTGTGTTGGGGGTGGGGGATGGTAATCTCCCAGTCTCTTCTCCCCACAGCCCACCCAGTTGACTCTCACTGTGCCACGGGCGCAGTGGGGTGGTCCTTCTTGCTCCGCCTACTCCCCTGACTGTGGGCTTGCTAGGATTCAAAGTCCAGCTCCGTGTGGTCTGGCGCTGGGGAAGTGCCTCTCAGTGTGGCTGATATGTGGTCCCGGCTGGATTTGTCTGCGCTGCCACACTACAGGGAGGACTGCTTTCTCCCCCCCCCCCCCCACCTCGTGGCGAGCTCCTGGGGAGTGAACGCAGGCAGACACAGGCAGGCGTTGTCTTTTCCCACAGCACTCCAGGGAAATGGACGCCTTATCCTCCTGCAGACTGTGCCCTCGGCCCAGCCACTGTGCCCCGGGGTGGTGGACGCAGGCATCTCTGTACTGTCGCGCAGCCCTCCAGGGAGGGAACCACTTTCTCCAGCTGTGAACTAAGCCCCCGACCTACCACCGCCCCCAGCACTGGCTCCCCTCCTCTCCAGGTGCGCGAATAGGGAGCCGGCTCCAGTCCGAAGAAAGCCCCAAAGTCAGAGATTGGATCGCTCTCAGTCTCAGTCCGAGGTCTTTCTCCTGTACAGATACAGTCCTGCACTTCTCTAGCTGCTCTTTCTCTTCCCTCTGCAGAAGGGGGTCCCTCCCGTCTGTGTCCACGCAGCCTTTCATCTATTTTTTTAATCTCCCCCAGTTGGCAGTTACCCACCTATCTTTTTTTCCAGCTTTCCCATTTTCTTCCTAGTAGATTCAGTCTCTTTTCCTCCCAGGCTCTGGTGTTCAAAGTCCTTTGGCTTCTACACGTCTTTGTTTGAGAGAGGCGGGACTTATGGATCCTCCTACTTCTCCGCCATGTTGGCCCCTCTCTCTGTTGCAGGATTGTTTACCTCAGTCCTGGAGTTTGTTCCAACTGCTTTGAAGAATGAAGAGGTGGAGACAGAATAAAGTGAGTGGCAAGCAAGACTTTTATTAGGGCATAAGATCAGAAACTAAGAAAGTATGGAAGTTCTCTTTACAGACAGGGAACATTATAGGGTTTTTGTTTCCTTCCCCCTTATTTCTTCTCAGGTTGTACCCTTATTGGCTAGGTAACTCTAAATGCCTAGTCATTCCTTTTTGATTGGCTTGTTCCCATTGTAAGAGGGGTGGTCTATGGCCATACCTTTCCAGTGGGTCAGATGTTTTATGATATACTTATTTTTGGTCAGGTCTTTTGTTTGTCAAATTCCTGAAGGAAACCTGAGGGGGAGTCAATGGTGTCTGTTATATTCTTAAGAGGAGCTTTATGGCTGAGGGAGTTTGCTCGAGGTTAGATGTTCTCAGAAGAAATGTTTTAAAAATCTGTTTTTTCCTCCACGAGGGGCCTTCAAGACCTAGCCTCTCCCTTTCTGCCTAGGAATCTTATCTTTCCCTATCATAGTACTAGCATCCTCTGTCCTTCCTCCTTTCGAATTCCCTCTTTCCCCTCAGGGCTGCCCTCATCACCACTGACTGATTTTCTGTTGACATATGAAGAAAAAAGTAGCCACCTAATTTCATTTTAGAACTAACTGACACAGACTGACAAATAAGTGGACTCCCTGTAGAAATTTGAGAGAGATGGCATGTTTTGCAGTGTGGAGCCAGAAGCAGCTTAGTGTCTGGAGAGCCTTGAGGGCGATGTTGGAGAGGAAGATGGGAGGTAACCTGAGAAGCCTCCGAAGGGGCCTGACCTATGGCGTTGTGGAGAATAGATCGAGGGGGATGAGCCTAAAGAAGAGAGGACTTGGAGGGCACTGGAGTGGCCCAGGTGAAAGTGCAAGTCTGAGTGGGGAGGCCTTGAACTTGAGCTGTGGCAATGGAAATGGAGAAGGATGTGTGGCAAAACTGAAGAGGGAAGAGAGAGCACTGAGGATTCAAGGACCTCAGTCATCAGTAAGATATGAATTTAAGTCTATGTATAACTTTCTAGACCTTTTATATCCAAATACATTTTATGTAAAGAGTCAAACAATTTGGAGTAAATAAACATATTTAGGATTAAGAGGCTCTTATGTATATAGTGGCTGTAAAATTTTTTCAAAGTTAAAATGGCTTTTCTTTCTTTCTTTCTTTCTTTCTTTCTTTCTTTCTTTCTTTCTTTCTTTCTTTCTTTCTTTCTTTCTTTCTTTCTTTTAATGAGGTATGATGTGGGGAAGAAAGGCAGAAAGAAATGTAGATACAATTAAATCTCCTTATAACCTGCAGCCCATTGACAAATACTTGAGACAGGCAGAGTAAGACATCCCCCTAGGAACTTCCAACTGTCTTAATGTTAATGCTTTGCTAGAGAGAAAAACAACCTTAGCTTGACAATAGCTAGGCCTCCAGGATCCTGTGAGTCTTCTTTAACATATGAAAGTCCTTTTGGAAACTTCCCTTAATCTTTACTTCCCCCAACTCCCAACTGCATAATCAGTCACTCCTTACAATCCCAGGGCAGCTCTTTCTGCCCATGGGTCCTGTCCCTGTGCTTTAATAAAATCACCTTTTTGCACTGAAGAGGTCTCAAGAATTCTTTCCTGGCCATCGGATTCAAACCCCAACACTTCAAAACACTGTGGGACCCAAGGAATTTAACAAAAATCCCCTACCCCTGGACAAGCAGAGCAAGACTAACTCCATTTTGTGCTATACCCACCATCTCATGTATAACCCCCACATGACCTACTTATTGCTTAAGACACTCCCCCACCCTAGTCAAGCCGCTGAGCACACCCTTACTGGAAACCAGCTCATATAGGAATGCGGAACCCCTAACTGCCAATTCTTAAACCCTGCCTTTTGCCCGCCAAACTTGCGCGCCAATTCTTAAACCCCGCCTTTTGCCCACCAAACCTGCGCGCCAATTCTGACCAGAGTGATAGGCTAGTTCAAACAGTTACTATAGGGTAAATTGTAATTCCATTGGCCACCTGCGTGTGGACTGACATGACTATGCAACTTTCTGTGTGTGTTACAATCTCATTGGCCACTGGCCCCTATAAAACTGCTACGCCTTTTAACCTAGGGGTCCAAGTCCCTGCTCCGCTGTGTCGGGTATACTTGGGCCCAAGCTCGAGCTTGCAGATAAACCCTCGTGCGTTTGCATTGGTATCGGCTCCTTGGTGGTCTCTCGGATTCGAAATCGGGGGCATTACAACACAAGGTATAATCGACATATTTATATTAGTTTCAGGTGTACCGCGTAACGATTCAGTATTTGTATATATTGAGAATGATCGCTACACTACATCTCGTTAACATCTGCCACCATGCATGGTTACGGACTTTTTTCCTTTGTAATGAGAACTTTTAAGACTTACTCTCTTAGCAACTCTCTAACATGCATTCTGGTGTTAATAACTATAACTGCCTTGCCTTACATTACATCCCTAGGACTTACGTATTTTGTAACTGGAAATTTGTACCTTTTGATCACCTTCACCCATTTTATCCACCCCCACCCCCTACCTCTGGCAACCACCAATCTAAAACAGCTTCATGTTTCCTTAAAAAAAGCCAATATGGAAAAACATGAAAAAAAGCTTTTAAAGAATCAACTTTAGTCTCCGCATGCAAACTAAAAAAAATTTTTTCTTTAATGTGTATTCATTTTTGAGAGTCAGAGACAGAGCATTAGCGGGGGAGGGGCAGAGAGAGAGGCAGACACAGAATGTGAAGCAGGCTCCAGGCTCTGAGCTGTCAGCACAGAGCGCAACACGGGGCTTGAACTCATGAACTGTGAGATCATGACCTGAGCTGAAGTAGGATGCCCAACTGACTGAGCCACCTAGGTGCCTCACAGCATGCAAATTATTTTTAACATTTTGTGTATATTCTTGTAGGACTTCTGCGCTAATTTCTCATTAAATTTGTTTTTTTAAATTTAAATTCAAGTTAGTTAACATATATGGTAAAACTGGTTTCAGTAGTAGAATTTAGTGATTCATCACTGTGAGAAATATACCCACTCACAGGAGGGGATGAGGGGACTCAGAGCACAGTGAAGTGAGGCTTTAATCAATGGTCTTTGGGTGGGTGAGGGACAGGCACACTTGGGGCAGTTACAGCAGACAATTTATTTCCTAGCGTGCAAGTCTCTCCCTTGGTTCCTCAGGTTGAGTGCTACAGAGGTTACAGACTTTCCTGGATGTCACCTATGCCCATGTAAGGCAAAAAGTAGTCTGATTGGAACAAATGTACCCTCCCTGAACTGACGCAGAGACCTTCCGTACCTCCTCCCTGTTCTTTGGCGCATGCTTAATGGAAAGCCAGTGAAAATAAGTTGGGGAAATGGAGAGGGGAAGAAGAACCAGGAAATGAAGTGTCTAAAAGTTTGGGATTCCATTGTGTGTGTGTGTGGGGGGTGGGGGGGGGAGGTGGGTCGGGGCGCGGTTTGTACATATTTCCAATAGATTATAAACTTACTGTTAACTAGACAGCACAGGTTTTATTTGGTATTAGTAGAAAAGAGCCTAAATGTCCACCAACTGATGAATGGATAAAGAAATTGTGGTTTATATACATGATGGAATACTACGTGGTAATGAGAAAGAATGAAATATCGCCTTTTGTAGCAATGTGGATGAAACTGGAGAGTGAGCGTTATGCTAAGTGAAATAAGTCATAGAGAGAAAGACAGATACCATATGTTTTCACTCTTGTGTGGATCCTGAGAAACTTAACAGAAGTCCATGGGAGAGGGGAAGGAAAAAAAAAAGTTAGAGAGGGAGGGAGCCAAAATATAAGAGACTCTTAAAAACTGAGAACAAACTGAGGGTTGATGGGAGGTGGGAGGGAGGGGAGGGTGGGTGATGGGCATTGAGGAGGGCATCTGTTGGAATGAGCACTGGGTGTTGTATGGAAACCAATTTGACAATAAATTTCATATTTAAAAAAAAAGAAAGGAAGCAAGAAATGAACCATCTCCCTTACCTCTTACAGTCACTTACCTGTAACACCCAGTGCTCATCATAAGTGCCCTCCTTAATACCCATTTCCCGTTTAGCCCATACCCTGCCCACCTCCCCTCCAGCAACCCTCACTGTGTTCTCTAGAGTTAAGAGTCTCTTTTATGGTTTGCTTCTCTTTTTCTTTGCCCCATATGTTCATCTGTTTTGTTTCTTAAACTCCCCATATGAGTGAAATCATATGGTATTTGTCTTTCTCTTACTATTTCACTTAGCGTAACACAATCTAGTTAACACATACATTGAAAAGTTGCTCAACATCACTCATTATGAGGGGAATACAAATCTCATTAAACTGTTAATGAGTCTAGGAGTCACAGTTTTGGGAGTCATTCCTTGTGATCTCCTTATTTGCTGCAAATAAACTTTCCTTTGTGTAACTACTCAAACAAACAAACAGACAAAACAACAAAACCTAGTAATGAGTCCTTATTTAATTTTCACTTTTATTTCCTTTTTTTTTTTATACACTTAGAAATGTCTTTGCCTTCTCACTCTTTTCTCCTGAGCTTAAAAGTTCCACAGCAGGAGGAAGATGATTGGCTGACTCTTGTTTTTGAGTGTTACATGCAGAGTGCTAACCAGGGCCTCTTAAGTTTTAACTAGGCTGGCTACTAACCTATTCACTAAAAACAAATGCAGTAACAGCATCTGTTTCTTCAGGTTTTAGTCTTATTTAAAGTAATCAAAGATGATTGCCATTTCTTCCTGTAGTTTATTCATTACAACCCACGTTTAAGAGTTAGTTTTTGCAACTTTGAATCTACTGAAGAAGTGAGTTGGTGTTTTTGGAGGTGGGGGGCCGGGAGAAGGGCAGGGGAGGGTTCCCCAGGAAATGAATGTTGAAATGGAGATTTGCAAGCTGAGCTGTTTATTGAGGAGTGAGCCTGGGGATCACCCTGGTGAGGGAGTGAAGAAACCAGTCTTGGCAGAAGGAGAAGTTGAAGTATGCAATTGCAACCACAGCTTAAGAGGAAATAACCTGGGATCCAGGCAGCTCCTTTTAGCCAAGGGCAGTTCCTGAAGACTGAGCTGTGAGCAGCCAGAATGCCTGTCTCCTGGGACAAGATGAGTGTTTTGGTCCAGGAGGGGAGATATGGGTGGTGCACCAGAGTGCCCATCACGTTCCACATCTGATGCCACCGGGATCCACTTGCTTGTTATAATAAATGTACCCCTTCTGAGATCAGCTCTTTTAAGATTCTCTGGTTCCTTTTTTTCCTGGGAAAACTTACAAGTGATAGGCCAGTGATGTAAACTACAACCTCTATTGCTGCTGTGGGTCTCAGGGTTGCTACTGGTACCATGGTCTCCCTGCCCTAGGTTCCTCTCATGCTCAGTGCTTTTGCTGGTATAGGTGCTTACCTGGAGGGCTGACCCAGACCTTCAACCCAAGGGGTCTGAGCCCCTGGTCACCATGACCTTCTCAGATCTTGATGGCTGTACTTGTTCATTTACTGTCAAAAATGAGCAAATACCAAAACGCCCCAGTGGATCACCTCTCAGATCCTTATCTACAGAGTCATCTGATCCCTGTTCCCATTGTCTTCCAGCACACATACCTCATCCTGCTCATCTGGGTCAATCACCCCTGTCAGGATAATGATTTTTTTCCTTGCCAGCTTGTCTTTTGGCAGGAAGAACCTGAAGAAACTGAGTGGCAGCTATAGCTTACAGGTTAATGTAACTTTTGCTGTGTTTTCTGGTGGAAATACTCTCCCTCAAACCTGTGGGCCCCAGTGTTCCAGGGATGGGAAGCACAAATTTCACAAATGGTTACTGGAAGTTATGGTGAGAGGAGTCACTCCCACTTCTTCCCCTTGAGTCCCAAACTCTTATTTTCTACCTGTTGGGGACACAGCATCATGTAATTGTGCTTGATTTAGGGCAACAGTGCTTCCTTGAGGATGCCACCCATCTTTACCAGGTATCATCTCAAAGCTGGCACCTCAACTGTGTTATCAAAGGCCATTTCATTGCTGTGTAAAGCCAGCAGCTTCTAAGACACTGCAGTATATAATATACTGTAAAGTAAGCTCTTTGGCCCATGAGAGAGAAAGTGGGATCCCGTGTCAGTGACTCCAGTACTCTGTGAGTCCCTTATATATGGTCCAACACTAGTGCTAGTTAAGGTCTTGTGGGTGTTAGGGGAAAACCCATACTTAGAATAAGTATTAATTCCAGTCGTGATGGTTCACTGCCCCTTCTAGCACGGATGAGCCCAATGTCATCAACTACTACTTTTTGCCTATCTGATAAAATTAACATGCTATCACTGATATAGTGGATTAGTGGATTAATGTGATGTTTTGAAGCATGCCTAAATGGTAAAGCCTCTTTGAGTCTATCATGACTGAGAGTGGAAGTTACCTTAGCTCTGAGGCAAGATGGTAAATGTATACTATTGTCTATCCCATGTAAATACAAAATTTTTCTGATCCGTTTTAGTAGGGATGGAAAAAAATTTGCATTGGCCAGAGGGCACCTGAAGTCTTGTTAATCTGCTCTAATAATGATACCATGTCTGACACAATAAACTGCAATTAGGACCATTACTCGGTTGAGTTTACAGTAGTCCACTGTCATCCTCCATGATTCATTTGGTTTCTGTGAAGGCCACCTAATGAATAAATGGGCATATGATAAAAGGGACTATACCTGCTTCTTTTAGGGCTTTAATGTGCACTAGATTTTCACCGTTCCCTCCACAGTATGCTACTTCTTTTTCTTTTTTCTTTTTTTAAAAATTTTTAATGTTTATTCAGTTTTGAGAGAACAAGAGCAAGCAGGGGTGAGGCAGAGAGAGAGGGAGACACAGAATCCTAAGCAGGCTCCAGGCTCCGAGCTGTCAGCACAGAACCCGACCTAGGGCTCAAACTCACCAACTGTGAGATCATGACCTGAGCTGAAGTTAGATGCCCAACTGACTGAGCCACCCAGGCGCCCCTGCTACTTATTTTTCATTTCGCTATCTTAGCCAGTTTGGAGGGTGGTGTTCAGAGGATCCCACTTGGCCTCCTACATTATGACAGTTCTTACCTCAGAGGCCAACCCCCCACCCTCAAAACAACCAACAATATCTAAGGCATTCTGTCAATTACTATTTTTATATTTTGGGGGGATCAGGGAAATGACCACTGGGTAGCTCCCTGGATCCAATGAATTCATTGTGTGGTAAACTTGGATAAAAACTATTTCTTATCTGACCGCTTTCTATTGCTATTCTAGTAGTGGGGCCATTGTGATGTTTCTGGTCTCTAAGTATCAAGGTCAGCTTGCAGTCTGGGTCCAGCAGTCCTCAAAATGTCTTGGGATTTCTTTTTACCCAATGTATGGTTACCTGACTAATTATCATAGGTCCATTTGGCAAGGGACTGGGGTAGTCATTGTCATTTACATTTATGTTTGTATTTCAGGGTGTTTCCTCCTGGGGACCTAGTCTCTCCTTCAGTCAATGACTTCTAGGTTTGAAAAACAGGATCATCTCCAGAAATTGGACCAGGGATCATAACTTTTGAATAAGGAAGTTTCTCTCATCCTCTAGATTAAAACAAAGTTTTGATTAAAACAAAGTTCATAAAGAAGAAATATCCTTGTTGGCTGTTATCCGTTTTTATTATTATTATTATTATTATTATTATTATTATTATTTTTAATTTTATTTTTTAAATTGACATCCAAGTTAGTTAGCATATAGTACAACAATGATTTCAGGATAGATTCTTTAATGCCCCTTACCCATTTAGCCCATCCCCCCATCCCACAACCCCTCCAGTAACCCTCTGTTTTTTTCTCCATATTTAAGAGTCTTTATGTTTTGTCCTCCTCTGTGTTTTTATATTATTTTTGCTTCCCTTCCCTTATGTTCATCTGCCCTGTGTCTTAAAGTCCTTATATGAGTGAAGTCATCTGTTATCTGTTTTGCGCCTGTGGATGTTGTGTTCTAGTAACCATCATTCTTTGTTTATCTTAATAGTGTATCCACTCCTCTGAGTCCTTTGATTCGTTTCCTATCATCTCCTATAGTTCTTCTGGCATTTCTGTGTCACTTAGTTTGGGCCATCAATTTTTCTAGCATCCAAGAGCTAGATCAGCAGCATGTTTGTCTCAACTCTGGGGTCCCTTGCAAGGATATTAAATCCTATATCCCATTTGCAAATTCATGTTTCATCTGCCATTCTCTCCCAGTCAAGCTCCCTCTGGATCTGGCCCCATACATATGCTCCCAGCTCCTGCTGGTAGATGTTGACTAGTTCCTGTAGCTTCTTCAGGGTATGGTGCTTTTCCTTCTAACAGGCCAGTACTTTCTGGCTAGATTATATTTTGACTTGTTCTTAGGTGTGGTCTTAGTTACTGATGAAGAATGGAGGTGCTGCAGGTAGATTGTGGAGGGGAGGGGCTCATGCTGCCCTGCAAGGTAGAGGTCTCTCTATTAATTGCAAGCAAGGGGGAAGTTCTAGTCTTCGACACAGGAGAATGGGACACTTCTGTAGAGGGGTTTAGGTTATAAGGTTTTAAAGTGTATTAGCATAGTTGTCTACATCTCAATTTTTAGGAACCTTTGTAGCCAGAACTCTGATCTTGGCACAGTAGACTTGTCATGGTTGAGATTTCAACCCTATCTTGACCTCTTCTGTCCTTGTAATTAGGTCCTGAGGCTAATTCTTGGCTTTTTATATCTTTTGGCTGAAGGAGATGAAAATATTTTAAAATATTTTTGTATGTTATCAACTAGGACCTTTAGTTTTCACAATTCACTTTCAATTAGTGATTAATCACCCTCAGATTTCATTGTCTTTCTCCAGTACATTGACCACACCCAGCAATAACATATGATTCCATTGCCCTTAAAATTACTACTTTTCAAATGCCTGAGATAATACACCTGTTAGTGCATTTCTTTCCACCAGTATCCCATCTTCGTTTACTACCAGTGAAGATTTTAACAGTTGTACTCCTACCAAATGCCAGGGGCAGTGATGGGGTCTTTATTGGCAGTCACTCTGCATGTGGACAAGCTTCAAAATCCCATTTTATTATTTTATTTTTCTTTCTTTTTTCTTAAAACTTTTTTTTAATGTTTATTTTTGAGAAAGAGAGAGAGGGAGCGGGGGGTGGGGGGTGGGGTGGGCAGAGAGAGGGAGATACAGAATCTGCAGCAGGCTCCAGGCTCTGAGCTATCCCAGAGCCTGAGGTGGGGCTCAAACCCACAAACCATGAGATCATGACCTGAGCCAAAGTTGGACGCTTAACCGACTGAGCCACCCAGATGCCCCTTTCTTTCTTTTTTTCTAAAGAGAGAAAGTGTGTGAGAAAGGGAGAGGGGCAGAGGGAGAGAGAGAGAATCTCATGCAGGCTCCACACTCAGCTATGAGCTATCAGCAGCCGTCACTCCTGGCAGCTGAGGGAATTGGTACCTTGATCTTGACAAGAGAATGGGGCAGCATGCCACAGTGTCTACTACAGTGCCATCTGAGATTGCTACTTGGATGTCTAATAGACATCAGAGGCTTAACATAGCTAAAGCACAGCCCTTGTTTTTTTTTTTCTCCCTGAGCCGGTTTTTCAGAGTCTTGTCTTTATAAATGTTTTTAAAAATGGATCTGTGAGGTTCAGACCACAGCGTTTGGTTTATTTCTTTCTTGCCTTGACCCATTTCTATATGCCAGCAAGTCCTCCCAGCAACAACTCCAAAAATATGTTTTGAGTCCGTTCACCTCTCTTCATCTCTACTGTTGCTATCCTAGTCAGGCCACTATTATCTCTTGCCTGTTTTACTTCAAGTAAACTGTCCTTGTTTATATTCTTGGCTTCTGCAATTCATTTTTCATATGGCAGCCACAGCGATTTCTTAAAGATGTAAATAAGATCATATCACATTTTTCCTTACATATTTCAGGACTTTACGTTGCATTTACAAACAAACTCTCTGCCATGATTTACAAGGCCCATTGTTATTTGGCTGCTTCCAATGACAGTCACTATTATTGTCTACCTAATTGTCACTTCTTCTTATCAACAGAATTTTGATTTTTTGAGAAGTGTCAGTATCCCCAGGTGATAGAACAAGACTACTCCAAGCCAATTACATTGCTGGATTGGTGGGTAGGGGGTATTGTGAACCACTTCAGGTCAATAATACACAATAGACTTTTGTTAGTTTCTGAGAATATATATATATATATATATATATATATATATATATATACACACACATATATACATATATGTATATATATACACACACACACATATATGTGTGTGTGTGTGTGTGTGTGTGTGTGTGTGTGTGTGTGTGTATACAGGTTTTTGTTTCTTGTTGAAAGGAGATGATGAAGTTAGTACACTGGCCCTTCCCCATTCTTTCTGCCATGATTGTAGATATAATGTCTGGAACCATCATAGCCATCTTGTGACCATGAGGAAAAGACCTAGAGAATCACAGAGGTGTTGACGTACTTATTGGTCCCTTAACCAGTCTCTTACTGCTATCGCTCGAGCCCTAAGCTCTTTCCTACCTCCTGGCCAGGCCTATGCACTTGTTCTCCCTATGCCTGAAACTCTTTTCTCCCATATCTTTACATGGTTTGCTTATCTCCATCCTGGTCTCAGCTTGCCACCTCACTACCACCCAATCTCAAGTAGCACAATTCCTGCAACTCCTGCCCAGGCACTCTACCGTGGTATATATATTTTGAAGTAGCACTTAGGATGTGAAAATATCTCGTTGATTAATTGACTACTTTTAAATAATCTGTCTCTCAGTTATAATGTAGGTGTCATGAGAGTTGGGATGTTTTCTGGCTTGTTGAATGCTGTTACCACCAGCAGTTAGACTAGGACTTGGCATACAGTAGGTACTAATGCATATTTGTTGGATAAATGCTTCAAAATACTGGTATTTGAATAATGCTTCAAAATACTGGTATTTGGCCATTCTCTTAGCCTCTTTGAGTTTCATATTTTTTCTTTTGAAAAATTTTTTAATGTTTATTTATTTTTGAGAGAGACAGAGACAGAATGTGAGTGGGTTAGGGGTGGAGAGAGAGGGAGACACAGAATCTGAAGCAGGCTCCAGGCTCTCAGCTGTCAGCACAGAGCCTGACGCAGGGCTCGAACTCACAAACTGTGAGATCATGACGTGAGCAAAGTTGGATACTCAACCGACTGAGCCACCCAGGCGCCCCATATTTTTTTCTTTTGAAATAGAGATTACAAGTGGTACCATTTATTAACTTTTTAAAAATGTTTATTTATTTTTGAGAGACAAAGCACAAGTGGGGGAGGAAGAGAGAGAGGGAGACAAGGAATCCAAAGCAGGCTCCAGGCTCTGAGCTGTCAGTGCAGAGCCCGATGCAGGGCTCTGACCCACAAGCCATGAGATAATGACCTGAGCTGCAGTTGATCAGCTTAGCCTACAGAACCACCCAGGCGCCCCTAAATGGTACCATTTTGATGCACTACGCAGTGCTGTGAA
The DNA here is from genome assembly GCF_018350175.1 of Felis catus. Classification (NCBI taxonomy): domain Eukaryota; kingdom Metazoa; phylum Chordata; class Mammalia; order Carnivora; family Felidae; genus Felis; species Felis catus. The sequence continues at coordinate 97,100,278 of NC_058373.1, read as the reverse complement.
AGTCAAATGACATAATGTGTGTACCGGTACTGGGGAATAGAAAGCACCAGACAGTGCACACTGTGAGATTGTTGAGTGATACCTGGCCAGTCTCATTTCTGAATGTCTCTGCCATATGCATCGCAAATTTCTCTCTTTTATTAGACTCTTGTATATGCAGAAAAGAGTTATGAGCTTAGGAATCTGGGAAAGTAAAATCAAATGGCTTGATTGCAGTGTTTATTGCCGAGACACCTGGGAGCACTCTGGTTGCTATGTTTGAATGTGGCATTACTTGGTCTGGGGACTACGGAGTGAATGAATTTGAATTTAGTGTACCAAGGGTAAAGTCAACATACAGGCAGTTGCTAGCAGAGTAAAATGATAAAGGTGTGATTATCTGAGGAAAGTAACTGGGGATTTAAAAATCAGACTAATCATGAGAATAAAGTCAGCAATTGGGCTTTATCAAAAGAAGGGAAAAAGCAGAAGGAGGCATTAGGGAAAGATGTCATTGAGTTGGTGGAAACAAGCATAGGAAGGTATTTTTGGCTGCTGTTTACAGAGTTCATGATAGGGGAAAATTAAGAAAATGAGGGAGACTATTTGTTGATAGTTTAAAAACGTTAAGTAGACCGGGCAACATCTCTCTCTCCATTGTTTGCAACAAAATATAAAAGCTTAATAAAGAGGACAAAATTTAATTATTAGCCAGAGAGGAACTGACGGAAATTCTAAGATGGAAGAAGTAAATATAAAACAGAGTTCTTTGATACCAGTCCTCACTTACTGGAGAGATGACATGTTGCAGGGGAAGGAATCAGAACTGCATTTGAGTAATTATTAGTTCATTGGCGAAATAACATTGATTAGTTATTTTCTATGTCTAGACATTGCTCAGTGCCGAGAGTACACCATGGTCACTACCAGAGGGCATAACTCCAGAACCTATAGACAAGTTGGCACACAGTTTTAGTAGAGGGTGCAAATGATGTCATCAGGGACACAGGGTGCTTTGAAAGCACATAGAACGTGTGGGAAGTGTGTACTGGAGGAAACCATGTCTCGGCTAAGACAGCAGACGTGCCAAGCTGGTTTGTGCCACAGGGCCTCCGTTCCACCCATTTCCTCTGCCTGGAATGCTATCCCCTGACCTTGACTCCTTGATATTCAGTTAAAAGATCACTTCCTCAGAAAGGTCTTCCGTGACTAGCCAATTTAAAGAAGTCTCACAGATATTTTCTACCAAATCACTCTTTATTTCATTCAGAGCATTTATCATTATACAGTGCAGTGTATTCTGGTATTTTTATTGCTCTTCTTCATATCAGAATATGGGCTCCATGAGGGCCTGAACCTTGTCGGCCTTGTTCATCGTTGTATTGTCAGTGCTTAGAGGAGGGCCCGCCTCAGAAGAGGTAGCTTAACAAATATTTGTCGAATAAACAAATAAATAAGTGATAATGGCAGTTGGCGGACAGAAGGGGCGAGCCAAAGAGAGAGGAAGAAAGTGTTCTGGTAGAGGACCCAATGGTTGTTATGAGTTCTACTTGACTCCCAAGTCCCTACAGGGTTTGTTGAAGAAATTGGCTCATTGCTCAATGAGTTCATGGCTCAAAGGCCCTCCTTTGCCTGGGTAGGGGTTGACTCTCCTGTATTGGTGGAATTTCCTTTCAGTCTGATCCTATTCTACTGCATATTTCAGAAATTCTATTTAAACTCTGTTGGCACACTTCCCTGTATTCCAGCTCCATTACAGAGGTTTTCATTTTCAGATTTCCTTGGCCCCTTCAATGGGATTTAGGGAATGAAAGGTGCTTCTATGGGCTCAAGTCACTAGCTTGAATTTGCAAGTCTGAAGGGAAATTTTACTCTTAGGTAAATTTGAACCCAGTTTATTTTCCCCCATAGACTTTCTGGTATGTGTTCAGAAAAGGAAACATGCTTCAAACTACCCTGAAAAATGCAGAATTAGGAGGAAGAAGTTGGTGTAAAAGCAGTTAAGATTCATCTCACACATGTTGCATCTAACACACCCAAATGTTTGGGATTAAGCCCCTTAGCACCGTCTTCTGTGACTGTGGGTAATCAAGTCCAAAATGTATGTTGCCACCATGGAGCTGGCTTGGTACAAAGCTCCCTTTTAGACCTCATGGTCCCTGAGTAGTTTATAGTTCAAAATACCAGGAACTGCAGTAAAATAAGGTAAGGGAGAAGCTGTTCATGAAAGATCTCTTGGAGCAGCTGCATGCTGGTAGACTCACCAGGCTCTAGAATTGGATTTTCAGGTTCAGAAAAGTAATTCTATTGCTCTTTTGTTGGGTGGCAGCCAAGATTTCATGGTTCTAATTTATCCACCTGAATGTCCTGCTTTATAAACATTGTTCTGCCCAGCCTATTGCCTTCTGGAGAGAAGGTTTACTTAAGAAACCACATGCTTAGGGGCACCTGGTTGGCTCAGTCAGTTAAGTGTCTGACTTCGGCCCAGGTCACGATCTCACAGCTCATGAGTTTGAGCCCCGCGTCAGGCTCTGTGCTGACAGCTCAGAGTCTGGAGCCTGCTTCAGATTCTGTGTCTCCCCCTTTCTCTGCCCTTCCCATGCTCATGCTCATGCTCATGCTCTGTCTCTCAATAAATAAATGTTAAAAGAAAAAAGAAACCACATGCTTAATAGACAGTGATTTTAGAATAAATTCATATGGAAGAATGAATAAAGGTCCAAGAAAAGCTAAAGTCTACTTTGAAAAGGGGAGACAAATTGGAAAGGGATTCGCCCCACTAGAAATTAAAGCATATTGGAATACCAGAATAATAGAAACAATAGGATTCTTGTACAAGAACAGAGAAGTAGACCTAATGGAACAGGACAGAGAATTTTAAGAAGATCCAGGTATATACAGAGACTTGGTTTCTGATGAAGATGCCACTGCAAATAAATAGCAGAAGGAAGGTGTAAAGAGGTTTAATGTTCTTCCCTCCATTTTCTTCCTTCCTTTCTTCCTTCTGTCCATTTTCTATGTGAATTGCTTTACCTTGCTCTTTTTACTCTTCCTTCCGATGTGGTAAGAAAGGTGGGTCCCTGCTCTGGAGGGGCCTCACCCCACTTTCCTACCTTAGGAGGCCAATGGCAATGAAGCAAAGGAGGTGGTGTTCAGATGACTGGGACCTATTTCTGATCTAACCTGAAGTCACAGGAGACTAGGGAAGGATTTATGGGTAAAGTTCTAATTAGAATAACTCAAATGTAACTAAGCCTCTTTGGGGGAGCCCAGGCCCTGCTCCATATCCATTTTTAGGCATTTCAATGAAAAAAATCCAAGTTCAACACTCAAAACATTAGGCAGTAAGGTGGGTTTACTGAAGGCTTTACAGAGAGATGGGGAGAAGATTTACCTGGACTTAAAATTCCTCATTAGCATCTCTGCCTTGTTTCAACTCTCCTGATTCCCACTCCATATCCAGAATCTTTCCATCCCTGTAAACTCCTTTGGCTCCACCTCTTGCACACTTTCCTCAGAAAATCCAAAGAAAGCTCCCTCCTTAGATGGCAGAAGGAAATATATCCCATAACTAGTAATTTATTTTCCCTTTGCCTAGAGTTTACTCTGTAGGTATACCATCCTTTCTTGCTTCAGGAAAATTGTAGGTGGCTATCCCAGATTTATAGGCTCCAGATCCTGGCTAGCACTTTCTGGGGTGGGGTGGGGGCACAGCTATAACTAATTTTGGTTATAAAGATTGATGTGGGTTCCTTCCTAGATTTTGCAGTATGGCTCCTATTTTGGGCTTTTATCTTACCCTGCACATTCCTCACGGACTATTTCTGGTGTTAATGATCTTCAGTAGTGGGTCTTCTGTCACTTTTGTGGAGAATGGGCTTATTGTTCGAAATCCACGTATGAGAAAAGACTAGAATAATGACTTTCTCTTGCTGCATGAATCTTTAAATATTCATTTCCTATTTATTTGATGGAGATGACAGGTACTCTCCCTTTTGTGTGGTTAAGATAGAAAACAAAGTTTCAGCAGAGGACAGAAAAAAACTTTATTTGGGAAGTACAAGAATGTGTAGGAGTGTGTTTTTGATTCCGAGTCTTACTACCTGGCAAGAACAATGCTTATATCTTTTATGTACACTAAGTGGGTATTCTTCTATATAGGAAGTCTCCACTCTAATCCTGTCTTTTCTTATCTGTCACTGACATGGAAGTCATAGTCAATACACCAGTGTTTGAAAATAATCTGAGAGTGGAGAACTGGGGGTGAACTGTGAGATCGTGACCTGAGCTGAAGTGGGGCACTCAACCGACTGAGCCACCCGGGAGCCCCTGGAAGTCTCATCCTAATTATGGCACCAAGCTTGAAGTCTAGGATCTTGTGATCTGCATGAGGTCCAGATGAGACTACTTATGTGGGGAGCTTCTGGATCTAAGGACCTATGAACTGAAAAGACAAAGTTATATAGCTCCCTAGGGAGAGTGGCTCCCTAGTCCACAATACAGTCTATTCTATAAGGAATGGCTGGCATTTGCAGGTGAGTAACTTTTTCACTCTGCTTCTTTCTTGTAGAAAGAAAGCTGGAGGCCCAGAGGCTTTTCTTCATTTTTAAGTGTCTCAGTCTATTTTAGTCCAAGCTGGCATTACTTTTACAAAATCTAAAATACCTGTGGGTTTCTTGAAGAATCTGATTCAGATCTACTCCATTCAGTAGAAGTCCCATCTACGATTCTGAGAGAGGCCTCTTTCTTCTACAGGATCCTTACCAGGCTGCAGTGGGACAATAACTTTAATGAAAGTACTTTCTATAGCTGAGAAGGCCTGCCAGTCACTGCCTGAAATCTTTCAGAGATATTAACAAATGGGCATGCAAGATCCCCTTAACTTGATCTTTGTCCTGAGGTTGTTTCTTACTTTGGGAACCTTTGAGGGATTAGAAAGGAAAATCCATTTTGTTGTCTGATCAGCATGTTTTGACTTCTCTCTGTAGCCTCTGAATTCGGCTTGCAAATGGAACCGCTTTTACTTTAGCTCCTTTCTTTCTTCCCTCATCTTATCATAATCCGATAAAATAGGCCGATTGACACTTTTAACATTCTGCCAGGACATCATCTTGCTAAGGTCTACACTTTCATTATGCTTATTTTTTTATCTTCTAAGTTACCACGCATGATAGTTTTGCCAATTGTTTCTTTATTACATAATGTGGGGTGCCACTTTTCCAGCCTGCGATGACACGTTCTTCATTGCTCTGTCAGCCTTGGCTAACAGTTTTCTCACCATTTTTTAGAGTTGCCTAAACTTTTTTTTTTTTTTTTTTTTTTTTTTTTTGCTGCTTTTCCAGGCTCTACCTGCTACCTGGTTGAAAAGCAAGACTTTAGATTTTGTTCTATTAACATTCTAATTCTGAAACCAATTTTTCTCCAGTTACATTTTGCTTTGTAACAAATCACCCCAAACTTAGTGGCTTAAGACAAGAAACACTGATTGTTTCTTGTAATCTGTGGGTAAGTTGGGTGGTTCTGATTTGGGCTGGCAAGGCCAGGCTGGGAGGTTTAGGATGATGGCCTTGCTTGTTTGTCTGGCAGTTGCCAAGATGTGTATGGGGCAATGGAGCTGAGTTGGCTAAGTGTCCTTCATCATCCACAGACTGGCCTAACCTTATACTGTGGTGGTTGCAGTTTCCTAAAAGTAGCAAAGAAAGGAAGCTCTTTTTGAGTCTGTTTGAATCAAGTTTGCTATTATTATCCTGTTGGCCAAAGCAAGTCATATGGCCAAGCCAAGTCAGTGTGGAATGGGAATACCTAAGGCAGTAGATACGGATGGGAACTATTGCAGCCATTTTTGCAAGCCATGCACTGTATTTGGTATGGCCAGTATCCCGTTAGGATTTTAATTTTTATTCATGTTCGTTCTGTTCCACAGTCAGAGGCTCCCCAGAAGCAGCATATGATATTTGTATTTATATTTTCCTCTACTGCCCAAATCAATGTATACATACAGTATTCATGACAATAGAAGGAAATTTCTTATCTGCATAGATGATGAAATGAACATTATGAGATTAAATAAATATTTCTTTCCTCATTTTTCATAAAGATCTTTCTTGTGAGGATTTTCACATATTTAAAAAATTATTTCTTTTCAAAATCCAAGTATTGTTAACGTGAAGTGTTATTAGTTTCAGGTATACAATATAGTGATCCAAGAATTATAAACATTGAGACTCAGTGCTCATTGCGATAAGTGTACTCTTAATTCCCTTCATTTTTTTCACCCATCCCTCTCCCACCTCCCAGTTGGTTCTCTATATTTAAGGGTCTGTTTTTTTTTTTTTTGTCTCTTTTCTCTTTGTTTGTTTTTTTTTCTTAAACTCCACATGAGGGAAATCATATGGTATTTGTTTTTCTCTGACTGATTTATTTCAGTTAGCATAATATACCCTAGCTCCATTCATATTGTTATAAATGGCAAGATTTCATTCTCTTTTATGGTTGAACAACATTCCAGTGTGTGTGTGTGTGTGTGTGTGTGTGTGTGTGTGTGTGTGCGATGTTTTATATATATCAGATCCTTTCCCATATCTTGGCTATTGTAAATAATATAGCAATAAAAACATAGGAGAGCACATATCTTTTTGAATTAGTGTTTTTGTTTTCTTTGGGTAAATACCCAGTAGTGGAATTACTGGATCTTATGGTAATTCTATTTTTAATTTTTTGAGGAACGTCCATACCATTTTCCACAGTGGCTGCACTAGCTTGCATTCCCACCAAAGATGCATGAAAGTTCCTTTCTCTCCACATCTTCACCAAAAATTGTTTTTGTGTTTTTGATTTTGGTCATTGTGACAGGTAATTTACTGCTTTGTGGTATTAACAATTGTAGCTATGACTATTTAAAAAACCAGAAGTATTTTTTTTTTTTTTTGAGAGAGAGAGAAAGAGAGAGTGTGAATGTGGCAAAGGGGTAGACATAGAGGCAGAGAATATTTTTTTAAAAGTTTATTCATTTATTTTGAGAGAGAGAGACAGTGAGTGAGCATAAACGAGGGAGGGACAGAGAGAAAGAGAATCCCAAGCAGGATCCTCTCTCAGTGCAGGGCCTGACATGGGGCTTAATATCACAAAACTGTTGAGATCATGACCTGAGCCAAAATCAAGAATCAGATGCTTAATGGCCTGAGCCACCCAGGTGCTCTGGAGTCTTCCAACTTTTATATTGACAGTGCTCCATTAAGAATCTGCAAAGGAGAAACTCATAGTGGTGATATCTAAACTGAAAAAAAAGCAACAGCTCAAGGTGGTTGAGGAGAAATGGAAAGCAATAAGAAAGCAGATATGCAAAAAATACATTCTGGTGAGAAGAAGTAAATCAAAAGAGTTATTTAAAAAAATCAGCCTTGGTCTATGTGATGGGTATTTTTATGTGTCAATTTAATTGGCAACAAGGTGCTCACATAGGCCAAGCATTATTTTGGGTGTGTCTGTGAGAGTGTTTCTGGATGAGATTAACATTTGAATCAGTAAACAGAGTGAAGCCCACCTCCTTATATGGGTGGACCTCATCTAATCAATGGAAGGCCTGAAAAGAACAAAAAGCCTGACTCCCCTCCCCCTCCCCCCAGGAGTAAGAGGCAACTCCTTCTGCCTGTTTGAGCTGGGGCATTAGTTCTTTCCTGCCTTTGGTCTTTCTCTGAAACATTGGCCGTTTCCGTGTCTCAAGTCTGCCAGCATTCAGACTGGAATACACCACTGGGTCTCCTGGGTCTCCAGCTTGCTGACTGTTGATTTTGGGGCTTGTTAGCCTCCATAACTAAGTGCGTCAATCCTTACAATAAATTTCTTCAGCACACACACACACTCACACACACACACACACACACACACACACACACACACACACTTCCTCTTGGTTCCCTTTCTCTGGAGAACCCTATTAGGGGCTAGAAGGTCAACTGCAAAGAAAATACAAAGTAGATTTAGAAAGAGATGTATGTATGATGAAGATGGATTTTATTTATTTATTTATTTGGGAGAGAGAGAGAGAGAGAGAGAGAAAAGGGAGAGAGAGTGAATCTTAAGCAGGCTCCACACAGAGCATGGAGCCCCGCGTGGGGCTTGGTTCCATGACTCTGGCATCATGACCTGAGCTGAAATCAAGAGTCAGATGCTCAACTGACTGAGCCACCCGGGTGCCCCATGAAGATGTATTTTAGAGGAGAAATTGGCACATGCCAGACAGAAAGGGTCTACACCACCTCTTCCGAGTCTCTTCCACTCCAGAACTGTTGAAAGGAAGACAAGAATAAAAGTGTAGTAGCCACCATTAGGTTCGCAGTTTTCTGTGAAAGAAATCATACAGGTCGCTGCAGGAGAACACACAACAGGTTGATTGGAAGATGTAGCAGCACCCAAACCAATGGGCGGAAGGCCAGCAGTAATAGTCATAGGCAGCTGCAGAATCCAGCAGGGTGGGTGGCAGGGAGGTGGCTGCAGGGCAGAGAATACGTTATATTTAGCATCAACTTCTGCATACATGGGAGTTGGCAGAATGGCAAAATCCCCTAAATATTTCAAACAAAATATTAACTGCTCTGGAAGCCAGGCCAACTCTTGGGCTTGAGGAAATTAGTAGATGAAGTGAGAGCAGAATTAGGAGTTCTCTTTTGAAGGTGCTTTAGGGGTGGATATTAGCTGAAAAATAGTACCTTAAATGTTTCAGTGTCAGTGATGTTCAAATTAGACAGTGCCTTGAAAAATAGGAAATAATTACAAAGCCCATTAGAGTTTTACAGTGGTTGTGGGAAAAATAGTAGAAATAACCTTTCCACAGTTAATGAGGGAGTCCATTTAAAGGCAAGTTTTGATGCAGTGAGTATGCATTTATGACAGAGGGATATTTTGTTTAATTATCCTGTTCACAGAGAGTATTTGTGCCTCGTATATAAGATGAATACAGGTGGGCTGTATGGATTACTTCCTTTTATAAGATGTTCAAATAAAGAAAGTTGAAGGACAATGATAATGAGAATTTGAAAACAATTTATAAAGCAGAATGGAGTTTGGAATTCTTATAATTAAAAATTACATAAGGCATTTGTTAATATTTTTTTAGAAGACTTGGAAATTCGGGGAAAAATCACTGACTGTTCCAAAGCCTCAACCACAATCGCTATTATGATTTTGGTGTGTTTTCTTTCTTGAACTAAAATGTATTTTAAACATAGTTTTAGTTGCAGTCAATCCACATTTTTCAACTGGCTTTTGTCATTCAACATTCTGTTGCATGCAACAAAAACTGTAAATTTAAGAATGTTTATACAATGGAATACTACTTGGCAATGAGAAAGAATGAAATCATGCCATCTACAGCAACATGGAACTGGAAGGTATTATGCTGAGTGAAATAAGTCAGTCAGAGAAGGACAGATATCATATGTTTTCACTTATATGTGGACCTTGATAAACTTAACAAAAGACCATGGGGGAAGGAAAGGGGAAAAAAAATAGTTACAGAGAGGGAGGGAGGCAAACCACAAGAGACTCTGAAATACAGAGAACAAACTGAGGAGGGGTGGGGGGTGGAGGAGAGGGGAAAATGGGTGATGAGCATTGAGGAGGGCACTTATTGGGATGAGCACTGGGTGTTGTATGTAAGCCAATTTGACAATAAATTATATTAAAAAATAAATAGAGGTATTTGGGTTAAAAATGTTTAACATCCTTCTCTCTCTCTCTCTCTCTCTCTCTCTCTCTCTCTCTCTCTCTCTCTCTCTCCCTCTCTCTCTCTCTCTCTCTTTTGCTTTAATGGGTACCTGACTTTTGTGCCTACCTTTCCCAGGTACACAGAAGTCTAGGGTTGCTTTAGAACAAGTGTCAAGCGCCAAGTCAAAGGCCAGATGCTGGCTGGCTGCTTACTCCATGTCTATTTTACTGGCCTTCTTTGCTAACAGAACCCTGGTTTTATCCAGGTGTTTTCATCCCCTTCATGATTCAGGAGATAGCTACCCGATCCGTGGCTTACAAGTCAATCTTTGGTCTGGCTGATAAGGTGTGAAGGTGGGGAAACTTGCCTTGCTCTTAGGAAGACACCAGAAGAGATGTTCTTTTACGCTATGTCCAGGGTTGTGCCTGTGGATGGGAGAACCAAGTTATGAAAGGAACCTAGGATAATATTGATGAGACTCTAAATCAACTAGCTCTGCAACCTTTAAGCTTCTTTACTGTTTATGTACATTTGACTTGGGTTTTCTATATTCAAGGATAAAGGATGCTAATTGAAAGACCAAGGTCATATTTTGTTTTAACATTGAAAATGGGATCATGCAATTAGGTCAAGAATGTTACAAGTCAGATTTGAGAGATTTACTAATTCTGTAGTTCCTCTCACTCTCTCTGGCCTCTCCTCGCCTCCCCCCACCTCCACCCCCCAACAGCATACTGGAAAGATTTAACTTGCAGTGTTCCCCAGTTGTGTACTGGAGATATGCCTGCCAATCTCTAAGATTTAACTGGGAATTAGAGAAAGAAGGTATGTCTTAGGGACAGTAAAGGAAAATCTCAACCTTTCTGGCCTCAGGGCTGAGGAGGGGAGAAAAGGCTAAAGAGAGAGCAGGAGGGAAGGAGGGAGGGAGGAAGAGAGAGAGAGAGAGAGAGAGAGAGAGAGAGAGAGAGAGAACTAAACATTCAGATGTGAGTTTCTTGAACTTCTTTATCTAGTCTAAACTCAGAGTGGCGGAGGTACATTCTTCAGGATAATTCTGAACAGAAAGAAGGGGATTATTGCCTCATTTCTCCTTGACCACAGCCAGAGAGAAAAGTAGTTCAAGATGTTCAAGCAAATGGCAGGGAGCTGAGATTAGTTTTTCAGGGTGAGTTTTTTCTGTGCAACAACAGATGCTAAAACAAGAGCCAGTGGGTTTGCTACAGGACTATTTAAGGCAGAGACAGGGACCAGTGGTCTGTGTGGGGATCTGGCTGAGGCTCAGAGTTCTTCAGGAGGCCAAGTCATCCCGGGAATCCTAACACACCTGAACAAGAGACCAGACTATATGTTATCACAGCTGTGGATCTCATCTGTGAATGCAAACGGAGCACTCTGTAGATCAGAGGATGCTAGCCAGAAAATAGTTAAGGTTCAGCCAAAGCTAGGGGCCCCGTTTTCTCCCCTCAATATCACTATATACCTTTGTACATTCTCTTATAAAAGGTAACAGTCTTGCTGAGAGAATAAACAATTTTATCCAAGAAAGCCTGAATAACACTTGAAGAGATTATCATTACTATTATTACATTGGACAAAATCTCAAATTGGGCAGAACTGAAAAAGGTTATTCCCTGCCCCTTCCCATTTAGCCAATGAAGGGGTTCAGGATGACCAAATTAATTACACACAAAATAAGGATGTTGCATTATCTTTATATTTCAAAACTAAAGTGTGAGTTAAATTATATATATTTTTTGTGTTCCAACATAGTCTTTATAATTACAGCTTATAACAGTGGACAGTTTTTCATTGATTTACAGTTTGAGATTTAGTTTAATGACTCCCAAGCATTGTACATTTAGGTTAATATAAATAATGCTATGACAGACATCTTTGAGCATACAGAATTCTCTGCATTTTGGATTATTTCTTGAATGACATTTCTGCACTGGGTTTTCTAATTCCAAAAAAATGATAATTTTATTTTAATGACAAATTATTCTCCAAAAAAGCAATTCTTTTTTTAAATTAATTTTTACAAATGTTTATTCATTTTTGAGAGAGAGAGAATGGCAGAGCACGAGTGGGGAACAGGTAGAGAGAGAGGGAGACACAGAATCCAAAGCAGGCTCCAGGCTCCGAGCTGTCAGCACAGAACCCGACGTGGGGCTCAAACTCACCAACGGTGAGATCATGACCTGAGCTGAAGTTAGATGCCTCACTGACTGAGCCACCCAGGTGCCCCTCTAAAAAAGCATTTTTGACTTATATGGCCACTAGTACCAGAATATCAGTTACAATTTCACTCTGGCATTTAATATGGTTTTTTTTTTCTACTATAGTAAGTGAAAAACATTTGTATTGTTTTCCATTTGCATTTCTTTGGTTATTAGGTCAATGGAGTATTTTTAAAAATTCATTTTAATCCAAAATGATTATTTAGTGTTTGTAATTTATTTCCTCATATACCGTCACGACAATGAAAATATTTGTTTAGTACGAAGTAAGCAGTTTAGTAGATTCAATACTCAGTACTCTGTGCCCGTAGGAGGACATTAAGAAGAATGGCAAATGGGTGGAGCTCTTCAGAAGCTCACGGTGCAGCTGTTTTAGTTAGGAGTGCTCCCTTGGTGCAAAGCCCCGTCCACAAGCCTTAGAAAATTTCCACCTTGCGCTGTACTTGGAGCCTGGCACCATATTGTCCTTTACAAGTTTCTGGCTACAACCTGTAAGAAGGAAGTTTTGTAAAACAAACAAGCAGGATAGCCTCCCACTCTTGAAAATCATCCAACAGCCAATATTGTAAAGTTTCGTGGCTTTGATCTCTTTTCCTTTGCTTGTTCGCCCTCAGTGAATGGGTCCCAGCAGGCATGCATTGGTTATTTGACCCGCCCCGCGGGTGTGCAGATTCCTGTTCTTCTCATCACACCGCGCTGCGCTGTGTGTGAGCCTGCTCTGACATCTTCCAGAGTCTCACCGCCCTGCTTTGGAAGTCAGCATCTGAGGAGACTACAGAGGGTCAGAAGGATGACTGAGACCTCTCCCTAACCCCACCATCCTTCTCAGCTTTCCACAAATAGTGTAATGTGACCTGTCCCCACTTATCTCAGTGATCCTTAGTTCACTCTCATTGGACATTTTGGAGAAAAGTAAAATTGCTGTCAGTGCTTGCCATCTGAAGAGCCTGCCTCCAGCTGCTCCTGGAGTAGACCTGCCTTAGGAAGGGGCATCTATTTCCCCAGGTAGTCGGTCCTGAAGGCTGAGATCAGAGGTCGAAGTTTTTTGTCTAGTCAAGCTGAGCTACACATATGAATATGAACGTTTATCTAATTTTTTTTTATTGAGGTGTAACTGACAATAACGTTATATTAGTTTTAGGTGTACAATATAATGATTTGACATTTGTATGTATTGTGAAATGATCACCACAATAAATCTAGTTATATACATAGTTATAAACTTTTTTTTCTCGTGATGAGAAATTTTAAGATCTACTCCCTTTGCAGCTTTCAAATATGCAGCACAGTATTATTAACTATGGTCTCCATGGTGTGTATTACATCGCCGTGACTTATTTATTTTATGGCTGGAAGTTTGTACCTTTTGACCTCCTTCACCCCTTCACACATATTGCTCCCTACCTCCATGCCTCACCTCTGGGCAACCACTAATCTGTTCTCTGTATCTATAAGCTTGTTTGTTTGCTTGTTTAGGATCCACATATGAGTGAGAGCATATGGCATTTATCTTTCTCTGTCGAACAATAATAAGGAAGAATTCAACCACAGAAGGAAAAAGAGCTTTTATCCCACCAAACAAAGCTATTTTAATTAGTGTATATTCCAGATTTTTTTTTTTTTGGCCATTGCTTACCAAGTTGAACTGTAATGTACACACAGCTTTGTAGTTTGCATGTTTGCTTACATGTCTATAGAAACAGGCTTCCAGGTTGTTATACAGTGTTATGTAGATGTGGTTTACTTCACAAGATGAGACATGGTGACTCTATGTGCCTTGCCAATGATTGGCCTGGAGGTGCTGAGGTGACCTAGCTGTGGCAAATGTGAGGTGTGAGGATCTTCTGGGTGTGCTTCTAGGGAAGGTAAAGTGCAGAGAAAGAACCATTCCTTCCGCTGGACACTGTTGTGTTTGTAAGTGTTGTTACCATGAGCCTAACTACAAAACTGGTAAACACACTGAGGATGGCAGGTATTTATTAAGCACTGCTATGTGCAAGATATGTTGCTATGAGTTAAATGAGCACCCCATAGTCCTTGCTTTCCAGAATGCTATGATTGACTGGGGAAGACAAAGCGTCCCGAATAATCATAATACAAAGTCAATGTGATGCTTCCTCTAACACTATAATTATTGACCTGTGCATGTAAATAAAATCTCCAATGATTTACCAGTTAGCAGTTCTAGGTTTGAGCCACCTCTCCATGACCGGATCTGGTTACCAGAGACCAACAGCAGGGTTTTGGTTGGAACTCATCATCAAACATCCTCCATGGGAAATCTTCCAAAAGTCAGTCATCACCTTCCTTCCATCAGCTTTCTACCCAAGAAAGACACATTAGTGTAGGGCAGTATGCAATGAGGAGGTTGGACTATGTGGGCTCTAAATCTCTTCTAATTATTAACCAGGTTACATTTTATATGTCTCCCAGACCAAGTAATAATAACCTGGCATGTGAACAATTGAATGAATGGCTCTCTACAAGCGTTTGTTTTTTAGTTTTTTTTTTTTTGAGAGTGTCAAAAATCATATGAATGTAAAAAAACACAATGAGAGAAAAAGCATAAAGCACATGGATGTTTGGTAATCAGGAGAAAGGTGGAAACGAATAGCAGCAAGTTAGATATACTTTGCAAATTGATAAAACAAAACCCAGCCAATTCTATTTTGGATTGTAAAAATAAAATAGAAAAATTACAGGACAGAAAAATTATGTATCCGAGAATAGATATGAATTGGAGGGTGACCTGACTGAAAACTTTAGGACTCCGAAAGGCACAGAGCTAATTGATCTTCTTCGTGTTGTGTTGTGTTTCCTCCTATCGGTTTAGCAGGTCACTGGCACTGATTGGATGGTGAGTCAGAACAAATAAAAGGCAACTTCTTTTTACTTGGTGCTCTCAGCACATAGATTTATTGCCCCTTGTATTTCAGCAACAAATATAGAACTAAGACTGAAAATGACAAGTTTACAAGCAAAGCAGGATCTGTGGTTGAACACATACTCCAGAATAATGAAATTTCCTCCTTGGAAACCAACTGTTACCCTGGAGGTTAAGATAGAGAATGTTCCCTGTGCACCATGTTCAATTGGCTAGATCCACATGTTAGATGTATAAACACAACTCATATTGACTTTGACATACCATAGCTTCAGACTTGATGTATTAGTTGCTGTAGGTACTGCCACAGATTGCCTGACCTTGCTTTGAAAACATTGCTTTCCTCCAATTACTTATTGGTAATTAGGAAAAAAAAACCTGAACTAATCAAATACTCACTATAAAAGTAGACACAGAAGGAAGATAATTTAAACACGTTAGAAGACAGTCTTCCATCTGTGGAACTTTTCAAGTCAGATACTGCTTGGCACTAAAGTGTATTTCTTGGGTGGAAGGTTTGGAAGTTGATGACTAACTTTTGGAAGATTTTCCTTGGAGGATGTTTCATGATGAGCCCCAACCAAAACCCTGCAGCTGGTTTCTGGCAAACTGGAGGTTCTTTCCCTCTGCAGAGCATTAGAATTAGAATGTCTAAGCCCTTTTAGCTCAAATTTTATCAACCAATTATATTTGAGCTTCTGCTATGATTGGGTTAAGGGCAAGTTTGAACATTCATCTGGATTGAAAACATTAAGACAGATGGAATTTAAGTCATTGGATGTAATTAGAGATGAACAAAATGACAACATTTGAAGTACCCAGGCAGAAAGTATCTCGATATATTGCAACTGCCGTACATTTTCAAACTGCCTTGAAAAAGTAATTCTTTTTTCATTTAAAGAAAGAAATTGCAAAGCAATGTGAAATAAAACAAAAAGAAGTTAAAATAATGGGTAATCAGAAAAATAATTATTCAAGGGCTCCCCCCTAAATAGCTTTCTAAATTGTGGCTACTTTTTCTGACGCAGTATTTTGTTTTGTCTTTGTGTTCATGAAAAACCAAGACAATGCATGGGGCACCTTGGTGGCTCAGTTGGTTAAGCATCCGATTTTGGCTCAGGTTATGATCTTGTGGTTTGTGGGGTCAAGCCCCACATTGGGCTCCTCACTAACAGTGTGGAATATGCCTGGGATTCTCTCTCTGCCCCTTCCCCAACTTGTGCGAGGGTTCTCTCTCTCTCAAAATAAATAAACTTAAAAAAAACTCAGAACAATGCAAAACAGAATGCAGTTTTTCTAATTATAAAAAAAATTCATGCCTGTATAAAATTTGTGTTACAGAAATATATATATATATATATATATATATATATATATATATATATATATATAACAGAAGAATGAAAAAGCTTCACAGTTGTACCCTCAGAGATAATCACTATTATTCTGCTGTGTATTCCTTCATGACTTATTATTACATATTCCTTTAACATATTGTTTTTCGACATATATGTTTATTTAGTTTGTTTTATCTTTTTTTCAACCCTCAACTTGTTTACATTTAACTATTCTTTTTGAGGGTTGAAACTATTTCATGGTAGGTGGTCTGCATATTTTTGTAACACATGAAAGTGTGTGTGTGTGTGTGTGTGTGCGCGCGTGCGCGCGTGCGTGTGCTTTAGGATAAAACAGGTGGGAGAATTCATGGAAATAATGAAGGTAAATTCATACTTCTTGAAAGAATAGTGTACAAGCAATATCCATTTTCTTACTGCCCTTTGTGTTCTAGTCTTATTTTTGCTGGAATTACCTGTCCAAGTCAACAATGACTGTTGGCAAAGCCAATGAGAAATTTTCTATCTTCTCACTTGCCCTCCACCTGAGTTGTTTGCTCCTTCCTTCCTGCAATATTCTTTTCTCTTGATCTTGGTGATACCATCATCCTTTCCTGATTTTCTTCGTTCCTAACTAGCCTCTCTGTTCTCGCCAGCCTCTATTGGAATTCCTCAGGGTTAAATCCTGACTCTCCTCATGTCTATGCTCTCTCTCTCAGTGATATGATCCTTCCCCTGAATTTAAGTAGCACCTCTATGCTGATGATTCTAAGTTTTTGTCTATAGTTGGACATTTCTTCTGGGCTCAGGACTTCTATCTAACTGCCTTCTTGATATCTCCCATTGTATGTTTCACATGTATCTTAAATTTAGCATCAAAGCTGATTTCTTGAGTTTCCTCTCCAAACTTGGCCCTGTTTAGTCTTTTCCATCCTGGCATTTGTTTCCCTATCCATCTAGTGACTAGAGCAGAAGCCTGGTAGTCAGCTTTGACTCCTCTTTCAAAAATGTCTTGGATCCATCTTCTTTTCTCTTCCTGTGACAGCCATCATCATCTCTCTCCTGGACTATTACCATGACACTCTATTTGTCCTTTTTCTTCTACTCTGACTCTTTTCTATTCTAACCAGAGTAGTCAGAGTTAAAGCATAAGTCATATCAATGTGCTTCTAACAATCCATCAGAATCTTCTCAGTGTTACAAAGAATATAGTCAAACTTCTTACCGTGGCATACACGTGCTGGGATGCCTTGGCCTTGTTTTCATCCTCATCCTGTATCTCAGGATGAATTCTTTTTCCCTTTCTCGCTCTGCTTGGTGTAAAGGAAACTCCCAAGCTCTTTCATTCAGAGGGCCTTTGCAATCGCACATTCACTTACTCATTCACTCAGATCATCCATTTATTTAGTAAATATTTACTAAGTCCCACCCACGAGTACCAACCACTGCTTTCGGTGTGGTCACCTAGGGTTATTACGCATGTGAGCTGGCATCTGGCATCTCTGCATACACCGAGATGAATTTGCCTATGAAGATGGCACACATGTCTTTGTAGCGCTCCAAGTTAAAATACATTCATTTTAAGACAAGAAAAGATTGCTGCTGTATTCTTTCACACTTGAATTGTGGTGTTAGAGTTATAAATTTACATTGTCTTGAAAACTGCTTGAGCCCAAACTGTGATGTCAGGAGGTAACCTATTTGCATGTCAGCTTTCTGTGCTTCGCATATACATGTATTATAATGGCTTGTGGTTTTGATTTTTTGCATTTTAAAGAAGTTTGCATTATGGGGGGAGTGCATTTTCTATTCATCAGCAAGGGGACATCTTGATCCTGTGCTTCACAATCACCAACTTAAAGTCATTATCACACTGGAAGAGCAAATGAACCAGGGCCTAAAGAGCAGGTCAAAAATCATATGGGAAATGACCATATTTTGCAACGTAGAACTTTGGCACAATATAAATACAATAATTATACATTCAGATCTCATCAGTTCTGAGATATCATCTAATAATGTCCAACAATTGGCTCCCCAGCAGGTGCACTCCAGATGTAATAATGTTCTTGAAGCTTTCTTTACAGAATCACTTTTCAAATGTGTACAAATTACCTTGTGCCAGCCTGGAGAGTTCTTTTAGCATCTCAACTCAGGTTTCAGAGGAATATTCATTAATTAGGACTTTTTCAGACGGATTCCCTTGCTGACAAGGAAAACTTCTGACATATTGCTGAGATGATACTAAAGTTCAAACCTTGTGTGAATGTGTGTGTGTGTGTGTGTGTGTGTGTGTGTGTGTGTATGAGAGAGAGAGAGAGATAGAGAGAGAGAGAGAGAGAGATTCCTTTGAAGGCAAAATTTTCATTCCCAAGTTTATAATGTTTCCCAAGATTGAAAAAATCCCAAGATTGAAAAAAATCTTGAGGACAGGACAATATCATGGTGTTATTATTTTTCTCTCCTTCCCTGACCTACTTCACTCATTGTCTTCCTTGAGATCCACCTTGTGATAAGGAGAACTCAAGGGATGTGGATGGGGATCTCTTCTTGACAAAGGACCATGCTCTTGTAAGGCATGTTGAAAATGTGAAGATGGTGTTCATTTCCATGAAGTACTGTTACAGAACAATCACACACATAAGAAACAATCATAAAATTGATGTATGATTCCATGTGTATAGATACACATGGCTTATTTTGTGTGTTATTTCCACTCTGTAATGTTATTTTTTACACTAATGAAATGTACTTTCTTATAGTTTACCTATTCTGGATAAATAATATAATTTATTATTCATCCTTATTGTGAAAGATACATCAGTATTCCACTCACTTTCAGAAGATGCTAGTGAGATAACTTTTTGCTTGAGAAAAACTTCTGTAAGGATTACAGCTGTGAATGTCCTCACTTGAAGGACCATACAGTTTCCCAAATCCTCAAACCAACTTTCTTTTTCATGAACCAGATTTGGAACATGAACAAGAAGCCATTACTACAATAGTGTGGAAACAGGAGAGAATTCTAACTTTAAGTATCACTGACTTCTCACACACTTTGCATTTTCATAGCAATTTCTCCAAAGTCCACAGGGGAAAAAAGTCAAAATATGAATGCTCTGAATGAGTCATGTTGTGCTCAAGGGAATTAAGTTATCTTATTTTTGTGGGTTATTGAACCTGACCATTTGATTTATTTCCTGTCATCTGTTTTGTATATTGTATATTGGAGTGAAGAAGGGGTGAGCGAATTTTCATAACAGCCCAGACTAGGTAAGAACAGTAGAGATCATCTGCAATACAAGAAGCCCCACTATGCTATCCCTGACAGGTGAACCTGAGTTGCATTTTTCACATTTTCAACAATGAATTGACTCATCATGTTGGCCTATTCTGTTTTCAGAAAGTTTGAATTGTTAGAAGTTCTTTTCCTTCTTTTCTTCCTTCTCTTCTTGTCTTTTCCTCCTTTTTCTGTTGGAAATGAAAATCTCACTTATTTATACTTTCATCCAGTGTTCCTCCAAAGCTATGTAGAGGGATACAAATCTTTCTTCCCCACATTGGCCCTTTTTGTGATGGACACCAGCTCTCTTGCTAGCCTCGGGGAGTCTGGCACCAAAGGTAATCACTCCAGTTTCATCAGCCATCCCTCAAAGACAGATTTCTTGGCCCCTCATTCTTGCAGGAACCCTTCTCTGAATGAGCTTTAGTTTATAAGTGTCTCTCTCAACTCTTGGAATCCAAACTGCAAGGTCATGCTGTAGACAATGGGCCAGACCTTCCAAGTCCTAAGCACTACGTTCTATTAACTAGTAATTGAACTGTTGGACGCTCTACTTCCACCAAATTTACTTTTTGAGTCACTCACACCATATTATGGATTTATATGGTGATGGCAATGGAAACCCATGGATCTTTTCCTTAAAAATAACTTTACCCTCACAACAGATACAGAATATTGTTATTGTAGACACTTAAAAACATACAGATAAGGAAACAGGAGAAAAATCACCTAAGTATATCCTTCATACTTTAAAAATGTATGTATTTAAGTACATGCACAAACACAAATTTGTACATGATATAAAAATGAATACTAGAGATATCACTTTATAATCTTTTTCAGCTTTTTTATATCATAAAAAACCTTTTTAAGTGTTTATTTATTTTGAGAGAGAGAGAGAGAGTGTGCATGAGTGGGGAAGGGGCAGAGAGAGAGGGAGAAAGAATCTCAAGAAGGCTCTGTGCTGTTAGCATAAAGCCCAACTCACAAACTGTGAGATCACAATCTGAACTGAAATCAAGAGTCTGACACTTAACCAACTAAGCCACCCAGGTGCCCCTTATATCATAAAAAATCTTAACATGCTAGTAAATATGAAATTACTTGATTATATTTTATGCCTTTAGAGTATTACATTGTGCAGATATACCAGTTTATTGAACCATTTCCTTATTGATGAACCATTTCCCTATTATTTAAGTTGTTAAAAATTTTTTTCCCATAATAAACAATGCTGCAATGAACATTCTTGTATACATATTTGCATATTTATTTGATAGATTTCTGGTGGGGGAATTGCTAAATCAGAATATGCACCACTCCAGAAAATGTTGACCAATTTGCACTTCTAGCAGCACCCAGATCAGGCTCCTTCTGATTGATTCTGATGATCAATAACTTTGTTATACAAGGGTGGTTGGGAGCCAAGTGTACTACAGGAGCTTGAAGATATGGAAATGGGGACAGTATGCTGGACAGATGCTTAGGTAAGTTGTTGGATGTGTGTGCATGTGTTGTCTGGCAGATTTCCACATACACGGAAATTGGCAAACACCCAACTAAGTGTGTGCAAATGAGGGAAGGTTATGTACCAGAGCTTAGGGGAGGATGGGAGAAGAAGGACAGAATTGGTGATGGCATGGTGAGCTACATGGATAAAAATCACTTTGAGGGTATTCTCTTAGGTGCAGGCAAGAGTCCTGCAGGATTTAGTTCATGCGGTTGGATTCCTTGGTCAGTTTTATACCCCTAACAGGGAAAAAGAGAATTTCTGATGCTGACATCTCTGCTCAGTTCCTTATGTTGTTCCCATGGCTCTGGTAGCCACTCCTCACTGGGACATTTGCCAGCCTGCCTAGCTGGGCTTCCTGCTGAAACCTGGTATCCTATCTTCATGTTCTAGTCTCCTGGAGTCTGCAGATAACCTTACTTTCTTCATGTGAAGTTTTACTCCCATGTCCTTTTTATACTTAGATTTCTGTCTCTGGGAACAAGAGCCATCTTTCTATTGCCATTTTCTAGAAATTAACATGGTTTCTGTGTTATAAGTTTCCTGGGAATCCTGATGATTTGAGAAACAAATAATTTGATATGACTTATTAATTTTTTGGTAAATATTTTTGTATCAACTGATTAAAAAAAAGGAAAAACCCCTTATCAAGTTTTCCAACAGGCAATCCTTTGTCAGCCTAAATAAGATACAGTCAGAGATTCTCATTCTTTAGCTTGACACCCCTCAGTAACATGTTATCGCTCTCAGGGCAAAGTGCACACTGCTCAGTGCTGTCTCTGGTACCTACATCCCAGCAAACCCTGCCTTGTTCTTTATGCCCAGTCACTCTACACCCTTTCTTTTTTTAATTTATCTTGAGAGAGATAGAGACAGCATGAGCAGGGGAGGGGCAGAGAGAGAGGGAGAGAATCCCAAACAGGCTCCACCTTGTCAGAGCAGAGCCTGATGTGGGGCTCAAATTCATGACACCGTGAAACCATGACCTGAGCCAGAACCAAGAATTGGAAGCTTAACCGACTGAGCCCCCCAGGTGCCCCTACAGCCTCTTTATCTCAGGTACACACCTTGTCATTCTTCCCTCTGCGCCTCTGCTCCTTTCCTCTGTCTGGATGTTCTGCTCCTCTTTCTCTACCTGTGAACTATTACTTGACCTTCAAGTTTGGGTTCAAGCATCATTTCCTACAGGAAGGCTTTTCTGTTTTTTTCCTTACTCCATGCCCAAATGGACCAAATTGACCAGGGCATCTGGTGAGATGGAATTGAGTGCACACTCCTCTGGTTTGCCTTGGCTGTGTGATATGCCTCTCTCCACAATAACAATAAAACCATGGGAAGAAAAGCCACAAGTAAGTAAAGTGAATATTGATTAGAAGAAGAGTAACCTATGGTTTGCTAGTTCCATCCAGAGTTAAGGTCTGGGAAGGAGTTTTGGAGGGTCTTGAGCAGTAGACAAATGAAATCCTGAGGTAAGGAGTATTGATTTTATGTAGAAAAAGGGTAAAATGATGTGGTTGGTGTAGCCAATAAACTGAGTATGTGTCTATGTTGCCTCCCATGCCCTTCTGATGCCCCTGTGCCTGGTGGGGAATCTGAAGGGAGAGGGCCAGTGGGTCAGCCACATAGAGACCAGCCCCTCCTAGAGGACTGAGGATCCTGGAGGGCCAGCTCAGAACAGAATGGACCTCCTCCCATGGATTCCAAATGTCTCTGTTCCTACATCTGTCACTGTCGCTCCTCATACAGGCGTTGGACATGGTGAGTCCTTTCCTGGGCTTTGCCAGTTTGTTGGGCCCCATGCCGATTCTCTCCTTTTATTCTCTATGTCTGGACATTCATATCTTCACACTTTCTTACCCCTTTGAGCTTGCCAGTGAAACACTCAAAATTCTGTTTCCTTTGAGTAAATACCCAGTAGTGGAATTACTGGATCATATGGTATTTTTAATTTTTTGAGGACCTTCCCATACTGTTTTCCATACTGGCTGCACCGATTTACATTCCCACCACAGTGGTGAGCACTGGATAATGTATGAAATTGTTGAATCACTCAACTGAAACTAATATAACACTGTGTGTTAATTACATGGGAATTAAAAAATTGAAAATTAAAAAATAAAGGCTCAAAATTTATCTCAATCTGTACTCCAGACTAGTGTCCTACCTTTGCATCACCGGAAAAGATCATTAAAAAGCTTTCCCAAACAAAGGAGTTGGTTTTACTGTTAACCTATACAGTCATTTCAGAAGCAACTATACTAATTTATTTCTGAAAGCAAATTTTCTTTCCTGGGCCCACTATGGAGAGAAATGGAAGAGGAGTCTGGAGAAAGAATCTTGGTCTCTGAGTCAGAAGACATTGGTTTAAATACCTGTTTAACCATGTGCACCCGGGACCTGAGGCATGACCCTAAATTGTTCTAAGCTTTAGTTTTCTTATGCGGGTTATAAGAGTGTTAATAACTGTTGTTACAAGGACTAAAGAAGATAATGCATGTTAAGATGACCAGGACAGGGACTGGCTCAGAGCAAGTACTCAAAAATGTAGTTTTTGTTTTTTTTAAAGTTAATCCTAATTTCTAATTTTTAGTCACTAATGTGACGATGGTCTTAAATTTTTAAATGTTTATTTGCTAATTTTTGAGAGACAGAGAAAGAGAATGTGTGCATATAAGTAGGGGAGGGGCAAAGAGAAAGAGAGAGGGAGAGGGAGAGAATCCCAAGTAGGCTCCTCACTGTCAGCACAGAGTCCCATGTGGGTCTTGAACTCATGAACTGTAAGATCATGACCTGAGCCAAAGTTGGCTGCTTGACCAACTGAGCCACCCAGGTGCCCCAGAAATGGTCTTATTTATCCTTATTTTCCTTTGGGTCTCATAGTCTCATACTCCAGCCAACCTTGGCATTATCAACCTTTCTAAATTTTGGCAGTCTGGGTTTTTTTTTTTGTTTGTTTTGTTTAAAAAAATTTTTTTAAAGCTTATTATTGAGAGACAGAGAGACACAAAGTGTGAGCAGGGGAGGAGCAGAGAGAGGGGGAGACACAGAATCTGAAGCAGGCTCCAGGCTCTGAACTGTCAGCACAGAGCCCGACACGGGGCTTGAACCCATGAACCATGAGATCATGATCTGAGCTGAAGTTGGTTGCCCAACCAACTGAGCCACCCAGGCGCCCCAGCAGTCTAACTGTTGTAAAGCTACATTTCATTGTTGTTTAAATTTTCATTTGTCTGATTATTCATGGATTTGAGTGCCTATTCATGTGGTTGTCAGTCATCTAGGGTTTCCTTTAATGTAAATTGCATTTTGTAATCTTTTGCGTGTTTTTACCGTGAGATTTCTGTCTTTTTATTTTGGATATAGGAATTATTAATCCAGAACTGGTAAGGCTCTGTAAATATCTTCTCCCACTCTGTTAATCTTGTACATGGTATCTGTTGTTAAACTGAAAAGCTTGATTTTGATGAAGCCTAATTAATCAATATTTTGTCTCTTGGTTTGTGCTTTTGTAGTTTAAGAAGTCCTTTTCCCATCCTTAGGCCACAAAGTTATTCTACATTTTCTTCTAGCCTTCATAGTATTTAGGTAATTGTTATGGAATGAATGCTTGTGTCCCCCTCTCCCCTATTCATAAATTGAAACCCTAACCCCCAGTGTGATCGCATTTGGAGGTGGGGCCTTTGGGAGGCAATGAGACCATGATGTGGAATCCTGGTGAATGGGATTAGTGCCTTTATAGGAAGAGACAGGAGAGAACTTGCTCTCTGTTCTTCACTACTTGAGGATACAATGAGAAGGTGGCCATCTGCAAACCAGGAAGCAGGTCCTTACCAGTCACCAGATCTACTGCCATATCTAATAGCTGGTAGTGTATCTGTAGTGAATCTATATATAGATTCAGTTATTAAAAAAAATTTTTTTCCTTTGACTTTCCTGAAAAATACTCTGCCTCTCAGAGTGAACTGATATCAGGGTCAACCAGTACCAAAGGATGTTACCTGTTCTTTGACCTTGTTGAAGTTTTAGTTTTGGAAAGTTTAAGGGTACTTTTTCCTGTTTACAGCTAGATTTAGGGAAACTGGTTCCAGTAGATGGAGCTCTTTCTCAATATTTGTTCATTTTACCAAGGTGGGGACAAGCTTTTCACCTTTCTTTTCTGCAGTGGCTTAGTCATAACTTACAACAGCATCTGAAATCAGCATCAAATGTAGGTTATGTCATTCTGTAAAATGACTTTGTCCTAAGATGTTTACTGGAACAGCCATGGTTAATTTCTTTCTCAGATCTGATCAAACGCTAGAGCTTTCTCCCTTTGGATTATCTTTATCAAAGACCTCAAATACCTACCTTTTACTATGAAGCCGTGTCCAGTTCCAAGATCAAATACCGCATCTTTTGATCTGAATTCTAGTCATGCATATCAATGACCTGGCTTTTGTATTGTATGGTCTTTGTTGCTGTACATCTTCTGTATATTAACAATTTTGAAGGTGGGCCTTAAAAGCTACAGACGTATTTCATCGTAAATATGCAGATAACAAGAGAGTTCTTTTTGGTCTGGATAATCCACTTAGTGCCATGTTTACAGGTCTTGCTATCAACTTGGAATTATGCATGGGAAACAGAATTAAAAAGAAGTATCTAGAGATTGTCATTTTAAAGGCAGTAGGCTGAATTGTAAAACAGACATCCATGAAATAATGAAGCAATTCTAGACCTTAGCAGGGTTTTAGTTTTTTGAAAAAAAAAAATAGCAATATATTTACTTTAGGAAATATCATCTGATCTCTTTACTATGGAGTATACATAGCTTGGATTAATTTGTTAGTAAACATTAAAAAAAATTCAAAACCTACAAATGGAAACGTATAGAAAAGTTATGATATTGTTCATTCAGTGAGGCTTCATAAGTTTTGTGCAGTAATAAAATAAAAATGTAGCTGAAGTGTTCAGCAGCTGTACCCATTGGTATAAGAGCAGAAAACACAACACATTCAGCTTTAATTTGTTTTATTTTCTTTCCCTTCCGTTTCTGTTGTTTGTCTTATGGGCAATACAGACAGCACATCTAAAGTATGTGCTATTTTTCTACTATTAGTCTCGAAGCATGATGAGTAGAGAGTAGCAATGCAGTGGTGGGGTGTAGTGGACCAGGTATATTATGTTGTCTTCTAAGATGTCAAAGAGATGTTTAAGGAGATTGGAGATAAGGTAGAGCAGGTCCTGTTATAATCCACTGAAGTTCCAAGGTGTTAGGCAGGAAGACAAAGACCACCCCAATAATTTCATTGCTACTGTCCACTCTTCATCTTTCAAGGCTAATGGTAGGAAATATAAGTAAACTTAGATAAACAGATAGTTACTAAGCTCCCAAAAAGCAACATTAGTAGCAGGATACAGGCATCTGAATAAACATGGATATTGCTTTTATGAAGGATACATACAGATGAATAATTATAATTGTGACATATTGTGATATGTATATTCATTTTTCTAACTTGTTTTTTTCATATGCTTTCCCACACTTAACAAGCATGTACCATGTTCCAACCAATGCACCAGAGACTTTTCAAATATTTTTCAAATAATTTAATCTCCATAATAAATTATGAGGAAGATATTGTTATCCATAGTTTACAGATGAAGTTTGGAACAATTAGAAAAGCCATGTCCTATTGGCCACATTTTATTACCTGGAGTGTTCTTTTCCAGGGTCACATATTGGGACCTAGAGAGTCAGAAGCTAGAGACTTGAGTTAATATACTCAAGCTATAGCAGGAACTGCCTCCAATTTTGGGTCTCTAATCCCCATGAAATTATTTAATGTAAAATTGCCCTTTTCCTTCAGTAAATTTATCAGAAGGTCTTCAGTACACATATTAGAAGACCAGTGATCTCCCATTTCCTTTTTGGGTATTGCAAGGATGCCATTGCATTGGGGTGGCAGAGAGGGCTGCAAAAATCCCTCGGGAAAGTTTCCCCTCCTTTTCTGCTTAGCCTGAAACTGCTGCATCCAGGTAACACTGTCTGTGGGCATCCCAGATGAGAGTCCTGCCCTTGTTCTCAATGACAGCAGCTCAGTGGTGAGTGCTGGTGGCACTCCTTGATCATGGCTCCTTTGGAAACCTCTGTGGATGATAACAGCAGCTACTCCTCATTATCCCCTATTTCTTTCAGCATCACATTGATGGCTTGTCAGGCAGCCTTTGTGTTTTAGTGGAGGGCACATTTCACGAGTGGAGAACAGCTCACAGCATCTTCATGTTGAGTTCCTCAAGGACAGATCTGTGAAGGTAGATGGGTTCACCTGAGAGGTGAGTCTGGGTAACAGATCCACCCTGAAGTTTCCTTCCAGCAGTTTTGAACCTCTGAGGCAAGGCATAGACTCCTTGGTTCAGAGTGAGCTCATATGCTCCTTGTGGACTGCTATGAAGTGCTTATAATTTCCTCCAGGCAATGTCTGAACTGCAAATTCTCTTCATACGCCTCCTCAGCAGGTCATAAAACCTGAAGGCAGTTCTAGAAAATCTCATTTCCCAAACTGGGTACTTAGAACTAAGCTTCAGTAGAGTTGCTGAGTCACTGGGTGGATAGAGGTGGTCACTCTCTGATTCTTGGTATGTGACTTCTGAGGTGTCTGCTCTGACTGACTTAGGGAACAAGGATGGAGACTAGCTTTCTTCTGGCTCAAGTCTGGCTTTTGCTTCCATCTCTTCTCTCCCTCACTCACTGGCTCAATGGCTGTTTCTTAGGGATGTATCTGTAGTGTTCTTGTTCAGTCTTCCCCCTCTTCGTTCCTCAGGAGGATCTTCCTTTTCTAAAAGTCTCCCTTTAGCTGAGGAAGTTAATTTTTGTGTCACTGTTTCCTTACCTAGTGTGGCTAGAACCAAATGAGTGGATAGTAGGTAACTATTTAACCATTTCACATTAAAATCTATTTAACTATGTAACTATTTCATGTGAGGAAGCCCCACAAAGTGAAAACTGGCAGTTTCACACAGTGTTATCTATAATCCCTATGTATTTAGATTTTGTATATCCCAAATGAACAGGTAGTTGTGTGTGGTGTTGCTAAAGAATAGCATTTACCCTGAGGCAATACTGCTGTTCAACTTCTAAAGGCCATTGAAGCCTGGGACTACACATGAAACAGAGAGGGTCCTCAGACACACAATCTTTCTTTTTTTTCCAACGTTTATTTATTTTTGACACACAATCTTTCAACGAGCCTCATAAGTCTAAGGCTTTGTGGCTCCAGGACCTGCTATTCAAATTTAGTTTTAAATCAATATTCAAATCAAAGAGGAATGTGCATCTGTTACTAGGCAGGAGACAGACCATACGAGATGAAGGGTTGTTTATTTGAATTCCGTTTGAGAAAAAGTGACTCCAGTGGGTTCAGCTGTATTCCTACATTTGGTCACTCTTATAGTTAAGTTCTCTTATTGGTAGGTAGAGAAACTTAGTACCCTTAGGGAGCTTTGGGAAGAACCCAAAGCAGACCTCCCCTCTGTTGGTGTCACAGTTTTTAAAGCCTCTTATTTTATTAAAAATCAACGAGACTTTTGAATTCTGATGCATAGTATATCTTGGGTTGTTTTAGAATAAGAATAGTGTTTAAGTTACCCACTTAGGACAATTGATGCTTCACATGCTGCATTTATCCTTGAGTTCCATTTTATGATGTTGAGGGCATTAGGTTAGTGAAATAAATCAGACAGAGACAAATACTGTATGATCTCACTTATATGTGGAATAAAGACAAACATTTGAAGCCAGAGATACAGAGAACAGATTGGTGGTTGCTGGGGGTGGGGGTGGGGGGCCGTGAGGGGTGAAACAAAATGGGTGCAGGGCGTCTAAAGGTAGAATCTTCCAGTTAAAATATAAATAAGTCATCGGGATGTAATGTACAGCATGCTGACTGTAGTTAATAATACTGTATTACATATTTGAAAGTTGCTAAGAGAGTAGATTTAAAAGTTGTTATCCCAAGAAAATTTTTTTTAACTATGTATGGTGATAGATGTTAACTAGACTTATTTGGTGATCGTTTCATAATACATACAAACATTGAATCATTGCATTATATATCTGAAACATGCAATGTTATACATCAATTCTACCTCTATTTGAAAAAATGGCCAGGGCTGAGCAGAGAGGTGGAGCTAGGTGGCATTTTGAGCTCCCTTTGTGTTTGTCTTGTATTCATTCACATAATTTGCAGGTAACACTAACCTATACCCGACACAATACAGCTACAAATATAGTTAACTTTGCGTGCAAGATCCTAGAACAGTGGGCTTGGGGATTAGTTTCTACTTGGTACCTTTTCTAGGGCTAAAATCAGAAACATAATTAATAAATGTTTTCTGGTAACTGCTGAGACAGATTATACCTCACACTGAACGTGTTTTATAAGAAACGGGTGCTTATCATGCAGTCAGTCTTCACCAAGTAACACTTGGTCACTTGCTCTATGGGCTCATGCTCCCTAATTGTGGTAAAAATAATTCTATCATCTGATGCAAGTCAAAGATGAAGATGAGCATATTTCCACAATTAAATCATTAATGGGCATCCAAAGTCTTTAATAAAATAAACATTGCATTGTTGTTAAAAGTCAGTGAAAAAAATTAATGGGAGTTTTGAATTCTGCTGCATAAGATATCCTGAATTATTTTAAAATAAAAAATTGTATTTAAGTTCCCACTTATGACAATCTATACTTCACATGTCCACGTTATCTTTGGGGTTTTGCACATTCCTTAGTACACCAGGCACACAAACTCAATTTGAGAGTGTAACTTGGGGCCAGTCGTGGGCTGCACTTTTTGGTCTAAGCCTCTGGATGAGTATTTTTCATGGTTCCTAGGACCCCGTCAGCTCACCTTCTACTCACAGTTGACTATACGAAAACAGCACTTCTGTGGTTCCTGAGCTTAGTTATGAATCATCGACTCTAGGCCCTTCTCAGACCTTACTTATTTATTGACTTGATCTCATTGCTGTTGCCTTTTTGTTTAGTTATTTGTCCTCCTGGTTAGGTCCTTGCCTCTGTGTATCCTCCTAGGGTTAGGATGGCTTCCCAAGCTTAGTCTTTCCACCTCTCTCCTTGACCTGTCTCAGTCTTTCCTTTGCATACCATTCCTTGGCCACCTGAGCAATCCGTCCGTGCCCCCAGGATGCTTTATATGTAACATACCTTACTCCCAGTAACATCTCCAGATTGGCTAATGCCCCATGAAGAAGGCCAAGGGTGGGTCCTGCTCTCTCAACAACAAAGTGGACCCAGAGGACAAGAATGTATAATTGAGCAATGCTTTCTAGCCATAGTTTCTTTCACTATGTCCTGCAGCACTGAACTAGACTAACTTTTCTATCATTTTTCCAATTAGAATACTGTTCTCACCTAAACATTGGTCTGCAATAGTTTTAAATTACCATGCATGATTCACAGTGATTTAATATTCACAAAATTCCTGCCATCTTAATATGATCTGGAATGGGAGGTTGATTGGGAGTCATTTCATAAGTGGAGAAGAGCAATTTAAACTTGTTAGAACATTTCACATAGCTTAACACTTAGTTTGGAATGGTTTGGTGCCCACTTAATAAAGAAGAATCTGAAATTGCTGGGCAATGAAATTTCAATCAGGGGCTCTGTATCTGAAGAGAACTCTCCAACAGATAGGCAGTGAGTTTCCTCACCACTCTCTCCCTTTGGGAAATCTCTGGCCTTCCCTTTCACTTTGTTTGGGTGTTGTGTGCACATTTCCAGTTCACATTTAACTAGGCTTAGAGATGCAAAAAAACTCCGCTGTGCTCCAGTCTCCCAATTTCATACCTCAATTCCCTCTATGTTTTCACTTCTTCCAGAAACAGAAAAGGTCGCAGCCTGCAACAGTTGATGAAAACAAGCTCCATTTCCCAAACTACTGAATAATTATTTATTTCTCTGAAAATGTAAGCCTTCTTTTGGTAGTATGTCAAGGATCAGTAGTATGAGGTTGTTTACATGACACCTGGGAATCCAAGTGTGGGCAAGTAGGTGAGATTTTCTTCAGCTTGCACATTACTAAATATTTTGATTTCTGTTTAAGTTCATCTCAGTGAGTTGAAGATTTCCACTTAGCTCTAAGCTGTGTGAAAGGTAGATTCCTATAGACTTGAAAGCTGAGGGGCTTGTACCTCGGTGGCTTTTGAGAAATGAATCCCTAGGGGCACCTGGGTAGCTCAGTCGGTTGAGTGGTTGACTCTTGATTTCGGATTAGGTCATGATCCCAGGGTTGTGGGATGGAGCCTGTATCGGGCTTCATGCTGAGCATGGAGCCTGCTTGAGATTCTTTCTCTCTCCCTCTGCCCCTCTCCACAGTTCGCTCTCTCTCTCTCTCTCTCTCAAATAATAATAATAAAAAAAGAGAAATAACCCCCCCAACTTAAAACACAGTTATGGGGCACTTGGGTGGCTCAGTTGGTTGAGCATCTGACTCTTGGTTTGGGCTCATGTCATGATCTCACAATTTGTGGGATTGAGCCCCATGTTGGGCTCTGTGCTGACAGCATGGAGTCTGCTTGGGACTTTCTCTGTCCTTCTCTCTCTGTCCCTCCCTCCTTTCTCTGTCTCAAAATAAATGAATAAACATTAAAAAAAGTTATCCAGTTGGCAGCTTATCTCTATCTGGTGTGTTAAGACATATGTAAGTCACTGGTAGTAGTAAAATAGGTAAGGCTACTTTTAAGGTGTCTCTATCCCCTCTTCTTTTTCTTCCTTTCCAATTTTGATGATCCCTTTCAAACAGTTCCCAGCACTCCAAAGTAGCATCTATGTTCTCCAAATGACACCTTTTCCATCTTCTCTGTCCTTTGAAATGTCATCTCAATCTTTCTTTTTAAACACAGGGTAGTCCTCTTTCATCTCTGTTGAAATATTTGGTTCAACACTCACCTTCTGGGTATTTTGAGTCCTGTTAATGTATTGATAGTACTAATGGATTAATGACTAGCCTGTTCCAGCCCACATGTTTATTTTGCTTTTTGAAAAAGATTTTATTTATTTATTTATTTATTTATTTATTTATTTATTTATTTATTTATTTATCTATCTATCTATCATGTTTATTTATTTTTGAGGAAAAGAACGAGGGGAGGGGCATGTGGGAGGGGCATGCGGGAGGGGCAGAGAGAGAGGCAAGATAGAGGATCTGAAGTGGGCTCTGTGCTGAAAAGCAGAGAACCAGATGCAGGGCTTGAACTCATGAACTGTGAGATCCTGACCTGAGCTGAAGTCGGACACTTAACTGACTGAGTCACCTAGACAGCCCTAAAATTTATTTTTAAGAGGTGTACACTTGACTGATTTAATATACTTATATATTATGAAATAATTAGCATAATCGAGGTAATTAACACACTCATCACCTCACGTAATTACCATTTTTTTTGTGTAGGGGAAATACTTAAGATCTTCTGTCTTAGTGAATTTCAAGTATATAATACAGTATTATTAAGTATGATTACTATGCTGTACATTAGATCCCTAGAAAATATTGATCTCATAACTGAAAGTTTGTACCCTTTGACTAACATCTCTTAATCCCTCCTCACCCCAGTCCCTGGCAACTACTGTTCTGCTTTCAGGTTTGAGTTCAACTTCTTTAGATTTCACTTATAAGTAAGATCATACAGTATTTCCTTTCTGTGTCTGCTTTATTTCACTTAGCATGATGCCCTCCAGCTTCCTCTGTGTTGGTATAGCCATTATGAGAAACAGTTTGGAGGTTCCTCAAGAAATTAATATGGCCCAGCAACCCTACTTCTGGGTATGTATCCAAAGGAAATGAAATCAGCATCCCAAAGAGATATTCAGATACCTTCATTCCCACGTTCCTTGCAGCATTATTTACAATAGCCAAGATGTGGAAGCGACCTCAATGTCCATCAACAGATGAATACATAATGAAAATGTGCTATATATAAAGTGGAATATTATTCAGCCATGAAACAGAAAATCCTGTTGCTTGTCACATGTTTATCTTTCAACTGTTCTTTGCAGATAAGGGGTTGATGCTCACGAGTGACGCTGATTCTGGTAGTGAATATTTCTGCCTCAGAGTAATTAGACAGAGGGATATTTTTGAGTCAGTGGTCCTTTCCTGTGTCTTCCAAGGCCTTTGAGAATACTTTTATCCTTTACTGTTGACCTCAGATAAAGCCCGCAGGGGCCACCGGTGTTTCTTCTATGTTTACTGGAGGACAAATCTAAGGGTACATTTTACTTGTAAGAAATGCATAATAGGGCAGGCATACATTGTTTATTAACTTGTTTCAAAGGCAATTTAAGAAAGCTTAAGTCTGGTTAAATGATACAGAAATGATGTTCTGGAGGAAAAAATCACAGCTCATTAATTTTTAAAATCTTTGCCCCCTCCCCCATCTTTTAAGCTGCACTGCTTTTTGTTTTTCTATTATTTATTTATTTTCCCAAAAAGCTGTTTTGAAGTCTCTGAATTTTCCTCCTGGGTACATTTCATTCCTATTTCATTCCCTCAACACTATTATTCAAATGTTCAGCATTTAGAAGCGCTAAATGTCTTTCCTGGGATTATAACTTTTATTCCCAGTTATCTGATAAATGCAAATCAAATATTTATCATACGATTGTGATTAAAATATATAACCCCCCAAAGATGTTTCTATTAAAGTAACTCTTCCTGAAAAAAAATCCTTGTTTTTTAACTGTTACTGGACAATTGTGAAGTACTTTATTTTTTTGCTCTCTCTCTGTAGTTATTTTGGTGATTTCCCATTAAATCTCAGGAAGCTATCTATGTACATGTACATCAAGATTTCCTCATTTTAGTGCTAAAGAGATTTTTAAATGACTCGAGGCAAAGTAAACTGACTGGGTCTCACTGTGAATTAGGAAGGGTGCTGTGTCCCTGATGATACTTCTCATTCTGAGCCACATGCAGAAACTACATTTAATGGTCCTCCAAATGCGCTCACATGGGCGTAAGCAGAGGCTACACAGTTAAACTGAAGGGAAATGTTTGTATTATTCAAGTTAAAAGACATTCCGTCCATGGAAAATAATTCCAGGGATGTATCTGTCCAGATGAGTCACAGCACGTTTATCTGGTATTCGAGAAGCTGCTCTGGGAGGGTGGGGAGACCCAGAGGTTCAGATATTTTGAGGGTGTGATGTCAAGAGGTGCCTTGGCTTTTATGTGGGAGAGATAGGCTTCTGGGGGCTCTTTGAGAAAGCAAAGGTGAGTGCATTCAAGTTTAGGGGAAGCTGTGGGGAAGACCAAGGACAAAAATGGATGTTAAGAGGAAGGGATTTAAGGGAATGTGTGGTGCACATTTGCTTGAAAGAACACAAGAGAAGTGTGTTTGAGGGGGAGGTTGAGGCCTAGAGACACAGGGAGGACCCTATTTCTGGGCACCATGCTAGGCATTCCACATCAAGCCACCACTTAATCTCCCAGCAACTCTATGAGGCAGGTGTTATCACCCCAATTTATGTGTGGGGAAACTGAGATACAGGGAAAGATTATAGGCTGCTTGAGGTCACACAGCTAGGATATTTCAGAGCTAGAATTCTGACCCAGATTTTTTTTTTAAGTTGATTTATTTATTTTGAGAGAGAGAGAGAGTGTGTGTGTGAAGGGGGAGGGCAGAAAAAGAGGGAGAGAGAGAGAGAATCCCAAACAAGCTCTGCACTGTCAACACAAAGCCTGACATGGGGCTCGAACTCACAAACCGTGACATCATGACCTGAGCAGAAACCACGAGTCAGATGCCTAACTGACTGAGCCACCCAGGCACCCCTCTGACCCAGGTATTAAAGGCTGTACTCTGTAGCCCATGATTTTAAATTCGTGATTCTGCTGACTCATAGCACAGAGGTATTGGAGAGGTTTCCTTTCTTTAATTTGATAACTTCTCTGAAGGATGCTTTTCTCCCTTACCTACTTATCCCTTGGGATGTTCACACATAGTGGCCAGGTCTCCTTATCTATAGGCTGCTTATGGGGCTCTTTCCTGATTTCTTTTCATTATGATGCAGGTTGTAGCCCTCCTGACTCGTCTTGTTCCTCATTTAGCCTCCACGGAGAAGAGTCACCAGGATTTTGGCAGCCTCAGTTTGGCAGATCCTCTGGGTGGCTTCCAGAGACAGAAGGCCTCAGCAGCAACAGCCGCGATTTTCCCAGAGGTGCAGAGAAGGTGGAATGAGAAGGTCCAGAATGTGCCATCCTGTGAGCAGCTGTGACTTCTCCTGCGGCTGCTGCTTCCTGCTTGGGGTGGGAGTCATAGAAAGCCAGCTTGCACCTGCAGCCCTTGACATGGTGAGGCTCTCTGTGAGGTGGGGGCGGCCAGGGAAAAGTCTGCCAATCTGGCTCCAGATCCGGCAGGCTGAAGATAGCTGTGGGCTCTCCACTGCCGCTGGTGTCCCGCTGTCAGAGCTCCCCAGAGAGGGAAGGATCGAGAGAGAGCAATTGATATCCTGACTGACTGGTATTGCAGTTTCTTTTCTTGGGATACCATTTGGAAAGGCTCACTGGGGGATGGGCGTGTTGAGGGCTGTATGTATGCTCTCAGGCGGGATGGTTTCAGGGCCGTGGATGCTACCATGTTACCATGGGCATCTTCTCTCTCCACGTGCTAACTTGGTGGACTTTGGTCTCTTTGATTGTAGGACTCTCAGGGAGACTGAGGGCTCAGAGACTGACTCTTCCTGTATCCATAGTGTCTGAGTCATTGTCGGCACATGCAGGAATCGGGGAGACCAGTAAATATTTGCTGAATGAATGAATCCATAGTGAATGGCAAATACCATTCATTTGGATTTATTAGGAAGTGTTCTTGAAAAAAAAAATCAGGTAAGAGAATGGTGGGGAAGTTGGACAAGGAAGGGGAGCAAACCAAGTTTACAGAAGTAAGCAAAGTCCCACAGAGGCTGACTTTGACTCAATCGCCCAGATGAGCTCTCCAGATAGCATGGGTCATACCTCAGAGCTGCCCAGATCGGGGGTGAGGTCACTAGGGTATTTACACCTTGTATCATCCGTCATGGATTGAGAGATGCCCCCAGGGCATAAATCCCCATGCTCCCCAGCTGTGGAATTGTGGGTATGTGATGGTAGTACTATTCCTGCAGCCCAAGGATAGCCTGCCACTGCAGAGACACAGGTGCTGGTTGCTGGGAGTGAGTGCACTAGGTTTTGGTGTGCAAGAAAGCCTCTATACTTATAGTGTGGCTCATGGACTGAGCGGCACCAGCACCACTCAGGAGCGTGTTCGAAATGCAGAACTTCAAGCCCCACCCTGGAAATATGAAATTACGGGATGCAACATAAGAAGGGCCCCCACCCCGGCAATTTTTAAAAACTCAACGAAATTTGAGAAATGCCGTAAGACAGAGGTCTGAGACCTTGCGTGGAGGGCTGACATTGTCATAGTGCAAGACAGCAATTCTCTAAACTTTGAGAAACTCCTTCCCACTTTCTTCCTAAGGGGAGAAAGTGTGTTCCATGTGTACCTCTGACCAGGGGAACTAGCTGTAGAAAAGGAGTTGATAGCTTAAAAACAGCCAAATAAGCAAAGAAGTAAAGGAACAGCAATAACCACAACATTCTCCTCCTTGAATTGTATCAGGTTATCAGTGTTTGGGTTTTTAGGAAACAGAGTGCTGATATAGCACCTTTTACTTGTGCAAAGACCATGAACTCTCCAAAGGCTAACCCATTCAACCTTTACAATAACCTTGAGGTGGGTACTTTTACAACGACTACTTCCATTTTACAGATAAGAAAATAAAAATACAGAGAAATAACTTGGTCTCGTTACTTAGCATTTGGTGGAACTTGGATTCAAATTTAGGTCTTCTGGCCCTAAAGTCTGGTTCTTGGCCACTATTCCATACCGCCTCTTGGAGAAGAGTGGGGGCTGACAGGGATTTCTCCTAGAATCCTTAAAGTCATATACAGTAGTAACCTTGACTATCTATGCACAAAATCAGTCTTGAATTTTACCATGTATTCCCTTCAAATGGCTGCATTTTGGGAGGTACTCCTGCACCTTTAAATATTCTCAAAGTTTCTGACATGGAAAATCATTCCAGGCCAAGGTGACACTAGTGTAGTTGCTGCTGCACACTCTTTGTGCTGGACCTGGGGGTCAGGTTTATGTTAAATGGGGTCAGATGCTTGCAGTGGTTGATGTAGGCAGAAATGACCTGGCTCCAAGCCTTGGAGGCTTCCAGGAGCAGCTGTCAGTGGAGGTGTGCAAGTGCTTACAGAGAGCTGGCCTCCCTCACCCTTACCCTTCCTTTGAGGACTTAGACACAGCTCCCCGACTTTGTTCCCCAGAGGCATAGCATGCCATGCAGATGTTCTTCAAAACACCATGGGAAAGACTCCCTGAGTGTGTTGGCGTGAGCGATTTCCACATGGGCCAAACTGGTTTGCAGCTGGCCTGTGTGGCTGTGAGCCCAGCATGGGAAATAAAAGTAAGGAGGTGAGACCCTCACTCTTGCTGCACATGCTAGGGGCAGTGAGGGGGCCTCTGCTGTCACCTTGGTTTAATTAAGGATAGCTAAAGGAAGACTTTCTTCAAAAACATGCCGTGAGAGTCTCTAAGGGATTTTTGAAGTAGGCAGTTCTTTTGCAGCATGAGGAAGCATGATTTCATTCTATCGAGCAAATAGGCAGGGAGATAAAGAGCATTGGTGACTTTTAATTTCACTTTTAGAAGATTATGGAAAGCAGTATGGAAATGATTCCTGAGAGATTTCAGGAACGAGCAGACTCATTGTTAACGTCAGAGACTTTTGCTTATATTTAAATCTTATTATTTGTCTCTGTTCTTCTATTGATGGGTTGTGCAGTCTTGATCCATTGCTTCCAATTCTTCCATGAGGATGATGGAATTATTTCATTTCTTGGTGTTCTGGTGATTCATGGGGCTCATCTAGGGAAGAAACTGAACAGCATTCCTTCATAAACATTTTCTGAGCCCTTGCAAAGATGGCAGGATGCAGCTGTTGGTCTTGAGGAATTCTCAGCTCAGGCTTGCCTGCCTCTTTGAAGACAGAGAGAAGACTCACTTTTTTTTTTTTTTTTCAAGGAACATACCAACCCAGTCCAGAGGTTTCTTTAGCGACAAACACTGGGAAAGTGGACCGGAGACTGTAACAGTTACCGTCTTTCACACCTAAGAGAAGATATATACCCTCGGATTTCATCGTCAGACCATTCTTTCTTATCCAAGAATCCTTACAGACTCCTAGAGCCCCATACTCAGTTCTCAGTACTGTTTTCTAGAGGTGAAGTCAACAATAGCACATCAGTGATGTGTCTTGATTTCCACATGGCAAAATAGTTAGATCTTTCAGAATTCAAAGATGCATCATGTCTATACTTCAAACTTCTTACATTGTCAAACAGCTTGATTTGTGATTGGTGATTTCTTTTTAAAGTTATTTATTTACTTATTTATTTATTTCCTTGTATAAGCATTTATTATTTTTTAAAATTTATTTATTTAAATTCAAGTTAGTTAACATACAGTGTAGTATTAGTTTCAGGAGTAGAACTCAGTGATTCATCTCTTACATATGACACCCAGTGCTCATTCCTAAAAGTGTCCTCCTTAATGCCCATCCCCCATTTAACCCATCTCCCCACCCACCTCCCCTCCAACAAGTGCCCTCCTTAATGCCCATCACCTATTTAGCCCATCCCTCCACCCACCTTCCCTCCAGCAACCCTCAGTTTGTTCTCTGTATTTAAGAGTCTCTTATGGTTTGCCTCCCTCTCTGTTTTTATCTTATTTTTCCTTACCTTCCCCTCCCTGTTTGTTTATTTATTTTTTCATCACAGCAAGTGTACTCTTTAATCCCCATCACCTCTTTAACCTGTCCTCCGCCACCCTCCCCTCTGGTAACCATCAGTTTGTTCTTTATAGTTAACAGTCTATTTCTCGGTTTCAACCTCCCTCTTTCTCTCGCTTTTCCTTTGAGAACAAACGATTTTAATTGTTTACTTAAGAAAATATTTTCTTTCAATTAGATTTTTGCTGCTTGGCTGAAGGGTCCACACTTGCTTTCTGAAATCTCTGCTTTCTTTTTTCACAGTGCTGCACTGTGTACATCTCCTTTAGATTCTATGAAAATCCCTGTGATACTTCTAACTCCTCTCTTTGAATAGGGAGGGGAGCTTCTACTGCTCACTTGTCTTTCTGTCAGTTGGACAGCTCTCTCTCAATCATTTTTTCCAGTCTCTTCTGAAGGGGAGGGGAAGAGTAAGGGCTTTGATTTTATAGCTGTTTTCTTTCCCAAGGACTTGCCTGAGAAGGGTATTGCTCCTAGTTTTCCTCAATTCCCAGTCTGATTGATGGAGAATAATGCTTTGAATTCATATATGCTTGGGTGCTTGTCTCTGCAGGCATTTTCTCGTAATGAATGATGCCCCCCTCCCCCTAATTTGTTGGTAAGAGTGAATGGGCCTGTTCCTGAGGCCTTTTGGCCATGGCCTATGCATCTCTTATTTCTTGTGTCGCTCAAAGTCCAACAAGGAAAACAGAAACCATTCTGAACATTTAAAATAAAGTGAATTTAATACTAGGAATTGATTATTATGGGCTATGGGGGAGATGGGTAGTCAAGTACAGGATTGTATTCAAGTGGGTATTGTAGAGATGAAAACAACAAGAAGCTGCATGACCCCCACCTAGAGAGACAGAGGGAGAGGTGGTGTTATTGGAGCCTATGGGTTAGGGTCACCCACAGCTGTATGTAGCTGCGTGTGCATACTCTGGCTTCTCCATCCCTCTTGTCTTCTAGTCTCTTATTAGTGCTCCTGTTGGTCCAATCCAGTTGGAAGCTTGTTGATGAGGCAGCATGGGAAACAGCCTGCAGGGCTAGTCCTTCTGCATGAAAGTAGAGCAGGGGAAGGCTGAGAAGGATTTGGGAGCAAAGGGGCCAACGACTGGCACTCTTTATGGTAAATACTAACATGGGTCTTATCATAGTGTCTCTCCAAAGTCCCTAAGGAGTTCTAGCCCTTTGGATTACGTGCACACTTGGTTGTATATGCTTGGGGACCCAACATCAATGTCTGTGTTAGATCTTCCTGGTTACCTGTTTTGAGGAGTTTCAGCGTCTGTCACCCCTGCCTCCTCTACCCACCTCCCTGCCTCCCCCCCCCTTACCTTTCATTACCTTCATGTTCTAGTTCCTATTTAATATTTTTTTCCAATGCCACTTCCACACCCTCCTGATAACTCTGGTCACACATTTCCTACTAACTAGCTCAGATATGATCTGCCAATATACAGAGGGTTCAATTTCATCCCAACTAATTTGGCCCTGATTTCTCTCTGTACTCCTGTATCCCCTCCTTGGTCATTAGGAATCATTTTCTTTGATAAGGTAATTAAGAGGCTGAGCATAATTTATCAGCTAACATGGCTATATAAGGATTTCTTATTAATGAAGACACAGTGGTAAGGCTGTGATTCCAATTCCTGTTAAATACAAACTCATCCACTGCATTGACACTGACTGGCAGTAAACTACCATTCATTAAACTCACAACGCTTATATTATTCTCTGTAGAGACAGCTGGAAAATTATCCTTGGGTGCCACAACACTAATTTTAATTTTAAAGAAATGAGCCATGAACTGCTGAAAATAATAATTCTCAATGATGACACCTGAGAGGCTGTTGTGGGTATCAACCAATATATTAATTTTATCTCTGGTTTCCAAGCTGCAGAAATCCTCTTGCTAGTTATACAAGAATTGTGTTAAGGCATGGCCCATACAGCTCTCAATACAAAGAGATTTTTCTAAAAAAATGGATCTCTACTCTATTGAACAGGTCCTGCTCATCCTTTACAGGGTCTTCCCATTTAGAATGGTAGGAGTTGACCAGATATCTGTCTTTCTGATAAGCATGTCACAATAACAGTGTGAATGTTCTTGTTTTAGGAGAACCATATTTTAAAATGATGCCTTTCCTATCTAGAAAACTGTGGGTTTTTTTTGGGGGGGGGTTGATTTAAGCAGTTATGTTCTTTGAGACTGAAAGAAACTGTTTTGCAACCAAAGCAAATATTCTACAATACACTACTACTAAGTGATATCCACTGCTTGAGTGTCTGAAATAGTTTGAGATACAAAAGCTAAAAAGAAAATCACTTCTGAATTCTGAAGGCAGATGAGTCACCATTACATTTTAATTCTAACTCATCATCACCATC
Source organism: Felis catus (assembly GCF_018350175.1). Classification (NCBI taxonomy): domain Eukaryota; kingdom Metazoa; phylum Chordata; class Mammalia; order Carnivora; family Felidae; genus Felis; species Felis catus. The sequence continues at coordinate 97,059,075 of NC_058373.1, read as the reverse complement.
GCCATCAAAACCCGTTTGCCTCTCTGTTTATAAATGTTATCAGAATTTCCCTTTTTGCAGGCTCACTTAACATGTTGGAGAGGTTTCTTCAAATATCTTCACAGTAATAAACCCTTGTCCCAATTCCTCTTGTTCCTTGTTCAATGGCATTATGAACTACCATGCCAGGTCTTATTAGGGAGTCAGTGGAAGCCCTGAGCAGAAAGAGTCTGGCCCTGAATTGTTGCAGTTTTGGTGTGCACCATTTGGCTGCTTCAGAGTCAGAGAGGTTGAAAATCTAATAACCCAATTCCCTCGTGCTGGAGAAGAGTCTGCAGTTACTTATTCTCCTAATTATTTAAATTTCTTTCCTTTCACATCTCGAAAGCACTCTCCATGGGATGAACAGTTGAACCACCAAGGCGAAGATTTATTTCTCTTCACAAAGATCAGGTGGTTTGCTCAGAAGCAAGTGGCCACTGGAGATTTGGATGAGTTTGGTAAGAAGCTCTCCTTTGAAATCAGTGCTTTGCTCCCTCAGCCTCCCCGCAAGGTTGCACTGCTTTCCTTGAGGAGATGAGGTTTTGCATAGGAAGAGTGATTTGCTTCAGAAATTATGACTTTGCAGCTGTAGATAATCTTATAAGAGTTCCTTTGATTGCCCTTTAGCCAGCCCTGCAAATAGTTGTAGAAGCATCATTAGATTTCCCATATCAGAAGGCCAAAATCTGAGGCAATGGGCAGGATAACCATTCTTGAAAAAATTTCCGAGAATATAATTTCTACATATTTGTTTGAAAACCCACCTTTTAAAGGAAATAAACCAGGCAAAAAAATGAAATATATTATTAACGCGCTCAGTTCAAATCTCTCAACTCTGTTTTTTCTAGATTCTATCAGTCCGTTTTAAAAAAAATATTATTATTATATTAAAGTGTTTATTTATTTATTTATTTATTTATTTATTTAGAGAAAATGAGTGGGGAAGAGGGGCAGAGGGAGAGAGAGAGAAAATCCCAAATAGGCTCTGTGCTGTCAGCACAGAGCCCAATGCGGGGCGATCCCATGAACCTTGAGATTGTGACCTGAGCTGAAATCAAGAGTGGGATGGTTAGCCAACTGAGCCATCCAGATGTCCCATTAAAAAATATTTTATATATTTTCTGAGGACACAGGAAGTCTCACAATTATTGATATTACTTACAGCACTCAGGACAGGTCTGGAAATAAAGTGGACACTTGAAATAAGTCGATGAACTAGTTGGATGTGATTTCATTGTGATGATGCTGATTAGTGAGAGTGCCTCATTCTTGGAGATCAGGATTCTACTGGTTTAGGGTGCTGGAAAGACCCAACACAGGTTGGCCTAAAGAATAATGAGGCTTTTATTAGCTTGTGAGTCTGAAAAGGCCAGAGTCAATCAGGGGCTCTAGTTCTGAGATTCTCTCAGCTCTGTTTCCAGTTGATTTTGTAAGATGGCTGCCAGCCACTATGGGGACTACAGAAGGAGAAACAGAGAACTGCTTCTCATAATCTAGAGTCCTGAGTTCATCCAAGTCTTCACCTCCAGAGATTCAGTTTCTCTTGATCTTAAATGAGGCTCAGGAGTTGGTGTGCTTTAAAAACTTCCTGGGTAACTCTTATGTGCAGCCAGAGCTGAGGCTCACTGTGCTGGGAGGGGTATATACCTGAGTCACAGTGGCCTAATAAGATTTTTGTCCCTTTGAAATTCAAAATCTTTAATGGGAATGCCATTAAACATTTAGTTTCTGGGACTGAGTCATGTTGATGATAGTGGTCTGTATAGAGGACCTCTAAATTATCCTGCTGAGGTCTCTGTATTTACCCTGGTCCCTATACTTCCAAATGAATGGCCATTCAATTCTCCCTGTGATTCTATGATGTACCCTAGTTTTCTTGTATCCATCCAACCATCCATCCATCCACTCATCCACTCACCAAATATTTATTCAATACCTACCTAGTTGCTCTTTCTTTCCTGGATTTCATGTAAGGAATCTGTGGAAGTGGTTTAAAAGTTTGGCTTGGGTAAACTTTTACAGCCTGCTATCTCAGCACTTGTGTTGGTTAATCCAAACCTTTTTCATTCTTTGGTCCTACTTTCTTCAGTTTTTTTTAAAAGACCATCTTTGTTGTGTTTTCACAATGTCCTACTCTTACTGAGTTTCTTGCCTGCCAGAGCATTAGCATCCCCAAATCCAGAGACAGTTTGGAGAAGGAATTATTAGCATGGGCTCTCAAGCCAGTCTGTCTGGGTTTGACTTCTGGATCCTCTTGTAAAATACCTAGTTCCTCCCCTTACCCCTTCCTTCCTTTCTTCCTTCCTTCCTTCCTTCCTTCCTTTTTTCCTTCCTTCCTTCCTTCCTTCCTTTTTTCCTTCCTTCCTTCCTTCCTTCCTTCCTTTTTTCCTTCCTTCCTTCCTTCCTTCCTTCCTTCCTTCCTTCCTTCCTTCCTTCCTTCCTTCCTTCCTTCCTTCCAATCAGCTTTATTGTGATATAATTCACATATAAAATTGTAAGATATTTAAAGTATATATTGTGGTGACTTGATATCTGTATTGTGCTTAGTTTCTTTCTTAAAATGGTGCCAATAAAAATGGTGAATTCTTAGGTTGTTGTGATAATTAAATGAGCTAATCCATGTAAGGCATGCAGCATTTTCTCGTGGTAAGTTGGGAGCGATGGCAATTATTGGCATGATGATTGTTGTTAGGTGTTCTGTTGCTTAAAGCAGGTACTCAGCTCTGCCACTGCCATGCAAAAGCAACCCCAGGTACTATGTGAGCAAGTGGGCATGGCTGTGTCCCGATAACACTTTTATAAAAACAGGTGATATGTTGGATATGGCCCACGAGTCATAATTTGCCAGTCCCTGGTTTGGTGAAATAATATAGTTATAGAAGGAGGCTCTTATTCTTGATAGTGGTGGCTTATTGAAACCTGTAAGAAAACTTATATTATTTTTGAGAACTACTAAAATTCTGGGAAGAGAGAAGATGGGTCAAGACTCCAGTCTTGGCAGACTTTAGGCTGTAAAACATAGGCCTCATCATTAACCAGTACACATTTACTGCTTATACTGTGCCAGCCAGTGGGGAAAGAAAGGTCTATAGGACTCCTTGCTCACTGGGAAGAGCTTTTCATTTCTCCTTGACAGGCTTCTTATCCTGGGTGTGGGTTCTAATGGTGGTCAGATAACTGAGATTCCTGGGGAAGGTAGTTGTAGCATCCAAGTTTTCTTGTGGGAAATCATTTTATAGGGATACATATTTTTCCTTTGAAGTGCTTATGTAGCCATGTGGAAGCTACTCCAGGGTTATGCCTAGAAAGGAATTCTTTAAGGACCCTTCCTGCACGTAGTTATAGTTTCATTTTTCAGTGCAGTGGAGCAAGGCTGTGAGAGTGTACTCTGCATTTAGAGGGGGAAAATGTGACACCTCGCTGTCCCATTTATCAGGAGCCTGGCACTTTTGTGGGCAGCAAGGAGACTTGTAAAGAAGACAAATAAAACCGCTGGGAACAATAGTGATTCACTCCCAGAGAACTCCTCGCCCAGCTGTATTCTCTCATTTCCTGGAGTGTAAAATCAGTACTGTTCCCTGCAAAACAAGAAAACCAAATTGAAGTACCAAAGTGAGACCGGGAGTGAGGGGAAGAGACTTGATGGATAGAGATATGGGAAGAAAGGCAGAAGAAGAAAGATAGGAGTGTTCCCTGTCGCCTCAGGCTTCTTCCTACACTGATGGAGACGGGATAGGAGGCAGATGCACAGGGAAAGGTTACCCAGAAATAAAGGAAATTAAAAAAACACGGGAAAAAAAAGGCTGGTGATCCGCAGGAGCGGGATAAAACAGGGGATAGTTCACTGTGACACCTGAAACTAAGTTTCATCATTTTAAGGCCTCATCTTGCAGGGGCTACAATTTATTTTGCTACCTGTTGGTCTCAGAGGAAGGTGCACAGCCAGTCAATGGTTATCGGGTGGCATCTCTAATGTGCCCACACACTCATCTATCCTGTTTAAAAAGCTAGCTCATTGGGAAAATGATGGTCCCCCTTGAACCCTAAAGTTCATGAGATAATATTTATTGGCTATTGATAGCTAATTCTTCTCACTGGTCACTGGGTATCATTTCTTAAGGAAAATGCATAGGATTGAAGCTTAAAATACCTTTTGCTTTTTTGGCAGCAGGTGGGAAGCATGGGTACATACTGCTTATAAATCATGGACTTTCAACAAAAACCTTGACTGAATGAGGGAAGGGCTATTTTGTTGGGTTCAAATTTTTTTTTTTTTTTCTGTAACTCCATTTATGGAAGACAATTTTTGTGCTGTTTGGCTTTAACCAATAGAAATGTATTGTGTTTTTTCCCCCTTATAGACTTTAAAATTTAATATGAACTAGTCTTTTGTCTTTTGCATATGGAAAGGGCAGGGCACGGGATAGTGAGAAAAGAGAATTTTCTCCAAGGCAATTGTAGAGAAACCTAAGATAATAAGCATTGCATTGTTTCTCAAATATACCTTCAGAGTTTCCAAAAGCTGTTGATGAAAACTTTTGGATGGCTAATTTTGAAGATCAGAGATTTTTGTTTTCGTATGGAGTAGATCAGCCTTAATAGTGGTGCAGGTTCATAGGCCATAGCAATTGAAAGACATTCATCTAAACCTAAAAGAAGCTAGACTTTAGTCAATAAAGGACTTCAATAAAAATTGATGGTGGTGTTTCCTTGGGCTATAGACTTTACTTTTATTAGAGCTATGTCCCACATTTGATTCTAAACTGTGGCTGAGGTCTGCTTTTCAGAATGGAATGAATTATATAAGCACGACTAAGTCACTTGGGTCTGTGGGCTGCAGTCCCTGTGGCCTGGGCCCTGGTGGGGGGGTGTGTGTTAAGCCCATTTCTATGAGGTGGCATGAGGATAGAGAGCATAAGGGTGGAAACAAGTTTTCACGGACACTGTTTGTGGACAGAAGCCAAATTTAGTTGCTTGTTCCGGGGTTAGAATGGCCGTGCTATCACTGAGTGATATATACAGTTGAAAAAGAGAGGCAGGGGAGGCACAAGGAACATTTTCCTACTTGGAGAAATGGCATCAAAGATCTTGGAGATGAGAAAATAAACAAAAGCAGGTTTGAATCTCTTCTATAGCAACTCAGAATATTTCAAATTTCCGCTGTGAGCTGCGTTGTCTCATTAGACTGTCACAGAATATCCATTCAGGATATTCACTTCATCAATGGTGAAATGAAGATCAGATCTTTCTTCTGCCTTCCATTATCCCCGTGGACTAGTGGGGAGATGTCTATCTCCCCTTGGAAATGAAACGTACACTACCTGATTCATAATTAACCTCTTGAGTATCATGTAAAAGATGGGAATTAACTCCTTGGCTCTGGAAGTCAGAGTTTATTCAAAGGATATCCTGAACCCAGCAACAAACTGTTCATTGATTCTGAATCAACAAGAAAATACAAACATCGGTATAATTACAAAAAGGGGTTGGCAAACCAAGTGAATTGTTTTTGAGCTCTGTAGTGGTCTGTATAGCATCTATCCCCACTCTGCTTCTGAAAGACATTGTATATAAGTGACATTCATGACCGCTGATAAAGATCCTTGTCATATAATCAAACTATTATCCCTAAGATATTTTCCTTCACTGATTTGCATATTCTAATTACTTAAGAAAATGATTCAGGCAGGAGATATGATTTAATACTTGATTAAAAGCTGAGGATGTTTATTTATAATGGGAAACATTTTCTACCCTTAACAGTTCTGTGTTCATATCCATTTCAAACTTTTATTTATGAATAAAATATTCATATGGGGTCTAATATTCATCCTAATCTCTTTAGTCAGCACGGAAATAATGCTGGAGTTCACTATTCTTAAAACCCACTCATCTTCAGACAGCTGCTTGTACTATTGCAGAGAAAACGACCCCAGTAGGGCTTCCTGAAGTCCTTTTTTGATGCTGTGTTTGGTATAAACCATCAGCAATGAGGAACACACTCCAATTATAACCTCAAAGTGTCTATGGGTTGCCATCCTCTCTTCTACTGGCCCACCATCACCCTGTTGCTGGAAGGTTATGCATTTTTTATAGCATGGAGGGTATTTTTGCTCTTCTCTTTTAAGCAGAAGTCTCTTCTGTCCAGACACCTATTTTAGTTCAGCAACTAAATAGTGGCAAGAGCTCTTGAACCTGGTCGTTTGGTGCTTCTGAGCCAGCAGGTGCTATGATCACAGGTATAGAATGGTAGAATGAGATAAAAATGCCAGCAAGTATAAATCTGGTAATCCTGGATTCGTACCTTTTCTTCCCAGTTGGCATAAAAGGATTTGAGTACTTGTGTGTGGAGGAATGTTGATCTGATGTCTTGATCTTTGAGATGATGTTTGAATTAAGGATTAATAGAGATTCACGGGACTTTGAATTTTCCTTGTGATCCTCTTTAAGTGGAAAAAGCACATAATAAGAAACATAAACCTTCCATGCATGTTGCATTTGCTGGAAGAAACTATTGGTGTTAAAATCCAACAAACACACCATCTTCCCTCATGAAGACCAGTGTGCATCCCAGGCATTTTAGCCCACACTTACTCTCCTTTGATGTGATAATGTCCCATGCTGTGGTGGATCAAATTTCTCTATTTCTGAATTTAAAAACCTTTGTTAAAATTCGAATAATTTTCAGACTTATAAGAAGCTCTAGGCTTCTCCAGGGCAAATGCATTTATAAGTTCATTTTATTTACCTCTCTTTGTAGTGGAGAGAGGGAAAAACTGAAAATAATCTTAGAGAAAAATGAATCCTATTATATAATGTGCGACTGGTTTAAAGTGAGAAACAAAATTTTATCTTTGAGAGTTAGTTAGGATATTTTCTTCTCTTAGGCCCTTACTGGTAGTTCACGTCCCTTTCTCTTTCCAGTCAGTCAGAAGTGGGTTCTCTTTTCCCCACACGCTTTCATGTCAACAACAACTTTTTGGTGGTGCTCACATCCGTAGCCTGTCAGGTATTATAATTACTTGTGTTATTACTTGTGTTACAAGTTATAATTACTTGAATCATAAACTTATTGAGGGAGTTTTGTTTTGTTCATCTTTGTATTCCCTCCAACAAATCAAAAAGAGTCACTTATATGTAGTAAATGCACAATAAGTGTCAAATAAATTAATGGTTTCTGTTTGTCCTTTTGAGGCTTTTGAAACGACTCTTCAGTTTTCTTCTGAAGATGAATACTTATTCAAAGGTGTTTACTATGCTACGTGCCTGGTAGTGTCCTGAGCTGCCAGGGATGCAGCAGTGAATAAAACACAAAAGTTTTCCTTGTGACTAAATAAGGAAAAGCAAGTCAATATATATCTAATTTGAGATAGGTGATAAGAGGGAATGAAAAGAGTAAAAATCAGGGGAGGGGAACAGAGGTGGAGGTGGCAGGACGGCTCCCCGGTAAGGTGAGAATCAAGGAGAGGTTGGAGGTTGGTGATGGGAATGCCAATGGGGAGAAAAGTCTTCTAGGCTGAGGGAACAGCAAGTGTAGCCTGAGATGGGAGTGGGTCTGGAATGTTCAAGAAAGAACAGGGGACCAGTGTGTAGTGACAGCCTGGGGACTGAGGGCAGAAAGATTAGGAGCTGAGGGCAGAGAAGTAGCAAGGGGTGACATCAGTGCCTTGTATGCGCTTCTAAGAACTTGAGATTTTACTCTGAGATGAAAAGCCCACTGGAGTTGAATATTGGAGTAGCATGATTTGACATATAAAATTAAGAGAAATTTGTCTACAATGAAAGTTGTGTTTTGATGATTAGAAATTTCACTCTAAGGTGGAAGGCAGTTCAGTGGGTTTAGCAACCTTTGAATTGAAAGTGTGAATATTAGTTAGGGGAAACCTCACTAGAATGGAATCAGAGGGCTCGGCAGGGAGAGTTCTTATCCCCTACCACTGGAGGTCAGTTGCAAATGCAATAGGAAGAGGTGTATCTTACACATGGATACTATGGATACTACTTTAATATCCCAGTAGGAGGAAGGAGGTCTTTCTCTTCCTCTGGCAACAGCTCAGCCAAGGAGAGACAGTCATAATTGTGGCCAATGAAAAGCCACTATACTTGAAACTCCTAGTTTACTCCAATGGACTTTTTGTTTATAACAACCTTCTCAATGTTCCACTTGCCTCTTGCAATTCTCTGCTATTCTGGAATAAATCCATCTTTTGCTGGTGAAATAACTGGTGGTTTTATTTCTAAGGTTAACAAAAGCATGCTCTAATTATATCCAGTCTTCTAAATACATTTAAATCAAGAGTACTGGAACCACCTTGGGCATCCAGTTGTGATTCTAAGGTGACATGAATGCTTACAGCCTACATTTTGTGACCTACATTTTAGTGCATCTTATTTTTCTTAGTGAAAGCTTTATTGGTGCACTATTCTGAGTATGTTTTTATTGCTCCCTTACTTATCTACCAAGGAGCTTCTGCTACTTGATGTACACAGTAGGCACTATAATAGTTGGAAATAAATTCTCACCAGGCCAGAAGTCACTGTTGACCAGGGGTCACAAAACTTTTCAGATCTTGTGCCTCTACCAGTAAAATATTTTTGAGTATTCATCCACAATGTACATATATTTATCATTTATATACAGGTACTTCTATAGCCATATTTGTTTATTATAAAACATAGACTTAAAGGGATTTAAAAGGATGACATAAATATAAATACCTAAGTTGATACTTTATTTGTTGATAGTTACAAAGTATTTTTGCTCTCATTAAAATATTATCACATTTTTTAAATGAGAGCGAGGTACTTGCATGTGCTTTATTACTTATTAGGCTATTAGTTTAAAGCTTTGTAATGAAGCAATTAGCAGGTCTGTTTCAAATTCAAGTTTATTTTGAGACTTGGTTTTCAATTATTGTTGTAGTTGAAAAATATTCCTTAAGAATATCCAAGTGGAAGAAATCCATCATGGACTTCACTTTACTTAATCATGTAAGTCAATTTTTCAACCCCAAATTCATCTTGCAATGGTTTCTGTTGAAATAGGGTTAGCAAATTTCCATATTCTGTGATCTTAATCAGATGTTTTTGCAAAGCTAATTTGAAGGTGATGCATTTTAATGTTTTGAACAAAGGCCTTCAGAACCTACTGAAACTCTCCATTTCGAAGATTTAAAAAGTCTTCAGCTAGGAGAATGTTTATAGTGATATACTTACAGTGTTTTCTTCAAAAAAGTCATATAATGATGGAGAGATTTCCAGATGTTCATTTTCACAATGCTCTTTCCATACACAAATTCTTTGTAAAGCAGCTGCTTTCTCGCTTAGTGTTGAAATATCTAACTCACCTTGAAGGAATGGATTTAGTGTGTAGCTGACAAAGAGCTTCTCCTGGAAGTAGAAGGTCAGCTTTACCCTTGCTGGCTTCTTATATTTCTACTTGCAGCATTCTTTGCATGTTGGTTTTTTTATTTTTTCCAGAAATATCTTTTTTTTTTTTAATTTTTTTTTCAACGTTTATTTATTTTTGGGACAGAGAGAGACAGAGCATGAATGGGGGAGGGGCAGAGAGAGAGGGAGACACAGAATCGGAAACAGGCTCCAGGCTCCGAGCCATCAGCCCAGAGCCCGACGCGGGGCTCGAACTCACGGACCGCGAGATTGTGACCTGGTTGAAGTCGGACGCTTAACCGACTGCGCCACCCAGGCTCCCCTTCCAGAAATATCTTAAAGCCATCAGAACATCTAGTGAGAAATAGTTTGATGAAAAGTAGATACTACCAACTATGAATTCACTTACTCGGGCCCCGTAAATGCCAACATAGAGCAAGAAGATGTCAACGACCAAAGAAGGAAGGGTGGGGCTGTCAGCTTCTCCCACCTGGCTTTCAGACACATCTCCTAGGTAGGTGATATCTGACTACGTGGTGATGGGACTTCTGTGCTAAGTGAGCGTGCCAGAGCTGTTCCATAGATTAGATATCAGTAGACCTTGATTTCTCTTTTTAAGGATTAAAATATATTGAAAAATAAAAGTCTTAATATATTTTTCAGGATTCCTGAGGATTGTGTTGCATGACATTGCCTGGGGTTTGTGCACCTCACTTGAGTGACTACTGTACTGGATAGATGCTGGCATTTTCAGTTAGGGGTCTTGAAGATTCCTGATGAGGCATGAAACGTTAAAAAAAAATCTTGCTGCTATCATTTGTAAGATGCCGTCAACAAAAGATTAACCAAAAAAAAAAAAAATAATGGTTTGGGGGACAGAGATAATTAATTACATCACAGTAGTAATTGAAAGCAAAGTTAATTAAACTTCCTTTAGGCTGGTCATTGCTTATGTTCAAATGCAAATGAGTGTCTACTGCTGTCCCCAAGGTACCCTGTTACTGATGCTTTCTAACAGCTAGCCGGTAGGGGCAGCTTCTTCCTTTTATAAATTCCATTTTTCCAGGTAGTTTCTATCTTGTCTCTCCTTTTACTTTTCCCAGATTGGATATGCCATTGCTGGGCATTCATTTATTCCTTCCTTGCTTTTTTTTCCTTTAGTTTATTTATTTATTTTGAGGGAGAGAGAGGGAAAGCACAGCAGAGGAAGGGCAGAGAGAAGGAGAGACAGAATCCCAAGCAGGCTCTTTGCTGTCAGCACAGAACCCAGTGCGGGACTTGAACTTAAGAACCTTGAGACGATGACATGAGCTGAGATCAAGAGTCTGACGCTTAACCGACTGAGCCACCCAGCCACCCCTCCTTCCTTGCTTTTGATATCAAGTTATCAATGTGATCTCGGGAAGGAAAGTGATTGGAGCCCAATGTACTACCCATCTTGAATTAATGAAATATTTTTAGTGACATCTATTTTATGATACCTTTGTTTTTGCCTTTTCTTTTAAAGTTATTATTTTCTAAAATGGGCTCTGGGAAAACAAAGCTTTTCTTGTTTGTTTGCTAGCTTAATGGTGTGAATGCACCTCTCAGAGTTTAAAATTCCCAGGGCTGTTGTGAAGCAAAATTTTTTCTTAAACTTTTCTTTTTTTTCCCCTTTCCTGCAAAATATCTTGAGAAAAGAGTAAACTGTTAAGAGGAATGCAAAAGGTGTGTGGCTGCAGTGTTGACGGGTGTTGCCATAGCTCAATAATGTTGGCAATTCAGGAACATGAAAAGACAGTAGAAGGAAAAAGTTTAGTTTTATGAGCATGCAGAGAGAGGTGTGTGGGCAGAAAATGTCCCTGAACGTTTCTTTCTTTCCTCTCTCCCTCCTTTACTCCCTCCCTACCTTCCTTCCTTCCTTCCTTCCTTCCTTCCTTCCTTCCTTCCTTCCTTCCTTCCTTCCTCTCTCCCTTCCTCCCCTTTTTCTTTCTATAGACAATAGGAACATTTACAGCAAATTCTGTTGGGGGCAAAAAGATAGAGATAAAACTGCTTATTCCGGATATGAGTTTAAAGGAGTGCAAGAACCCAAGAGATTTCAGAGCCTGAGTGAAGTAAGAAGGGTGATCCTATGAGGGACCAGAGAAGGTTTAGCTGGGCATCCATTCAGATGGGAGACACTGGTAGCCTGACACTGGGTATCAGAGCCTGACTGGGGACTACTGCATGTGAACAGTTAGCATAAGGTATCAGTGCCCAAGCAGGCTAAGGAAAGTATGGACAGAGTGTGACAGCCTTTTGTAAAACTCGATTTTCTACCTTTATGCCTCATAAGGGACAGAAAACATTTCTCCACCTCTCTAAGCCAAGGGAGGCATTGCTAAATCAATAAAAGGTTGACCTGCTGTACCTTCACTTTAGACTGTCACAAAAAAGGATGTGAAAGATTAGGAGAGAAGCTCTGGACACATAAAGCATATTCCTAGGAAAGAAATAGGAAACTGGTATTTCAACAAGTTTGGATAAAAACGCTTATAAACAGTCAGGACTCCCAGTAATTCTGTGTTCATGCTTACAAAGCATAAACAAAAATAAAAAATCTCTTACCTTGAATATCACCTTCAGAATGGGAAACCCGCCCCTTTTTTCCCCTCCTCAGCATGACTTCGGTATGACAGAGAGGAAAGGCTTTGAAATCAAATCTTGTGTAATTTCATGAAGGGCATCATTGTGGGGCTGTGGAAAGGGAAGACATTCTGGCTCATGACACTGAGTAGATCTGATATTGAGAGTTTCTGATCCTTCTTAGGAACATCATGCATAGTCTTCCCAATTGCATATGGCATGATGCAGGGATAGTGCAGTTAGCGAGGCGAGAGGCTTTTGTGCCTCTGTGTACTTACCTTTTTCCATAAGATAGTTTTATTTGTGCAGGTGTTCTTTAAATGTTTATTTTTGAGGGAGAGAGAGGGAGAGGGAGAAAGAGGAGGGGCAGAGAGAGAGGGAGACAGAGGATGCGAAGCGGGCTCGGTGCTGACAGCAAGATCCTGATGTGGCGCTGGAACTCAGAAACCATGAGATTGTGACCTGAGCCAAAGTTGGACACTTAACCAACTGAGCCACTCAGGTGCCCCATGTGCACCTACTCTTTACAGGGGCATCTATTTTGAGCTCAGATACAGAGAGGTTACAATTTTTTTCCTTCATATTCCTTCACTGAGATAGGAAAAAATTTTCATTCTCTGCGTTTTTCGGCCATTTCACTAATGGTTATCCTTGAGACTCTTACTTTTCTGGCCCAGAATTCACTTAAAAACTGTTATCTGTCTCTTAACACATCCAAGATAAGTTAGCTAGAATAAGTGGTGTGCTGGTAAATGTTTAACAACAGGCTTTCAAACAAAGAGAAAAAGCACTGATTTCTAGCTCTTGCCTATCATTGTGGTGTAAGTACTCCCATCATGCCTAATTTCAAGCTACCAATGTGACCCAACCAGCTCATAAAACTCAACAGTCATTGCAAGCTAGAACAAACCAGCTCCAGCATACCCCTGAAGCCCTAATCCAGAAATGGTTCCTGTTTAAACTGAGCTAATTTCAGAAAAGACCCAATCATGTAGGAACTACAACCGATGAGTTTGGTTATTTGGAGTTGTAATATAAAGTGGTAACAACTCTCACTACCTTTTTTTTTTTTTTAAATCTATTTCTCAGTAAGAAGTAAAAGGAGAACTAGAACTTAAATATTCTTAGATATTTTTAAGCCTTATGTAGTGATATTATTCTGTTTTTTTTTTTTTTTCTTTCCCATTGAGTGAAACAAAAATAGGGCTGTTTGGATTAGTCTTTCTGATTAGATTTAAAAATAAAGTGAAAGCTGAATGAGCCTATGATTACCTTTTCTGGCAAATTATAAACAATAAATTTAAAGATATTCAAAATTGACCGTGTCAGGTCTACCTGTTGGCCGAGAATGTTCCAGAATGAGTTTTTGAACTTTCTTCCAGGTCTTTTTTGATGTTTGGTTTTATCGGAAGAGAAGACTGCAGTTTCTTTTCTTATAAAATTCTGAGATTTGTTTTTCTTTTCAGTGTTTGTTTCCATGTCTTATTCAATACCCTTGACCTGTCAGTCCACCATATGTTACTATTTTTGTTTTTTTGCTTTTCTTAAGTGAATTACACAAGAGAGGGTTATTTGTGGTGCAATGAGCATAAATTCCAAAATGAAGGCAAATTAATAGTCAAGTAACTTCCCTTCCTCAGATGTACTTTGTACTGAATTGACCTTGGATTATCTAGGATCTTTAAGTGGTTCCGAATCAGCTGATCTGCCCCAATTTTTCAGATTCAGAAATAAAACATTTTCTGAAGTGATACATGAAGAGATATGCTTTTTATAATCATGTGTGGAAGCTTCTGTCTTTGTTCTCCTAGCACTACATTTAAAAAAAAATTTTTTTATGTTTATTTTTGAAGGAGAGACAGAGCGCGAGTGGGGGAGTGGCAGAGAGAGAGGGAGACACAGAGTCTGAAGCAGGCTCCAGGCTCAGAGCTGTCAGCACAGAGCCCTGAACCATCAGCACATAGCCCGATGCAGGGCTCGAACCCACCAACCGTGAGATCATGACCTGGGCTGAAGTTGGATGCCTAATTGACTGAGCCACCCACGTGTCCCACCTAGCACTTCATTTGTATTTGGAGAGGTAAGTATCATATTTTCCTAGAAAGGTTGAAGTTTAAAGTTAAAGTATAATATATAGTAAAAAATCTACTTCTTCTCCTGTACTACTTTTAAATCTACTCCTTCATTTTCTTGCTGTTTCCCTTGGTCCTCTCCTCTTTCTGCTTACGCTGACTGTAAACACTTTGAATGAAAGCTTCTCTTCCTATTCATCTTTGATCCACAGCATTTAAAACTATGCTTGGCATATGGTAGGTTTTTTAATAAGTGTTCATTGAAATCCATTTTGAACTTTTTTAGGTAATTCCCTGCTTATGGGTCAATTTCCCTTGGGTCTTAGACATTTTCCCTGAGCCCTTTGGATGGGGAATGAGATGCAAAATAAACAGCATATGTGGAGTAGGTGAGAAATAGTGGATTTTGATTTGAGATGGTTCATCAATGGCAAGTGTAAGAAAAATAAAAAAAAATCCATTTTGATAGGGCTGAAACCTAATTAATGAAAAAATTGAGTTCAGCACCAGACTGATCAACTGTCTGGGTTTGTTTGGGACTGAAAACATTCTGGGATGTGGGACTTTCAGTGCTCAAACTGCAAAAGTCACGGGCAAACCTGGATGAGTCGGTCATCTAGAACTGAATTCTTATAGTAGGATGGAAAGATACTCTATGGTAATGGTTCTCAACCTTGAGTACACTTTGGAATCACCTAGGGAAAACTTGAAAAGCAGTGACATAGCTCCAGAATTCTGGCCTGGTCAAGATGCTACCTGGACATCTGGATTTTATGATTTCCCCAGGTGATCCTAACATGCAGCCATGGTGGAAAATCACTCATGTCAGGCAGCACTTGGGAAGGACGAAGTTGTTCTCATGGCTCTGGCAGTGTACATATTGTCTTGACTTACTGAGCTAGACTGGATGAAACAGTTTTATTTGAGTTTGGAGATTGATGAGAATGATAGCTAGGATTATATTAAGGCTTGCTTTGGTTTTTGCTACTGTTTACTACAGAAATAGCACACAAGCAATGAAAAACTATACTCCAGAGTGGGAAACAGGAGAGTGATATAATTTACCAACTCCTCACATGCCTCTCTTGGAAGGCATCTTGACATGGTCCCTGTGGCCCTGGTAGATTGGGAAAGTCTCCTGATCAGAGCTCAGAGCTGTGGATTAGCAGCTTGCATGTCATGAGGGTGGATGAACAGCCACCTCAACACTAAAAGTCCACCTACCATATGATGATATCACTGATAACTCTCAGTAACAAACTTGTGCATTCTTTTTCTTACTGAATCATTATCTTTCCCAGGACTTGCCAGGGTCATAGAACAACAGAAAGGTACGGCTGTGGATTCCATTAAGTACATTTTTCTTACAGTACACACCGTCATTAACTCTGACAAAGGCTCTGTCAGAGATAGGTTGGTTGTTAGGGAGGGTTTTTCTTTTTTACATCTTCAGAAATGGAAGCGTGTTAAGGTTAAATTTACCAAACCCGGCCCATGAAGATGAGGTTGGAATCTGCTTTCCCTAAGGCTCTAGTAAATTCTACCCAGCTCTTTCTTCATAAAAGCTTTATATAAAGTTTAGCCACTCGGCACTATGTTTATAAAGGGACCAATCCCTTCCTAATGAGAGATGGATGGAGATAACAAACTCATTATCCATAGGCTACCAGAGAGTCATTATGTGGAAATGACTTTCGCTCACTTTTGATCTGGTGGTAGGGGGATATATAAATCTAGTAATAAAAGGCCTTAGCTCTTGCGGATAAGCCCTGAGGTGTTCAGTCCCCTAACGGCTTACCCTTTTAAATTAAATTAGAATTATCCCTTTATCATTTAGGCAGCAACATTGCATTCTGGTCAAGCTCTGTGAATTTTTCTAGAGGTGTGGGGCACAAAAGCCTGTGCAAACTCTGCCCTCTTTCAATGCCCTCTTTCAATTTATTGAAGAATAATGGAAGAGCAGAAGAGTTCAAAGGGGGTGGTGGTGCTTCGCGACGCTTTCAATTGTCCTGCTTTGAGGGTATCGTCATGAAAAGTGGCAGGGGAGGAGGGACACGGTCATGTGTGAACAGTTTTCCTTCTTTCCAGCAGTTTGACTTATATCTGGTGTGGTTTTGCAGCTTTGGCATTGGTAAATGGGGCTGTTGCAACACAGCTATGTGGATACTGCTGCTTTACTGTAAACACAGTCATCTTGGCTTCAGAACATCTTTAAAATCTGAACCTGAAAGCTCCTGATGCTTTGTCAATATTTTATGTCCTTTTAAGGACCTAGCCTTTTCAGTCTGCCATCTATTTTTTTTTCTATTTGGAAACACAGATTTTCCAAATTGTAGAATTTAGCTGAAAATCAACCTGCTGTTCCTGAACTTTGACTTCTCCAGAGCTGTCCACCTTTCCCTAGAACGTGCCCAGCAGCAGCAGCAGCAGCAGCAGCAGCAGCAGCAGCAGCAGCTGTGTTTTTCCACAGCAAAGCTCCTTAGTAGAGGCCCAGTCTCTCTCTCTCAATCTCTCTCTCTGCTTGTCATTTGCTTTTACACAAGCCAGTTGGGGCTCTGCCTCTGATGTGAAGGGTGAGCTGTCAGAAAAATCCTGATCTGATTGGCCTATTTATTTTAGAGAGATGTACAGAGTCCTCTCCTCTCTTAAACGCATGAACCTGCCCACCGCCCCCCCCCCCCCCAAAAAAAAAGATGTGCAAGGAGAGCATTTTGCTTAGTAAACTTCAAAAGTGATGGAGGAAAGTGTCTTAGGAAGAAAAATCTCTTACATGGTGAATGCAACATAGGTTCAAACTGAGGAATGATTATAAAGCATGTCAGTCTTCAAGTTATTAAACTCCTGCCCTCATCAGGGAGTGGTTTTTCAGGAGCTCTTCTTTAAATAGGGTCACAGAAAGCACCCACCATCCCAATAATGAATTGTCTTTCTGATGAGATGGCAGGTAGGTAGCAGGCAACAGGCTCCATGATTTCTGTATCTGTTACATAGGAGGAAGGAAGTTTTCTCCTATGATGAAAATGTTTATTATATTGTCACAATAGAAATGTCAAAAACTAAAGGATCAGCCTACAGGCTGAAAAACAAATTTCCATTCCAATCTGTGTAATGAATACACTCAGATGATTTGAAGTAAGTGGTAAGTGGTGCAAAGTTTGGAAACTGATTAAAAGGACCTTGGCTTCACCCATCATTTCATGTAGTCCTTGATTGTTAGGCAAATTGGAAATGGAGAAATATGTGATTAGTGATATAGAGCATTTGCAAAGACTTTTTAAACAAAGATTATTATGTATTTAAACACTTACTATTTGTATGGCACTTATTTGTAAAGAATTATTGTAACATTCAAGCATGATTTTGTTATCAAGAAACTTATAGACCAGTAGGACAGATGGATTCTATCTCCACATAAGGATAGTTAAATTCAGTATGTGCAAAGCACCATGGGGTGGGTATAGTCTGAGTAGCTGTGGTTGTTCAGTGGAGAGAGATCTCATTTCTGACTGTGTTGATTTGGAAATTTCATGGACAAGGGGGCATTTGAACTGAGACTTGAATAGGTGGAAATGGAAGAAAACCAGGCCAGACAAAGGTGGCAGCATTTGTAAAGTACAAGATGAGAGAGAATGATGGGTATTTTGGGAAATGGCTAGTAGCTAAAGTCAATGATATTGTAAAGTTTATATAAGGTAGATGTGGAAGATCAGGTAGACCAGACTGAGAAACCTTGACTTCAACATGTAAGAATTTGTTCTTAATTCAGTAGTCATCCCTGGGGTTTCCAACTGGTGTGGATTTTGACAAAAGTGGCCCTTCAGAAGGGCACGTCTCTACTTGCTCTTCATTCTGAGTGTAATTGGTTGCGAGGAGAGTCAAAGGTAATTTGTAAAGTATATTGAGCTACTAGCCAATTTATTCTAAAAAATTAAATTAGAATTGATAAGCATTTAACTCTGAAACAGTGTCGTTCTCATTCACAGGGGAAGAGTAGAAGGGTTTCAAGATCTTAGATAAGCCCAGTGACTATCACTGACTGTGTACATGGAGAACACAGAAGATGAGCATTGTCTTAGAAAATGCCTCCTCTAAAGATATCTTGCAGACCATTCCAGTTGGCCCTGAGATTTAGAGAAATGATACGAAGTTTAAAATCTAGGATAATGGACAAGAAAGAAGAATATAGGCCCACTAATCTCCCAACCATTGAATGAAATTAAAAAACAATTCCCATATTGTTAAATACTTTTTTCGTTAATCAGTCATTTAACTGTGGTTCTAAAATCAGGCATGCAGGAGTGCGAAAATTGCCTTGGTTCTTCCTGTGTTAAGAAGGATATTGGAGTGCCTGGGTAGCACAGTTGGTTAAGTGTCTGACTCTTGATCTTGGATCAGGTCATGATCTCATAGTTTGTGAGTTCGAGCCCTGTGTTGGGCTCTGTGCTGATAATGCAGAGCTTGTTTGGGATTCCCTGTCCCTGCTCTACTCGTGCTCTGTCTCTCTCAAAATAAATAAATACAATAAAAAAAAAAGGATATTAATGATGAAATCTCCTTGTGTGGGGAGGGACCTATAATAGAGGGTAAGGCACCTCACTCTTCTCTGGAAAGACTGAAATGATAGTGTCATGGGCTGTCTGTTTTATTTACCCATCTGTCAGAAAATAATCACTGGTGTGACGTCAGGATTTCCTTAACTTCTTCAGAACATGTTGACATACTAACTTGTTTTGTTATTGCATGTCTTCTAATTTTCACATTGTTTTGCTGAGATGTTAAGTGCTAGCACACACATTTTATTCATGCCATTTAATGCACATTTAAAGGGAATTTTGAGCAGAGTCAGAAGAATCAAAAGTCTCTTGTGTGAAGAAATGAACATTTATTAACTATCTTAACTATTAAATGCCAGATAGTCCATTGAACATTTTGCATCCTAAGCATTATCCCATTAAATTTTCCCACAAAACCAAGGGAGATTTTAGACTTTTATTTTTTTAAATAAATAAACTGAGGCTTAGCCTGTGAAAGTGATTTGCTGAAGCACTAAGTAAGAACAGCAGGGTTTAAATCAAAGGAGATCTGAGATCCAGCATCTTTTTTTTCCCACCATGCTGTCTTTTGAGACAATCCATGAAAACGATAGCTTTTCTGACCACAGACAGTCTGCTAAGAATCTTGGAAATGAGTTGACAGGTTGCTCTTTGGTTCTCAAATATGGTGATTATTTTATTCCATGTCTGTTTCTCCATCATCTGTGGCCTGCCCATGGACATTTTTCTCCCCAGTGGTTCTGAATGTAGGAAAATAAGAAGTAATGAACATCACCACAGGCCGTAGCAGAAGGATGTTTTAGGAAAGTCTTTTGGCTGCAGTGCCAATTTTTTTTCACTTGGGAGTTCCTCAAGACAGAAGTATTTTTTAAGTTTATTTATTGATTTTGAGAGACAGAGAGAGAGAGAGAGAAAGAGAGAGAGAGAGAGAGAGAGAAGGGAGAGGGAGAGAAAGCAGGTGAGGGGCAGAGAGACAGAGAGAGAGAGAATCTCAAGCAAGCTCCATGCTTTCAGCACAGAGACCAACATAGGGCTCTATCCCATGAAATGTGAGACCATGACCTGAGCCAAGATCAATAGTTGGTCGCTTAACCAACTGAGCCACCCTAGTGCATGGAAGCATCTTTTGATGATAAATAATCGCCACATGATATTTAGTCTCCTTCCCCACTATGGGTATTATGTTTGTTTGGTTTTAGCTATACACCTTTCATGTGTAACTATAACTATGCATGTGTCAGAGTTGATTTTCTGGGTCAAACATTGATAGAAGTAGGATAAAGGAGAATGGAGGAGAGAGGTGACGTTACAGCCTGTCTCTCACCTTCCTGTCTTACCCAGATTGTCGGAGTTATTCATATGTGCTGTTTCCACTTCCAGATCCAATTGCCCCCACCCCCACCACTCTGTTGAAATTGTTCTTACAAAGTTGTCTTGTTAAAAGTGCAATGGACAATTCTTACTTGACTTTTTATGAACTTTCCACATATTCACCACTCACTCCTTTCTAGAAAATACCCTCTTCTTGGCTTTACTGCCCTGTCACTCTTAGGTATTTTTGTCCTCTGTCTTCCCTGGCCACTTCTCAGCCTTCTTGGGGTCCCCTTTCCCCCTCTACTTAATGTTTACATGATAAAGATTCTCAGGATTCAGTCCTCTATTCTTTCCACTTGACATTTGGGCACTGGGTGATTTCATCCGTTTCTGGGGCTTCAGATATTTCTGCCAATGGACTTTTAAACTGTTGGCTGTAGCCTCTCTCCAGGTCCAGGTCCATGTCTCTGATTGTCCTTCTTGGATATAGTATAGGCTCCTCAAAATGAGCATGTTCAAAATAGAACTCATGTTCTTATACCTCAGACTTGCTCTTTCATAATATCTCTAGCCCATCAAGTGGCTTTACCATTTTCCTGGTTGTTCATGTCAGAAACCTTTTTGGCATCCTTCTCCCTCATTGCTCACACCCAACAGAGTCATTGGTATCAGGTCCTATTGGGTCTACATCCTATTTCTTGTATCTCTTTCTACGGTCCTATTTTGAACCAGTACCATCTTTCTCCTGGGCTGCTGTTGAAGCTTCGTACATGGTTTCCAAACAGTCACTGTCTATAACCTCAAATGCATTTTCCATTTGGCAGCCAGATTTATCTTCTCAGCATGCAATCTGATCATGTTACACTTCTCTCTAACATTATCTCCAAGCTGCCGTTTGCTGTTATTATAAAAGCTCACATTCTTGATTGGGCTTGATTTCTGTTTACCTCTATGATCTCATTTTTTTCCTACTCTCTCCCTTATGCACTGTGCTCTCAGCTTGTGGGCTTTCTTTCATTTTTTCTATCCCCCCTGAGGTCCTCAAATGTTCCTGGACCACTTTTCTCCCCATCTCTCACTTCTTCTAGCCCCCAAGCTTGATCTCATCCTTCTAACCTCAGAGTAGATGTCCCTTTCTTCATGAATATTCCCTTGATTACTCCTACCTCACTGTTAGGCCCGCATTGTTATATACTTTTGCAGCACTTTATACATTTCCTTCATCACACTTTATAAATATTTGGATAATTATTTGCTTAATATCTGTATTCCTGCCAAGATGACAAACCCCAAGCTCTATTAAAGAAGAGATATGTTATTTCTTTTCACGTCTGTATCCTTAATGCCTTGACAGTGTTTGGCAAAGAGTAGGCACTCATTATATATATTAGTTGGATGAATGGGTGAATGAATATTTCTAGGGTGCCTATAGAGCTATAATGTCTAATAGATTAGCCCCTAGCCACACATGGCTTTTGAGCCCTTGGCATGTGACTAGCCCAAATTGAGATGTGCTGTAAAAGTAAAATACAAACTAGATTTAAAAGACTTACTCTGAAAAAAATGTGAAATACCTCATTAATATTTTTTTCTATTTATTGAACACTTAAATGATAATATGTTGGACATACTGGGTTAAATAAAATGTAATATTAACATTAATTTATTCTGTTTCTTTTACCTCTTTAAATGTAGCTCCTAGAAAATTTAAATTACATGTGTGGCTTGCATTATATTTCTGTCCGACAGTGCTGTTATAGAGTATAACTTTGAACTGAAATTGAACGTCAAAGCTTTTAAACTCCCTTATATTAAAATGTTAAAAGCCTCCATTTTAAAACTTTTTGTATTGTTCATATTGCAACCTCATTCTTTCCCTTTCCAGTGTGCTTGGTTACTAGGCCTGTGGGGTCATCAATCTCCTTGTCTTGTACCTCCCCACTCAGTTGCTAATTTCTTTGCGGTCACCGGGGTGCCTGAGAAAGATCTGTAATTGGCAGTCCCCTTAACTGTGACCGTGGGGAAAATTTGCCCTTGGTGCAGTGATAGTGCCCACTTGTCAAGGGATCTCTCCACTCACAAGTCTAAAAACTATGTAATTGGTATGTGAGTGAGAAAGAAGAATGGTGTTTGTCCTTGAAAACATTTCTTCCTCTGAGTTTGACTAGCCATGTGGGAATGGTTTTGTCATCTGAAAATGAACACTACCTCCTTACCCATCTACCCCATGGCTTAGATTTTATAAGGATTTATTTAGAAATATCTGTTTAATTTTCACTACTTCCCCTTAAAAATGTGAAAGAACCTTTGTTGGGATGCTTTTAAATGTATTAAACCCATCATACTGTTTTTGCCTTTGCTGCATTTATGCTAGTGACCTATTCTGAGTATTTGCCATTTTTTTCTTAATGAAACAGTCCAGTGAATTGACTTGATTTGAACATTGCAGGGAAAAAGTACAGTTGTTACCTCAGTGTTATTTAATATATTTGAACACTATGGATATTAGCTAGGGTTCTCCAGAGAAACAGAACAAATATATACGGATATATAGATATAGATGAGGACATTTATGATGGGAATTGGCTCACATGATTATGGAGGCTGAGAATCTTCTGTTTGCAAGCTGGGGACCCAGGGGAACAGATGGTATAATTCAATCTGAGTCTGAAGGCCTAAGGACCAAGGGAGCTGATGGTATACGTCCTGTTCTGAATATGAAGGCCTGAGAACGAGGGATGTTCCATCTCAAGCAAAGAGATCAAAATTTCCCTTCTTTTCTAATTTGTTCTATTTAGGCCCTTAACAGATTAGATGATGTCCACCCACATCTGTGACAGTGATCTCAGTCTACTGAGGTACATTCTGTCTACCCACTCAAATGCTAATCTCTTCCAGGAACACCTTCACAGACACACCCAGAAATGTTTTACCAGCTATCTAGGCATCTCTTAGCCCAGTCAAGTTGACACGTTAAGTTAGCCACCTCACTTTTGATGTTACATACCATTTTCAAAATAGAAAAGAAATTCTTTGGCTTCTGTATTCAGGAATTTAAACCCAGATTCATTATATTATCAGTCTTGGACATCACTGTAGTCCTGCACTGGCTCTGCCTGGGAGGGGAGACATTACATGAGAGAAATAAACCCTACTACAGTGATCTGGGTTTCATCTTGATTTCTGCTTGTGTCCAGGAATTTCTGATCAGGCTCACCATTAATGCTTGCATTTTAACTCTGACAATGTTCAGGAAAAGTCACCCTTACTCCCTGTTAATTGCCCTGTTTTTCAGTCTTCAAGAGATCAATATCCAGGGCATAGTCAAGCTGTCTCCTTTCCATGACTATTATTAGCATGAGGCTATCAGAATGGACTATGGTTACTGTGGCATCTGAGCCACAAATGATGTAAAAGAGCCTCCTTTACAGGTCCCCTAAGTTTCTGTGTAGTATGTTCATGAGAATTATTTGAGTTGTTTTTAACTTTGTGGGTGTCATTCTGGCTGGGTGAGTTGTTTCCCCTTTGAGTCTCATTGTCCATGTCTTCTGAGCAGAGCACAGGTGAGGCAGAGGCCAGTGCTTCAGGCTTATTGGCCTTTCTTGTTATTTCTCAGACCCATTGGCCTATCTAGGTTGTCCCAGTGTAAAGATACAACTGAAGAGGGGTCTTATAAGTCTCACTCAACACATCCCACTTGTTATGGGGATGTCAAGAAAAAAAATGGCATTGGGTATTTAGACACTTCAGGGGTTAGTGGCACTTGTACAGGATTCACTGGGCCACTGTATTTCAAATGGTGGGTAGAGAAGAACCCTATAGCGACCTTTTGTGGCTTGAGGTGTTGGTAGCTAAGTAGCACCCTCCTCTTAAGGAAATAAGAATAACCCCAGAGAAAAGAATTTCTTTTAATAAAAGTAAAGATGTTTGTCTTGCTATGAATTTCTAAAATACTTCAAAGGCACAGTATTCTAAGCCACACACACACACACACACACACACACGCACACACACACATATATATATGTGTGTGTGTATATATATATATATATATATGTATATATATATATATATTTTAAGCTTTGAAATGTATATTTCTTCTTCAAAGATCTATGTAGTATTACGTGAGTTTGGGGAGAATGTATTACTATCATTAGTGATGGAGAATTGATTTAAAAAATATGGAAGTGTATGCAATGAATGATTAAAAGTGAAGGCATAGAAAACCAATATAGGTATATTTAACAAGTGAATGAGGAGAGATTTTATCTATCCAAATGTATTCTCTGAATATTATTATTTTAATAGAGAATATATAAAGAGTTTCTAGTTGCAGAGATTTTTCTGGTTTATTTATTTAGCCTGCTTTAGGAGAGAGAGAGAGGGAGAGAGAGAGAGAGAGGGAGGGAGAATTTATTCCAGGTTGTGGCCAAGTTGTTCCAGTTGGCTATAGCCCTGCAGATCCTGATATTTGGTCAGATGATATTTTTGGATTTCATGAGCTGGTCTACCAGCTAGTTTGATTACTTTTTTTCTTTTGCAACCAAGAGAACTTTGAATCACACACAATCTTTAAGGCTATTTTCAGAAGACAGTAAGGATTTGACAACATGTCTTTCAAATTGCTTATAAATCAATATGAGAGGCTTACTAATTTAGCTTTGGGAATAATTTCCAGTTATAAGCACTACTGTGTCTCACTTTAACTTACCCCTTTCAGCAAATATTCTCTTGTGTATGTTTTGTTAGTGTTTAGTACACAGTGCCCACTAGTGTATATTGAAAATCTTTTTCCTATAAAGTCCAATTTTATGACTGGCCTTAGACATTACATTTAAACATTAAGTCATTAAGCCATTAAATCACTAAATCATGAAGTCACATTGATTCCATCTTTGGAGAGTCTTTATTTCCTGAAGCTTTCTGTTGCAAGCTGGTGCAGTTGGGGGAAGAATGCTCTAGCATTGAGGTAGCTGAGGGTAGCTGGTGGAGAATGATGCCCAAGTAAAGCATCAGAGAAGAACAAAGTGCCAGAAGAGGTCGTGTTTCTGGTTCCAAAGTCTTGGGAACCGTCCATTATTTGTTGGTGGTCTAACAGATAACATTGGTCCCACTGTCCTGATAGGGTCTCCCAGTTTAGATCGATAATGACCTGCAGTAGCTAGTGGAGAGTCAATGTCTAGTTTGTTTCTTGATTTTATTTCTTCTGAAAGTAAATGGCTCTGATTCTAGATTTAAAAAGCTGTCTTTATTTCAGTTGAAGCAAAAAAGATCAGTTTGACTGGGATCAAGATGAGCAATATATAATTTATAATATCTGAAGCAAATTTTTTTCCTGCCACTTCCTAAGAGTGGACAATTGCTATTTCAAGAAACATTTTTCATGAGCATGTTTTACCAGAATGTGAGTATAAGCATAGTTCTGTCATATGTCACCAACCCATTAGGCCAGTGTCAAAAGACTCTTCTCAATGTTAAATACTTCTGTACTGGTTTTTCATCTACACCTAGTTTATCTGCTGAAAGTTATTTTTCTAAGTGCAAGTGGTAACACACTTCGATGAAATTCATCCTGCCTAAGACTGCATTCATTAAGGGTTCTCCCTGACCGGGTTTGCCCAGCTTTGAGATACAGTAGTGCACAGGCTGATCCATTATATGACTCTGTGGATCATCCTATCTGGAAGGGTTCTTCACATCAGATAATAAAACATTTGTCGAGATTGATTGAATGAATGTGCTCTATATACGGTCTACCACGGACATTTATTTATGACACAGTATAAGGTTAGAAACAAATTTCCAGCTGCTTACTCATAAAGACAATTTAAAACCATAGAGTTAAAAATACAGTTTCTTCTATGTTATTCATATTCTTTTCTTTGTGCCCCAATGCTGTGTCCTGGGATTTCCTTAAATACTCATGAATCACTTATTAATCAAGTGATTCCTGTAGAAGATCTTATTTCCTTTAAACAGGCTATGGAAAAAGTGAACTGCTTTACTTGTTAATGATGATGCCTCAGTGAGACTTTGTGACTATATTCTTTCTGAGATCTTTATTCTTTTTGTGGAAAATAGGAGTTTTCTGTGCTGAGGGACTGAGAGGGGCAATTGAAAATCTTCATTGGTAAGAAGAGTCATTTTCTTTCTTGAGTCCATGCCAGAAACAGATTTTGTCCCTCTTTGCATACCACTCTGATATGTTTTATAAAGCCCAGAAAGCCTTCTTCAAACAACAATACCTCAAAATCATTGCTTAATTACTTTATGATCCATATTGTGTGTGCTTTAAAGGTCAACTTTCCCCCACCTTATGGAAAAAAGCAGTACCCAGCATTTTTTCTAGGTAGTATATGATGATATTTGGTTTATTCCAATTATGTTCAGTTATTTGAAGAAACTTAAACTTTCTATTTCTTACTCATTAGGAGTCAAATATGCCTTTTGATAGAGTTTTGCTGTATTTATCCATACAGCAGTTGATGCAGCCCTTATGGAAAGTTGATGCAGCCCTTATGGAAAACAATATGAAGTTTTGTCAAAAAGTTAAAAATGCCACAACCATAAGATCCAGCAATCTCATTTCTGGGTATATATCCAAAGAAAAATAAATCAATACTTTGAAGATATATTTGCACTCTCATGTTCATTGCAGCGTTATTCATAATAGCTAGGATATCTGGTCATTTGTGACAAGATGGATGAACCTGGAGGACATTATGCTAAGTGAAAAGAGGTAGACACAGCAAGACAAATACTATATGATCTCACTTCTGTGGAGAATCTAAAAAGGTTGAACTCATAGAAGCAGAGGGTAGAATGGTGGTGACCAGAAGTTGAGGTGTGGGGGCTGGTCAAATGCTACAAATTTGCAGTTATAAGAAATAAATTCAGGTGATCTAATGTACAGCATGGTGAGTATAGTTAACAATACTGTATTCTATACCTGCAGTCTACTAACAGAGTAGATCCTAAGTGTTCTTACCACAAAGAAAAAAAAAGGTAATTATGTGAGGTGATGGATGTGTTCATCAACTCGATTGTGGTAATCATTACCTTACATATATACAATTTTTATTTGCCCATCATACCTCAGTAAGCCTGGAAAAAACCCGCAAATCTGGTGATTGCACCAAAATTCAGGTGTTTCAAAGTTAGCAACAGAAGACACTGGCAGCACTCTAAGTACAAGATGTGTGCAGACAGTGATGTGGGATAAACGGTCCTTTCTGAGGCCAGTGGCATGTGGTGATGCCCTTAGGGCCCTGCAAAGGGATGTGAAAGTAAGGCTGAGTGCCTTTCTGCGTCTTTTTGAATTTGTTTAAGCAGTAAAATAGCCTGTCTGAGATGTCTTGTAAACTGAAGAGTATGACAGATGGAGGACTGAGGAAAATGGGAAAATTCAGAGGAGTGTGATGGGCCTAAATTAGATGGTAATAGGTGACCAGTTTGGACAGTGTCCTTGTATGAGAGCAGATGACCAAGGACTTTGTGGGTAGGTTGATGGGGACTTCAGATGTACAGTCTATTAGAGTGATCTGGGAAAGTGTCCCAAAGTGTACTAAGTTGGGATTCTGTTAGTTGAGAAATGGAGTTTTATTTAAAAAATTTTTTTTTCAATGTTTTTTGTTTATTTTTGGGACAGAGAGAGACAGAGCATGAACGGGGGAGGGGCAGAGAGAGAGGGAGACACAGAATCGGAAACAGGCTCCAGGCTCCGAGCCATCAGCCCAGAGCCTGATGCGGGGCTCGAACTCAGGGACCGGCGAGATCGTGACGTGGCTGAAGTCGGACGCTTAACCGACTGCGCCACCCAGGCGCCCCGAGAAATGGAGTTTTAAAATATTAATTGTTTAGGAAGAAGATGGTACCAATGGGGCGGATAGAAAGTTATGAAGATGAATAAGAAATACTGAAATGGAACTGAGGATAATATCATGGAGGGTCATTACTACATTTCCTGTAGAGTGGTTCTGGAAAGTATAACAATTAGATTCCAGGATGATGGGTCGATTGGACTGACCTCATATAGAGGCTTGTTCTTCAGTACTTGAGTGTTTTTGTCTTGTTGTTTGGTCTCAGGTAACCTGGTGACCTGCCCTTTCCTTATAATACTTACATGGGTTCTCTTACATGGAACTCAATATTAATCAGTTAATATTGATTATTAGTGTGTTGGTTATTTTGAGTCTCATGTTGAGAGTTACTCTTGCATACATTGTGGGACAGGAGTAATTAAACAAGACCATCTGTTAAGATTCATGTAAAAAACACTAGAACTTCCATTTAAACTTATTATGTATAACATATATGAGAAAGAAATTAAGCTTTACTAATATTTAATATGCAGATTGGCACTGGCTCCTTTCCTTAGTGTATGTATCAAATGTCATATGTTACATAGATAAGGTGGGAGGCATTGGGCCTCCATGGTTCAGTATCCTCACTCTGTGTTCTTTCTAGCATGTTGTGGTATTTTGCAGTTCAGATACACCTGGTTAAGTGGATCTATAGATTAAATGGATTAATTAAATGTAAAGAAGGACTCTCACAAAATGAACAAGTGGCTTAATAGGATTCTAAGCCAAGAATTTTGGATTGAAGATAAACTAGTAATGCCAGGGAACAACAAAGAAATTGCAGTTGATCTAGTTTTAATTCTAACTCTTTATCAGTCATATCATAAAACAATCGCAGTTTGAAACCATCAAGAAGAGCTTAAAAAACAATTGTTAATGATCAATCTCATCGAAAGTACATATTATGCCAAATAATAGTAGTGAAGCACAGTAGTATGTATATATTTATAAACAAACAAACAAACAAACAAACAAACAAACATGTATTGGAAGCGAGTGCTCAAATTTTTTTTTCCCCGAGGGGATGGATATGTGATCATAAAGTTTGGACACTGCTGCTCTTGATTATTTCTGTAGCATTAATTCTATAAGCGTGCTTTTCAGTCTTCTAACACCTATCTAGAGTTATGATGATACTTAGATATACAACTCTCAGTTTTTTTAGACAAAGTTCCACATATGTTCTGAAGCCTTGACTACAATGAGGCTAGTGTGATTTTGCTCCTCTGAGCTTCTAGGCACTGGATCACTTCCATTTTACTTCTTTGTAAGCTTATACTGTTTTGGTCTTCCTAAGAGGCTTCCTTGCTAGCACCAGCCCTCTCTTTTATGCTATCATTAGGAAGACTGTATTTTTCAGTCTAAAAAGCAGGACAAGGTATGTAATAGTGGAACATGGAAAATCAAACATGTCTTGAGAATCTGGGATGTATGATTGCCATGCCTAAGAATGTTAGGTATAATGAATGCCAGGCAAATAAAAACTCCAGATTATTCTGTTGATTGTCTGAGATAAGACTCTTTTCAAACACTAGGTTATGTGGAAGGATTGGCTCTCTGTGTTGCCTATGTTAAACACTTTATGCACTTAAACTTCAGTGCAGTAACCACCCAGTTTTTCAGTCTTGAGTTCAGTTGGAATATGACTCACAATATGTAAATGAGGTAGTAATCATGTCTGCACTTTAAAAGGTGCTGGATCTGAGATCAAGACAAATTTGGCATGTTTTATGTCCTATGTTCTTAATTATTTGATTAGAGTTGATTACTCTTCAGTTCCACCAGGAAATGTAATTGGGTAGGCATCAGCAATTTGGTTTTGTGTGTTTGTTTTGGTGCGTGTGTTTTTACGTAGATATTTGTGTGTTTTCAGTTTTCCTCCCAACACTTACCATGTAAGCAGACACTAAAAAGGAAGATAACTTCCATTCTACCATGACGGCTTAGGGTGAGGATGTAAGTAGTTTTTCCACCTCGGATTCCTGCCCTTTTTCAGCTGATTTATTGTAGTTCTTTCAGTAGCTTTTTGGTTGTTTGTTTTACAACCAGTCTTTTCTGTTTGCTTTTTAAATCATACTTAGCTTTTAGGATGTCTTAGAAAGAATATTATCTTAAGAAACATTTTCTCCAGAGATTGTTTTGTACAGTGGAAGTTTCTTTGTTAAACAAATTTTGTATAATTTAATCAATTCTATAGTAGAAAAGTATAATGAATTATACCAGATAGGAAATAAGCCTGAGGCATATCTTTGAAAGAACTCGGAATCCATTGTTCAAAGAGAAGTGTCAATTTTAATTTAATGAAGACTCCCTGACTTATAACCAGTGGGTTGTCTTTTTCATTTTATTTGTTATGAATGATGTTGTGGATTCACTAAATAGGTTTCCTTTTCTTTTTTTTTTTTTACAAATAGAAACTAACTGAATTAATAAATGCCAATTGTAGTAGGTTCAGATTGACCAGGCACAGATCACGTTTGAATAAATCAAACAAGGTTTATTTATCTAGAGGTTAAACAAAGAGGGCATAGCAGGATTATCCTGATCACCTAAAAAGGACCTCCTCAGCAGGCACACTATTGTGGATGAGAAGTTCGAGTGACTGTTGGTTGCATGAAAACCATGGAAGCTCACTGCTTCCTTCCATGCCCAGCCTTTTATATCTGAGGATGGAGGAATTCTGCATATACATTGTGGTTATATACTGGGAACGCTCATCTGAGCCAAGTGCACCTCACCCATGCTGGTGTTAAAAAATATACAGAAAGTCTCCTGCGTGTGGCTCAGTAAAGCACACTTAGCCTTGAATATGATGTTCATTTACCATCTTTGGGCTCCCTAGGCCCTCGCAGCCTGGGCTTCCGGTTTTATGGAACCAAGGCCTGCAAAACGATAATGGGATCTGTTACCCAGACAACCCCAGACCCAAGCTAACAGCCCTTGGGACAAGTAGTAGGGCGATCCTGCACATGTCCCTCAGCCAAGAGGAAACTTCAAACTACCTATAATCACTCTGCCAAGAGACCCAGCATTTACATTGTGGGAGGTATTTTTCCAGGCATTTCCATAACAAAATCATACTAGGATACTATTTAGTAATTTGTTTCTACCCTAGCAAAATTCTATAGATACCTTTCCATGTTAATAAATATTGATCTATGATTATATAATTATTTTGATATTATATAATGTTCTATGATATAGTTTTATAGTACCATTTAGCCAATCAGCTATTGATGGACATTTATGTTGTTTTTATCTTTTTGTTATAAAAATGCTACTTTGAATCTCCTTGTAGTTACACCGTTTAGCTAGCTATGTTGTCAAATTAATTTCTTTCTTCACTCCTATCAAATTCTCTTACACATTTTGTATGAAGTCAACTCAAGATGTAATGTCATTGTTAGATGCTTCATGAAGGATAAATTGTAACTCTAGATAGTTTTTTTTTTTTTTAAGCAACTAGTGATTAGAAATTGGCTGAGGAGGTGTCTGGGTGGCTCAGCCAGTTAAGTGTCCAGCTCTAGATTTTGGCTCAGGACATGATCTCATGGTTCATGAGATTGAGCCCCGCTGTCAGTTCAGAGCCTGCTTGGGATTCTTGCTCTCTCCCAATCTCTCTCTGCTCCTGCCCTGCCTTGTTCTCTCTCTGTCTCTCTCTCAAAATAAATAAGTAAACATTAAAAAAAATTGGTTAAAGGAAGAGAGTAGTCTAAAAATAGTTTAACCAATGATGTTTAGAGCAGGGAGGGTTCCTTTTTTTTTTCTTTTAGGTCAAGTTCAGATTAAGTACAGATTAAGTACAATTAAATACAGAAGAATTCACTTCACTTAGGCGGGTGGTTCTATGAATATAAATAAGTGCATGTAGTCACGCAACTTTCTTATTGAACCTCTTCCTCACCCCAAAATGTTCCCTTATGCCTCTTTGTAGTGACTCTGCTCTCCTAACCCTGGCACCTGGCAACCACTAAGGAATTCTCTTGTTACATGGTTTTGTCTTTTCTGAAATGTGATTAAAGGGGATCCTATAGCATGTAACTTTTTCACTCTGGCTTCTTTTCGCAGCCCAATGCACACTGGAGGTTCATCTACATCATGGCATGTGCCAATAGCTTGCTCCTTTTTACCTGCAGTTGATAGATACTGGATTGTTTCTGGTTCTTGGTAACCATGAGTAAAGCTGTTAAAAACATTTACATACAGGTTTTTATATGGACATATATTTTTATTTTCTTTAGATAAAGCCTTAGGAGTAGGATTGCTGGATTGTATGCTCAGGGCATTTTTAACCTGCTGAGACTGCCCAACTTTTTCACGGTGATTGGACCATTCTGCACAACCACCAGCAATGTATGAGTGTTCCAGTTTCTCTGCATCTTCACCAGCACTTAGCATTGTCAGTCTTCTTCTTCCTTCCTTTTAAAATTGCAGATATTATGGTGAGTGTGTAGTTATATTTCACTGCGGTTTAAATTTACATCTCCCCAGTGACTAAAGATTTTGAGCATCTTTTCATTTATTTTTTTTTTTTTTGCCCTGATTATAGCTTTCTTGATGGAGTGTTTGCTCACATTTTTTTCCCATTTTTAAAAATGAGATTTTTTTTATTATTGAGTTTGGAGAGTTATTCAAGATACAAATGTTTTCAAACACCACTCTTTGCAAAGGCTGTTAGAAAGAAGCACTTTGGACATGGTGTAGTAAGACCTCCAAAAATCTCCTCTTCCATAGAAGCAGCAAAACACTGTTACCGATTGTGAAAATCAACCTTTTTAGAACTCTGAAAATTAACCCAAAACTTGCAACCATAGGAGGGTTATGTATTTAAGAAAAATGGTTGGATCTCTGTAAGAATAGTGAGCTCTGTGACATTTTAACTTGCTCTATTCCCATCCCCTTTCCAATCTTTGCAGGAGCCTTGAAAACCAGCAGCTTCACAAGCATGCTGGTTAGGGAAATGCAGCCTCACATACTGAAGAGGAAGAATAAAAGCCCATCCCCAGAGAATTGTCAATATTTGACCTGTTTGGCAGCTCCTTGGAAAAAAACCACTTCACAGACGTTGTGTCTATTTGACTTAACTCTGAGCTTACTTACTGGAAAAAATCCTTTCTCTAGGATGTTTCTCAAAAACAGAATAATCAGCAGCAATTGTTTAATGCTCAGTGGCCTGAGATAATAATACCAGTTGGGGCAAACAAGAGGCTGGACAAAAAACTTAATAGTAAAATATGGGAAATGAGAAGTATAGGGGGGCTTGGGAAAGCTCTGACATTCCCGGGGTTGTAGAAGCCTGTGCATACATGCAGGACTGTGCAGCGTCCAGAAAAAGTGCGGGAACATCCTAATTTCTCACCTCTGGCTGACCTTGACCCTCTTCACAAGCAGGAAGTAAAGGCTGAGATAGATTTCAAACTTCCAGTGTTGAAGTCATGCCCAACACACACACACACACACACACACACACACACACACACACACACGTCCCTCTGCAAAGGCTGTCAGACTTATTGGTCCAGAGCATTCAGTGAAATTTCTGTTCAGTCCTAAGCTGACTGCCACTAACCTAACTGAGCAGAGACTTCAGGAGCTGCATGTGACAAAGAATTCAGGATTTACAGAATTTACAGTGCAAGGAAGTCACTAAACAAACAGCAGCAGCAATAATAACAGCAAGCAACAAAACCAAACTCCTTGTGTGTGTGTGTGTTTGGAGGGGATCTTATTTTCAGAGCTGCCACACTATATTATTTAAAATACCCAGTTTTGGGGGTGTCTGGGTGACTCAGCTGGTTAAGCATCAGACTTGATTTTGGCTCTATGATCTCACGGTTCATGAGTTTTAGCCCTGCATCGGGGCTCTACACTGACAGTGCGGAGGCTGCTTGGAGTTCTCTCTTTCTCCCTTTCCATCTCCCATCCCCTATGTTCTCGCTCTCTCTCCTCTCAAAATAAATAAACTTTAAAATGTCCAGTTGTCAACAAAAAATTGTGAGACACGTAAGAAACAGGAAACTATGGCCCATTCATAGGAAAATAGGAACCATTAGAAACTCTTACTGAGGAAGACTTTAACAATACTACTTACAAACCAACTAGACCTAGCAGATGCAAACAGAACACTCTACCCCAAAATAGCAGAATACAGATTCTTCTCAAGTGCACAGGAACATTTCCAGAGAGACCATATGTTAGGCCATAAAACATGTCTTAATAAGACCCAGAAGTTTTCACTGGTGAATTCTATGAATGTTAAGGAATTAATACAAATTCCTCTTACAAAAAAAGAAATAGAAGAGGATCACTTCCCAACTCATGCTATGAGGCCAGTGTTACCTTGCCACCAAAATCGGACAGAGACATAAAAAGAAAAAACAGATCAATATTCCATATGAATAAAGATGTAAAAATCTTCAACAAAATACTAGCAAACCAAATCTAATAACATATAAAAAGCATAATATACAATGACCAACTGGGACTTATTCCAGGATTGCAAAGTTGCTCAATGTATGAAAACCAGTCAAAGGAAACAATAGAGTGAAGAGGCAACCTAGGAAGTGGGGGAAAATATTTGCAAGCCATATCTTTCATGAGGAGATAATATCCAAAATATATAAGGAAGTCTTACAAGTCAATAGCAACAAACAAACAAACAAACAAACAAATAAACTCACTAAAAAATGGGCAAAGGACTTGAAGAGACACTTCTCCAAAGAAGACATACAAAGGGTCAACAAGTATATGAAAGGTGCTCAACATCACTAATCATCAAGGAAATGGAAATCAAAACTATGAGAAACTATCTTACACCTGTTAGGATGGCTACTATTAAAAAAAAAAAAACCCCGAAGAGAACAAGTATTGGCAAAATTGTGGTGCAGTTGAAACACTTCCACTCTTGTTGATGGGAATGTACAATGGTATGATCCAGAAATCACACTTCTGGATATCTATCTATCTATCTATCTACATACCACAGAATTGAAATTAGGATCTTAAAGAGTCATATACACTCCAATGTTCATTGCAACATTATTCACAATAGCTACAACTCAAGTGTCTATCAACAGATGAATGGGTAAAGAAAATGTGTGTGTGTGTTAGTGTGTGTGTGTGTATACATATATATATGTATATATATATAAAATGAAATGTTATTAAGCCTTAAAAATGAAATATATATTTTTTTACTTTTATTTTTTTTTTACTTTACATCCAAATTAGTTAGCATATAGTTCAACAATGATTTCAGGGGTAGATTCCTTAATGCCGCTTACCCATTTAGCCCATCTCCCCTCCCACGACCCCTCCAGTAACCCTCAGTTTGTTCTCCATATTTGTGAGTCTCTTATGCTTTGTTCCCTCTCTGTTTTTATATTATTTTTGTTTCCCTTCCCTTATGTTCATCTGTTTTGTCTCTTAAAGTCCTCATGTGAGTGAAGTCATATGATATGTCTTTCTCTAATTTCGCTTAGCATAATACCCTCCAGTTCCATCCACATAGTTGCAAATGGCAAGATTTCTTTCTTTTTGATTGCTGAGTAATACTCCATTATATATGTATGTATGTGTGTGTATATATGTGTGTGTGTGTGTGTGTGTGTGTGTGTGTATACCACATCTTCTTTATCCATTCATCCATTGATGGACATTTGGGCTCTTTCCATACTTTGGCTATTTTTATAGCAGCGCTATAAACATTGGGGTGCATGTGCCCCTTCGAAACAGCATGGCTGTTTCCCTTGAATAAATACCTAGTAGTGCAATTGCTGGGTCGTAGGGTAGTTCTATTTTTAATTTTTTGAGGAACCTCCATACTGTTTTCCAGAGTGGCTGCACCAGCTTGCATACCCACCAACAATGCAAAAGAGATCCTCTTTCTCCACATCCTCGCCAACATCTGTTGTTGCCTGAGTTGTTAATGTTAGCCATTCTCACAGATGCAAGGTGGTTTTGATTTGTATTTCCTTGATGATGAGTGAAGTTGAGCATTTTTTTATGTGTCGATTGGCCATCTGGATGTCTTCTTTGGAGAAGTGTTTATTCATGTCTTTTGCCCATTTCTTCACTGGATTATTTGTCTTTTGGATGTTGAGTTTCATAAGTTCTTAATAGATTTTGGATACTAATCCTTTTACTGATATGTCATTTGCAAATATCTTCTCCCATTCCGTCGGTTGCCTTTTAGTTTTGCTGATTATTTCCTTTTCTGTGCAGAAGCTTTTTATTTTTATAAGGTCTGAGTAGTTCATTTTTGCTTTTGTTTCCCTTGCCTCCGGAGATGTGTTGAGTAAGAAGTTGTTGCAGGCAAGATCAAAGAGGTTTTTGCCTGCTTTCTCCTTGAGGATTTTGATGTCTTCCTGTCTTACATTGATGTCTTTCATCCATTTTGAGTTTATTTTTGTGTATGGTGTAAGAGAGTGGTCCAGGTTCATTCTTCTGTATGTCGCTGTCCAGTTTTCCCAGCACCACTTTCTGAAGAGACTGTCTTTATTCCATTGGATATTCTTTCCTGCTTTGTCAAAGATTAGTTGGCCATACGTTTGTGGGTCCGTTTCTGGGTTCTATATTCTGTTCCATTGATCTGAGTGTCTGTTCTTGTGCCAAAAAAAGAGAAATATTATCATTTGCAACAAAATGAATGGGCCCGGAAGACATTATGCTAAGTCAAATAAATCAGTCACAAAAGACTGCAAGTACATACGCTTACATGAGGTATTAAAAATATTCAAACTTACAGAGGCAGAAAATAGAATAGTAGTAGTAGTAAGGGGGGGAGAGGGAAATTGGAAGTTGTTCATTGGGTATAAAGTTATAGTTACACAACATGAATGAGTTCTAGAGGTATGTTGTACACTATAGTGCCTCTAGTTAACAATATGGTATTGTGCACTTAAAACTTTATTCAGAGGGTAGATCTCATGTTAAGTTTGTTACCACAGACAAAAATAGCAACTTCCCAAAAGGTAATCTATGAAAAACCCATAGCCAACATCATAGTCAATGGTGAAAAACTAAAAACTTTCCCTCTAAGATCAAGAACGATTCAAGAATGTCGACTCTCATCACTTATTTTCCAGTTGTACTGGAGGTTCTAGCCAGGTCAATTAGAAGAGTAGAAGAAATAAAAGATTTTCAGATTGGAAATGAAGAAGTAAAACTATCTCTATTTGCAGATGACATAGATGAGATGATCTCACATACAGAAAATTTCAAGGAATACACACACACACACACACACACACACACACACACATTTAGCTCTAATAATGAGTGCAGCAAGATTGCATGACATAGGAACAATATATGCGAATGAATCATTCTTCTGTGTATTCACTAGCAAAGAACAACCCAAAAATGAAATTGAGAAAACAATTTCATTTATAATGGCATCAAAAAGGAATACAATAATTTGTAATAAATCACACAAAATCAGTGTAAACCTTGTGCACACAAACCCAGAAAACTAAAAGAAATGAAAGAAAACCTAAGTAAATGGCATGGCATCCTATGTTCATTGATTGGAAGAGTATTGTTAAGATAGAAATACTCTTCAGATTTACCTATAGATTTAATACAATCCTTGACAAATCCAGCTACCTTTATAGTAGAAACTGATAGGCTGATCTGAAAAGTTCTACAGAAATGTAAGCAGCCCAGAATAGCCAAACTAATCTTGAAAAAGCAGAACAAATTTGAAGGAGTCAGAGCCTGGAAATTAACCCTTACTTTTATGGTGAATTGATTTTTGACAAGTATGTCAAAAGGACTCAATGAGTACAGAATAGTCATTTATGTATATGATGCTGGAACAACTGGGTATTTACAAGCACAATAATGAGGTTAGACCCCCTAACTAACAGTCATTGACAAAAATTAACTCAAAATGAATCATAAACCTAAATGTAAGAGATAAAAATATAAAACTCTTAAAAGAAACATGG
The DNA here is from genome assembly GCF_018350175.1 of Felis catus. Taxonomy (NCBI): domain Eukaryota; kingdom Metazoa; phylum Chordata; class Mammalia; order Carnivora; family Felidae; genus Felis; species Felis catus. The sequence goes on along the minus strand of NC_058373.1, from coordinate 97,021,306 downwards.
AGCAAATCTTTGTGACCATGAGTTAGGCAATGATTACTTAGATATGACAAATGATGAAAGAAACCAAATACAAATTGGACTTCATAAAAATTAGAAGCTTCTTTGACACCATCAAGAAAATAAAAAGAAACCCACAGAACTGATAAAATATGTGTATATCATATGTCTTATTAGGGATTTATATCAAGAATATCCAAAGGACTCTTAAAACTACAAAATAAAAATGGCAAAGAGCCCTATTAAAATATGAACAAAGATTTGAATAGACATTTTCCCAAGTGTTGTCTACAAATGGCCAATAGACACATGAAGAGATGTTTAACTTCATTAGTTTTTAGGCATGTGCAGATCAAAACCACAATGTGATGTTACATCCATGAAGATGGCTATAAAAAAAGAAAGGAAGAAAAATAAGTGCTGGTGAGGATGTAGAGAAATTGGAACCTTCATTGCTGGTATGACTGTTAAACTGGTGCACTCACTTTGGAAAATTATTTTGCAGTTTCTCAGGATGTTAAACATAGAGTTACCTTATGAAGCAGCAATTCTGCTAGCCATATACCCAAGAGAAATAAAAACATAACCATACAAAACCCTGCATGTGCATAGTCATAGCAGTCTTATTTACAATATCTATAAAGTGGAAGCTACCCAAATGTCCAACTGATGAATGGATAATCGGAATATGCTCTCTTCACACAATGAAATCTTATCCAATGATAGAAGGAATGACACACTGAAACGTCCTATAATGTGGGTGAACTTTGAAAACATGCTAAGTGAAAGAAGTCATCCCATAGGACAATACACTGTATATTCCCAATTGTATGAAATGTCCAGAACAGGTAAATTCATGTGGTTTCTAGAGGCTGAGGTAGGGGGAATGGAAAGTGATGTAAGTGAGTACAGACATTCTTTTTGGAGTGATGAAAATGTTTTAAAATTAGATGGTGATCCTTGCACAACTCTGAATATATTAAAAAATGCTGAATTGCACACTTTACAAGGGTGAGTTTTATTATATGTGAATTATATCTCAATAAAGGTATTAGCAAAAAGGCTACTAGAACTGGGAAGAATTTAAAAAATACCTCTCAGGGGCACTTGGGTGGCTCCTCCAATTCTTGATTTTGGCTCAGGTCATGATTTCACAGTTGTGGGATTAAGTCCTCAGCTGGGCTCTTTGCTGACAAAGACTGCTTGGGATTCTTTCTCTCTCCCTCTCTATCTGCCTTTCCCTGTTCTGTCTCTCTCTCTCTCTCTCTCAATAAACTTAAAAATAATACCTTGCAGGGAAGAAAATTTGCCCTTTAAATGTATAGATACACAGGGTGTCTGGGTGGCTCATTGGTTAAGTATTCAACTTTGGCTCAGGTAATGATCTCATGGTTTGTGAGTTCAAGGCCCTCATGGGGCTCCATATTCTCAGTGCAGAGCCTGCTTCAGATCCTCTGTTTTCCTCTCTCTCTCTCTGTCCCTACCCTGCTCATGGGCCCCCCCCTCAAAAATAAACATTAAAAAAATATAGATGTACAGAAACACAGACATTGAGCCTCTGAGAAAGAACTACCAGACAACATACTCCCTTGGTTTTGGGTTGACTTTCAGTATAGAGAATTGTGAGAGTTACACACAACAAACACTTGCCCCCAGAGAATCTTTGTCAGTACATAAGCTGTGGCCTAAAATAAAGGACTAGACAAAGATGTTGAATCCAGAAATCATGTTTCAGACAGAAAACACTTGACAAATGATTATAGAAAATCATAGAGCCTTATGCCCTTGTAAGAGAGTAATAGAATTTACTCTACCTCTTTCATCTTTCCACAAGAAGATAAAAAAGTGTACTGGGAAAGCTAACTCCCACCGGACTGTTTCATGAATGGCCATGAAAGGACATGTTAAATCTTTCAGAGAATATATCTTCTTGAACATTTGCTTCAGTAGAGGGATAGTTGCAATGATGAATGGAGAAACAATGAACCAGGGTGGGAAGTAAGGTTGTCTAGACCCACAAAAAGAAGCATTGGTCAAATTGCCTTAGTATTGTCACCAGGGACTTGCTAACAAGCTCCATAAAAGCCACAATAGCCCACTTTGTAGCCCTGTTTACAGGTTCTGCTTGCCACCAGAAACTAAAGCCGGATGCCAGAAGCTTGCTCGGAGAAAGCCCCTCTGACCCAGTTTTCGATAGGTTTGATCCAGTTCTGATGCTGTGCTAACCTCTCCACATGACCTTGGGATCATTATCATCTGATTGTAATAGCAAAAACCACACCAACCAACTCCAGGACAGATTGGACTGCGCCCACTGAAAGGAAGAAAAGAATTGACACTTGGATTCTGAAAAGCCTCCTTTCCCTTCTTGGAAAAACCCTGGAGCAGGCTTGCTTACCAGTGCCCTTGATTACCCTAACCCCATAAAACCCTGACCATGAGACCTAACAGGGAGAAATGTGCCTTTAGAGCATAAGCTCCCCTTGTCCATTCTCTGGTCACTAAATAAATTACTTGCCATCAAATACTGTTTAGTTATTTGACAAATGGTATTGAGTAGAAAAAAATATTACCACTTGGTAACAGTACAGAAATCACAAGCTGGGATGTTACTGTTCCTCCATTGGGGCAATGACAAGGCCCACTATGAGATTGGCTGGTGAAGTCTCTCAACAGAGGTAGAGACTCAGTTCTGGACATTTGTCATGCGTTAGATAGGAATTTCCCTATACTGTTTAGATCTAGAACCATCAGGTAGAGTGTGCTTCCTGAAATAAGGCCTTGAATATAAGAATTGTGTATGATGTTTCAGTACTGGATCCTTCTAAATTTGAAACCCTTTCTTCTGTGTCTAACAGTGTTTTGTCTGTTATTCCATGTACAGGATAGCTGTATACTGAGAGGAAAGAAGATAGAAAAGACAAAGAGCCCGAATGAGTTGACGGTTAGTCTCTTTTAGTTTTGTGTCCTATTTGCCCAAGTAGAACAAAAGGACTTTTTGGACAGTGATAATTGTGAAGTAGTAATAATGATTAACATTTCTTGAGGTACTTGTACTTTCCATGAATTTTCCCATGAATACTTACAACAGCCCTATGATATAGGTAGATAGCATCATGGTTCCATTTTATAATGGAATCTATATCCCTCCACGCCTCCACTCTTGATTTTGGCTCAGTTCATGATCTCATGGTTTGTGGGTTGAACCCTATGTTGGGCTCTGCACTAACAGTGTGGAGCCTGCTTGGGATTCTCTCTCCCTCTCTCTTTGCCCCTGCCCCCCCACTCACCCTCTCTCTTTCTCTCAAAGTAAATAAATAAAATAAAAAAAAATACGTATGATGGAAAAATGCAGAAAAAGTTTGGGCATGACGAAGTGTGGTTTTGGCATGAAGTACGTGATAAGTGATAAGGGGGAAGATGATTGGAAGGATGTGTGTAAAGGAGACTGTAGAAAGCCTTGAATGGAAAGGCAAGAATTTGGACTTAATTTTACCAGCATTGGGAGCCATGGGAAATTTTAGTCAAGGGAAGTGAATTCAGTCCATTAGTAGTAGAGAGTAAACTGTATTTATCTGATTAGATATCTTATCAGGAAAAATGTAAGTTCTCGAGCCCCTCTGTGGTAGATTCTGATTGAGTAGGTCTTAGGCAAGGCCTGGGAACCTTTATTTACAAACAACAACAACAACAAAACCCCTCATGATTCTCATAATCAGGAGTGTCTGGGCAACATTGAACCCAAGAAAGCCTGTCAGCAGGTAGAGAAGTTGGGAGCCCATTGCTGTAGTTTGGATGAAAAGTAGAATACAGAGTTGGTGGTGCCCTATTGATTGTCCTGGAGCAGATAGACTCAGTAGCTACTGCAGAGGTAGAATTCATAGGACTTAGTGCCTGGAAATGAGAAAGAATGAAGAGACAAGGACTAAAAAGATTCTGTGCCTGAATTTCTGGAAGATGCTGGTGCCATTAACCTCATTAGGGAAACAATCTTTAAGCTCAAATTTAGAAGTGCTGATTTTGAGATGCTATTAGATATGCAAGAGGAGACCTCTTCACACAGTTGGAATATGGGTCTGCATCTCTGGAGAGGTTTTGGGAGTGGACATGTAGATTTGGGAGTCATCAGGTAAGAGGTAACCATTGAGGACATGTAATAGATACCAAAGGGATGAGAACCATCCAGAAAACCTTGGAGAAACCAGGAGAAGGAGGGGAGCAATCTGGGGTCAGGGGAGATTGTAAAGGAGTGCAGTGTTCAGAAATCAAGAGAGAGGAAGTTTTAAGGGAGAGAATAGTGAACAGTGTTCAATGTTGAAGGCAAACACTTCTGTTTCATGATGTTAGCCTTGTAATTTCACTGACTTAATTCTGAGAGTTGTGATAGACGTGGAAAATTTTAACATGAAAGCAGCTGGATCAGTCTGATTGACAGGTAACTTTACAGAGGCACCAGAATTGTAATTCTCCCTCTTTCTTATAGTCTCTTGAGGATTAAAATTGTATATGTGTCTTTAATTGCCTGATTAATTCAAGGTTGTTTATTTGTGTGATATACTTCATTCTTTCAATTGGCCAGTCATTTTTATATATGTAGTTTCCAATGGTTTCTTGTAATACTTCAAATTTATGTGATTTTGAAAGCTTGTCCTATGAATTGCTGTGCCATTTTATATCTTGCTGTTGTCATAGCAACTGGTTATAGTCACCTCCTTTTCACCTGAATCTCTCAGTCTGGTCACTGAAAATTACATGCAAATGTGAGCTTCCACATCTTATAGGGAGGCTAGGATGAATGGGGGACTTCTGATTTGCTTCTTCTCTGATAAGAGGGTTAAAATTCAGAAGAAGATGTGAGACCAGCTTCTGTTTTGCAGAAGGTTAGAGAAAAGAGAAACGTTGACTGGAAGTGACAAACAGGGGCAGTAGAAAGGAAGGAGGAGATAGGCCTGGGGCCTGAGGAGGAAAGTAAGAGGGTGACAGGGGACCATCCCAGGCTGAGGAGTGACCTGGGGCTTTAATGTGGCAGGAGTCTGTGGACTCCCAGGCTTACCCACTCAGAGCCCTGAAAGTGTCCATCACTCACTCTGCCTCAGCTTCTGAAAACAACCAGCACAGACTTGGAGCTGAAGGAGCCCTCTTTCTGGCCTGGAGGTAGGAAACCATGATGGGCTGGGAGAGGCTCTGCCCTTACTACCACCCCCCTGTCAGGGCTGCAGAAGGGAGCCAAGGGTGTCTGCCCCAGGTGCAACTTGGAATACATTTTCCTATCGTACTATTTCTGAAAGCTGTAGGTACAATGACAATATTGTATTCGGCTACATTCAGAGTTGAATAGGCTTTTGTAGACCAGTCCGACAGGTATAGTACAAAGATTTCAGGCATGGCCTTTGGAACCTTGTGGCTCTGAGTTTAAATTCCTGTAGGGCCGCTTACTTTTTGTGTGACCTGGGCAAATTACTTAACCTTTCAATGCCGCCGTTTTCTTACGTATAAAATGGGCATAATTATATGTTCCTTTTAGTGTTTTAGTGATTTGCTGAGATTATATATATAAAACACTGAGCATAGTGTTTAGCATATAGTAAATGGTTGATATGGTAGTTAACGTGGTAAAATGTATTCTAAATTCCAACAGACGGCTGACAAGGACTTCTGTTGTAAGCAGCATCCACGTGCAGTGGCGAAGGGCCAGTTTGAGACATGTATATGTGTTGGAATGTCTTACACTTTGACAACAATTTAAATGGGCATTTTTTATTATTCAACATGTATTTAGTAGTGACAAGGAAAACCTGACTTTCTTTTAGCAGAAGCTGACTTCCTCTTAGCAAAAATTTCATACCTTGTTCTTTCTGTTCAAAATAAGAGGATTATTTGTACTGAACATTGCACAACATTTAAGTTTATTTAAAATGGTCTCATTTCTCGGTGTTCCAACATTTATAAGTGGATAGCATTATCCATATTCACCAAGGACGGAGGTGACTTACATGGGCTTTGTTTCAAAATCTTCCTAAAAGTATGTGCAGCCTGTCAAAATGATTTTTCATTACACATCTCTCTGGGATATGTGGACAAAAGGGTGTGCCCTTTATTTTGTCTCTAAGTCATCTGGTCCTTCATAGTTAAAAAATTAACTGCTAACTCTATCTGATTTTCAGTTCTGTCTTCGTGATTTACATAGTTCGTTTAGGTAAAGCTTAATTTCTAGAGGTGAAAATGGTCAATATCTCAGATTTTCAGTCCCTTTTCCCTTCCTTGTCTCCTTTTGAGATTGTTTCTGGATATTTGCAGAGAGGAAAGGGAGGTATGATTCCGTGTGGTGGGGGTGTCTATGGCCTTCATGGCCTCTGGGGCGATGACCACCATCATCACCCTGTTTGCTGTCTGATCCGCATGACTCACAGTTTGCTTTTCCCTCTCTGCTGGGTGGAGGGAGTTCCATCCTAGTTTTCCTGGTATGAAGAACAAGTCCTAGGGTGACCCCCGATACACTTGATATTAGTCAAAAGGCCGAGAAGCGATAAGGGTGACCCCCGATAATTCCAGTGTTCACATCTTTATGTGCTCTCCTTTTGTGGGGGTGAGACCTGTAAATTACTTCAAGTCAACAGAACGTAGCAAAGGTGATGGGCTGTCACATCTGTGACCAAGTTACATTATATGGCAAAGATGAATGGATTTTATGGATATAATCAAATCAGTTGATTTTGAGTAAATCAGAAGAAAGATTACCCTGGGTGAGCCTGATTTAATCAGGTGAAGGTATGTAAAAGGACTGGCCCTCCCAAGGTCAAGGATCCTTGCAGTAGAAACTCTCTTTGCAGATTTGATGAGGTAAGCAGTTATGTTAAGGATGCCTAGGTGGCAAGGAACTGTGGGTGGTCTCTAGACATGAAGGGGCCTTAACCCAACAGCCAGTACAAAATTATTCTGTGGCTACCATGATGTGTCCTGCCAACAATTTAAGTGAGGTCGGAAGCTGATTCTTTGAGCCTTCAAATGAGAAAGTAGCCTGCCAACATCTTGACTGTCACTTTGTGAAACCCTAAGTAGGGGACTCCGTTCAGCTATGCCCTACCACAGAAGGTGTGAGATAAAAAAAAAAATGTGTGTTGCTTTCATCTGTTGAATTTGTGGTAATTTGTTACATAGCAGTGGGGAACTAATACACCTGGAAGGATCTACCCTGTCATCAGTAGTTTCATGCCTCTGAAGTTAGCTGTCTTTTTCCCTGAGACCTAACCTTCTGTGCTGCAGCCCTTGCTTGCTTTAGGACCACTTTACCCTCCACACGATGCCACAAGAGAAGTGGGTAGAGTTGCTCAGAAATGCTAAACATCCGCAACTGTCTGTATCTGACCAAACCACACTGGCAAATTGAGGTGGCAGCTCCCCACGTTGGTTTCAGAGCCACACAGGGACGATCTTCTTCAGGAGTCCTAAACAGAAAGCGGGGTACATTTTTTCTTCTGCCTTCAGTGTTATTCTTACTCGTCTAATGCATAGAAATCAGGGCACACACTTCTGGTTCTCTTTCTCTCTCTTTACTTCTTCCATGATCTCCTTGGGGAGGTGATGGTAAAACTCCCCTCCTGCCCTCCAGGGTTACATTGTCTTCCTTTGATAGAGGAGTGAGCTACATGCCTTCATTATTAAACAAAGTTTTATTTTCTACCCGATGGGAAAATTCCATGAGTTTTCCAGCTCTAGGCTAAATTGGAAACTCCAGGTTTGCTGGCTGATATATTAAAGGCAGAGGTAAAAGAATTTATGAACTTTCTTTCTTTCTTTCTTTCTTTCTTTCTTTCTTTCTTTCTTTCTTTCTTTCTTTCTTTCTTTCTTTCTTTCTTTCTTTCTTTCTCTCTTTCTCTAGATATTTATTGGATGTCTAAAATGTACCAGACTCTGGTCATAAGGGATGCAGCAGTGGACAAAACAGAAAATACTTTATGGGATCAGAATGAAAGCCTGATGTTCAAGGTTATTTCTTGCAGCATAATCTTATTATGCATATTAGAAGCTAGGTATTACTTTGTTCTTTCTCTTTGCATTCTTTCAGTGAAAACAATCCTTCTCTGTCCCCAGTCACATGCCCATTAAAGTGATGGTCACATACTCAAAAAGGCAGAAGAAAAACCATATTAATAATTTTCAAAATATTACCATAATAGAAAATGTTTAAAAATGAATATATATTTTTTTCTGGATTCAGTGTTAGAGTTTTTTTTTTTTTTCTGTAATTCGTTTTCTTTTTTTTTTTAACCTTTCAGGTATTCTGGTAATTTTTCAAACAAGGCAATGTATTGGGAGACATTAAAAAAATTTTTTTTTTGAAATTTATTGTCAAATTGGTTTCCATACAACACCCAGTGCTCATCCCAACGGGTGTCCTCCTCAATACCCATCACCCACCCTCCCCTCCCTCCCATCCCCCATCAACCCTCAGTTTGTTCTCAGTTTTTAAGAGTCACTTATGCTTTGGCTCCCTTGGGAGACATATTAAAATGTTTAGAATTTGGATAATAAAATGAGTGATGTGTTTCCAGGAAACTTCACTATGCCATTGAATGTTTGCTCCAAGTTTCAGCTGATTGAGAGCATTGACTCTTAGCAACTATCAGCTGACAGTTGCTGGTGTAGCTTGTGGTTGTACTGGGAATCTTGTACACATATGCTACAAAAATACCCAATAGGCATCAGTTGGTACAGTTTACAAGTGTTTTTTTTAAACATTAATTTTATTAAAAAAATTTCACTTAAGATCATTATTTTGGCAGGAGTAAGGCCAATTTCCACTTCACTATTAACATAAGAAGTTATATGAGAAATAGAGATTATTGGTACAATATTTTTAATTCACTCCAGTGATGTTTTATTGTCTACTATGGACTGCGTTTTTGTCTCCCCGGATTCATATGTTGAAATCCTTCTCTGTCTCCAGTCACATGCTCATGAAAGTGTAGGTCACATACTCAAAAAGGCAGAAGAAAAACCGTATTCCCAGCTCCCCAGTTTCATATGTTGAAACCCTAATTGCTAATGTGATGGTATTTAGAGATAGGGCTTTTGGGAGGTAGTTCGGTTATGAGGGTCGAGCTCCCCTTCATGGGATTACTGTCCTCATAAGAAGAGACATTATGGAGCTTGCTTTCTGAAGCGCTCTCTCTGCCATACAAGGACCCAGCAGGGAGGCAGCCAGCTGGCTGCAAGTCTGGAAGAGAGCTTTCATCAGAACCTGACCATGTTGGCACCTGATCTCAGATTTCCCATTCTCTAGAACTAGGAGAAATAAAATTTTTGTCATTTAAGCTCCCAATCTGTGGTAACTTATTGTAGCAGCCTGAGCTGACTAGGGCATACTCCTCAAACACTGGTGCTTGACTGAGCCATCCTTGAATTTTCCTTTATGTGGAGTGTGTGGTTAGATGCCATCATAAAAGCATGTGAGAGAGCTCTGGGTAGAGGTGTTTGGGATCCCGTATGGTGATTTCATTACTCTGTTTCCTCTAGTCAGGGGTTAAACTAGGACATGGGGTCCATATGTATTTATGGTTTTATTCCTAGTGCTACTGGATACTGTGTTATTTTAAGCAAAATAATAGCCCTTATAATCAGTCTAGTATAATAAGTTATAAGATTAGGATATACTTAATGAGAGAGAGAGATTCCAAAAGTAAAAATTGATGAAGATTCTAGGAAATGAACCTCCTTTCTTTACACCCCAAGTTATATTATTTTTCTTGTAAAGACATTAGTATGGCAGAATCAGGCCAGAGTAGTAATAAATAAATAAAAGAAGAAAGAAGCAAAGCACAACCCAGTGCCACTCAGAAGATTTGGAATCCTCTAATTCAATTATATTGTCCGCTCTCGGTGGAAAGTTCCAATTTTCATGTTCCTCACTGGCACAGCCACTGTGAACAGAAGGTAACCAAGAAGGCTTATGTGATATGCCAATGTGTATTTCCATCTGGAGTAATATGGCAGATAAAAAAGAGACCTAGTTGGTTTTCTAAATATATTATATCAATATCCCACCACGTGGGTGCTGTTAAATAGAAATAAACATCTAGGGCACAGATGGAATGGGGGGAAAATAACTGAATAAATAAAACAAATGAGAGGGTTTGGTCTTTTAGGTCTTTATTTTATTTTTAATTAATTTTTCACTTTTAACCCAATAGTTAAAATCTATAGTCACAACTAACTAGTCTCCTCCCAATCTGAATCTTTTCTAAGCTCATAGTTTATGAAATCCAAGAATTGTTAGAAGTCTAAATGGTGGTACATGCTGGAAATAGGTAATAACACAACACCTCAAAGTTATGTGATATAAAGTTCCTTTGTGTTATTTGGTGTCTAGGGGAGGTTTGTCTGTGGTTTTTATTGTACGTTGTTCAGAGAGGTGTTGGGATACTGACTGGGTAGGGGAAACTTTGAAGATCTGGTGATGAGGAGGTGGATCCTGGGCCAAGATAGGTAAACTGGTAGTGAGACTATAAGAGCCAAGATGGCAACCAACAGAAAGAACAGTTTCCCTATTCCTGATAGAGGAGAGGGTTTGGTTATTGATGTACCTCAGGTGGAGAGCAGACACTTGTTCCAATACAGCCTGTGGTTTTCCAGAAGGGGAGGCATTCCAGGCCAAGTTTTCATGGAGGAGAGCCAGCAACAAAAGAAAGAAGAAATGGTTGTTTGAGGAAAAGCTAAGAGAGAATTTCTGGCTGTTTTTTAAGACTTGGAATATACAGCAGAGGCCTGGCAAAGCCGGGAGAAAGAACACAGAAGCAAGTCTTGCATAAATGTTAGGGGAAAAAAAAGCATTTGGTCAAGGACAAAGATAATGGTTTTTGCAGATTGAGGTCACTCGAATTCTCAAGACTGAGAAACGGTGTATGCTCTAAACGTATGATATGTTGGTATAGAGCATTTTCACTATTTAAGTACTCATAACTTTCTAATTCCTTAGCCTGTTTTATTATACCTTTTAAACGTGGCATTTATTACCACCATATTATTATGCATATCTGTTTACTGTTGGTCTCCTTCTACTAGGTTCTTAAGGGAAGGGATGTTTTTGGCTTCATTTATTTATGTATGTAGAATGATCCACACATAAAGTGGAAACGGAAATAAATGCATTTATGTATAATTGTGGTTAATGCTGGTCCTGGAAGTCCAATATTTGGAAGGGTCTGGGAAGGACTGGGGGGAGGGGCAGAAAAAATGTGAGTGTTAGGAGTGTGGTTTAAAAAGATGCCCACAAACTATCTGATATTCCTCTCTTTGGAATGTGGACCCTAATTCTCCTCCCTTGACTGTGGGCTGTGCTTAGTGACTCTTAGTAAATTAACTATGGCAGAACTGATGAGTGTAACTTCTGAGGCTATGCCATAAAAGCCATAGTGGTTTTTTTCTTGTTCTTTCTCTAGTTCACTTACTCCCTGTTTGCTCATCCTGGTGAAAGCCACCTGCCATGTCCTGAATATAGTCAAGCAGCCCTGTGGAGGGGCTGCAGCCAGTGTGAACTCAGGATCTGTCAGCAACCCCACGAGTGAGCTTAGAAGCAGGACTTCCACTCCACTCAAGCCTTCCTCGGACAGCAGCCCCTGTGAGTATCTTTTGAAGCTTTGTGAAAGACCCTGAGTCAGAACCACCCAGCTGAGGGGCTTCTGAATTCCTGACCCACAAAACGGAGATAATAAATGTTTGTTGCTTTAAGCCAGCACATTTGGGGATAATTCATTATGCAGCAAGAGGAGGAATCTGCCATTCAGAAAGAGTTCATAAAACTGTTACCTGGGAGATTAAAAAAAATACTGCATGAGTGGAAATGTACACATCTATTCTTGCATATTTTTAATTCTGTTTCCCTTTGGTCTCTCTCTCTCTCTCTTTCTTTCTTTATTTTTTTGAGAAGGCCATATTTTCACATTTTGACAACATCTTGCAATGCTTAATATTCTGCATGTTATCAATGGTTAATAAATGATGACAGGTTTTACATTTTTATGATAAAGTTCTCAGATAGGATAGAGGGCAGTTTCTACATCAAGATGTCCTTCCCTTTTTCTGCTCAGTTCCATTTGTATAGATCCAGATTTGTCATATCTGGGGAATGAAGAAACATGGCTCTGTGTGTGTGTGTGACAGAAAACAACCTCTAACAACCATGTTGTAGTGTCTTTTCAAACTCACAGAAGAGCTTGAAAACACGTACAAAAGCAGTTTTATTGCTTCGTGATCAATTAATATTTTTTCTTAAAAATTTGGTGAAAACATGGTCCTTCCATAAGGGACATTTAATTAACTTCTGGCCAGAAGTGTTTGGTGCAGAAATATGTTTTCTTTTAACTAACAAATAAGCCATTTCTAAATTTGAGTGAGGAATATTAAGTGATATTAAATCCAGATTTCTCTTGGATTTTTAAAGGAAAAGTGTATAATTTCTTTTTGAGGGCTTGTTGTGCTGTGATCTCTTTCTTAGCATTCAGAAATGGAAAACACTGATGAATTCAGTGTTTAAACCTGGGCAGTGATGTTGGCTTTGAGGTCAGAGTAGGGTCCATTCATATGTTGTGTGACTTTGGGCAACGATTTAGCCTTACTGATGCTTGGCGTTTCCAGTTGTGCAAATCTCTCATTCATCCACTCTAACATTCCAGTGGATGAAGATTATAGTGATGATACATGTACTGTATTTGAAACCACACAGGGATGGGCTGTTAGCTTGATACTTAAAATGATCTCCAAGTTGGAAACATGATTCTATTTCTAACCCCTGCTCCCTGCTGTGAAGTAATCTGTAGGAGGAAAAAGAGCATGGCTTCATTATAGGCTAATAATTCAATAATACAAACATAGTATGGAGAAGGACTAAGTGGGCCAGCTATGTCTTTGGGTTAGCATTATCTGAATGTGTCAGCAGTGGTGTGGCATAAAAGGGCATGGCGGTGTTCCTTCCAGCACTCTGCATGTATCAGGCACGTTGTAGGGTGTGAAGCTGATCTAGGTTTAGTCGTATTATTTTGAAGCTGTGGATAAATGTGAATGATCCAGAAAAGGTGTGTGTGTGTGTGTGTGTGTGTGTGTGTGTGTGTGTACCAGGGTGGTGTGGCCTAGCAGAGGTTAGATGGGTAACAATTATATCCAGACAAGCCTGGAAAATCTAGATTTTCCAGACAGAAGTGTATTCTATGCTTGAGGTGTCTGTCCTTATTACTGAGGAGATGATGCCTTCCCTGCCATCTGCAGGCCCATCCCTCTGACCAGATGGTAGTGTGATGTGGACTCAGGAATGATGAACCTGTCTTGGTCTGCAGTGGCTCTGGACCAGAGCAATGTGAAAATGTAAAAAATAACACTAACTAACAATTACTTGTTACTTACTCTGTATCAGGCAGTGTTATTGGTTTTTTTTTATATTGGTCATGTAGCTTGACACCCTGTACCTCTCTCCCCTCTGCTTTGTGGTCATGTTCAGAAGGACGTGGTGTCTGTAGCTACCATGGAAATGATGGTAATTACCTTGTGGTAATTGTGGTAATCACCGACCACAATTACCTCACTTTCTACTAATTGTTAGCATTCTAGAAACCCTCTTTGCTTTGAATTTTCATCACTAGTCACTGGAATATTTCTATCATTTGTTTTTTCTTCTGCTTCCTCCCCGCCCACCCTACAATAACTCCCTGCCGATGAAGAAAGTCATTTAACTCTGATGACTCTATCTCATACATGAGCAGTCATTGATTCAACGTGCTTTGTTCTAGGCAGTGGAGAGAGAGAGTAGAGAGTTGGCAGACAAAAATTCCTGCCTTAGTTTACATTCTGGTGGTGGTGGGGGATAGATAATAAGACAATAAAGTAAAATATAGCACAACAGAGAGGCACCCGGGTGGCTCAGTCAGTTGAGCATCTGACTTCAGCTCAAGTCATGATCTCGTGGTTCATGAATTCTAGCCCCGTACAAACTCAGTGCTGACAGCTTGGAGCCTGGAGCTTGTTTCAAATTCTGTACCTCCCCCTCTTTCTCCTTCTTCTCTGCTCATTCTCTCTCTCTCTCTCTCTCTCTCTCTCTCTCTCTCAAAAATAAATAAACATTAAAAAAATAAAAAATATATAGCACACCAGAGAGTATCAGCACTAAGGAGAAGAGTAAAGCAGGGAGCAAGAATAACAGGTAGAGAAGGACCTGGAGCCTTAGCTAGACCGTCCAGGGAAGACCTTAATGATTCCTCTGAATAAATTTTAGGGGAGATGAAGAGCAGATTATCACTGTGACTACATTTGGGCCCTATTAGCAGCTATTATTTTATTCATCTCATTTTGATTCTGTCTCATACTACAGAACTTTTCCAAATCCCTCTTTAAGCTCCTGCCAAGTCTTTTATGAATTCAAGATGGCTCCTTCTTTACCTGTTAGGTCTGAGAGCACAGAATTTATTCTGCTGATATTTACTGAAAGCCAGTCAAACAGAATGATCAAATGATCCTGGTCTCCTGGAGCTTACATTTTAGTGGCCTTATATTCTAGCATCATTAACTCCTCCCCACTCCTTTCTTCTTGAAAATGTCTCCATCTTTATCTATTCTGCCCCCAACCCTGCTTTGATTTATTGAGGTATAATTGATAAATACAGTTGTCAGGTGTTAAAAGCGTACAATGTGGTGATATAATATACATATTCATTGGTAAAGTGTTACCCCATCAAGTTAATTAACACATCCATCACCTAACATTTTTATCTATTCTTTTACCTACAACTACTTAAAAGAACAAAATCACCTTTTTCTATCCATCTGTGTTATTGATCTGAACTTCTTCTGGCTTCCTCTGAAATTTAGTCTCAATAATTGCCATTTTGTTTGTCAAATCTTGTTTCCTGCCTCACTAGCTACTCACTTTCCTACTATTTACAAATGTGTTGAGGACTCCCTCACTCCTAAAACACCTTGATTTTCCTTCCAATTATAAGTACTTACTGCTCACTTTCCTTTCATTGACAAGCATCTTGAAAGTTTTAACTGCATTGTTTCTCTTTACCACAATGTTACCATAATTTCAAATGGAAAATCAAAACACATGGGTTATAACAAGAGAGAATAAATTGAAATTGGTAATGTTCCAGAAAATCTAGGGTTTGGGGTTGCCACATGATTCACATCTATGAATTAAGCCCACCCACAATTTTACTGAAAATGATTCCTTAATAGTCCTTGTAGGCCTTCTAGCATCAAATCCAAAATAATTTTCTTGTCTCACTGCCCTTGAACTCTTTGCAGAAATTTACCATTGTTGATATTCTGTTTCTAAACTTTTTTGCTCAGTCTATGGCAGAGAACTATCTTAATTATCCCTCTTTTCCTCTTTCTTGTGGCTTCTTCATCTTTCACTGGCTTCTTCTACTCTTATTCCACAAGAATGCACATTCTTCAGTGTTCTATTCATGGACACTTTCTCTCTACTTTTGTGCTTGATGAAAAAAAATCTACTTTCTAACTACTTGTTTGACACTCATATTTGCATCCACAGTTTCCAAATTTATATCCAAAGCCCCAACTCTTCTCTAGACTCAGCCCAGTATTTCTAACTGAACATTTGTACAATTTAAGTATCTTCAACCTAATGCCTCTGAGGTTAAAGCACTCCCTCAGTTGTATTCTCCATCAAATCAGCTCATCTTAGTTTCTGTTAATGATGCTTCCCTTTTTTCAGTGATCCAGGCTTGAATCCTCAGTGGAATTTTTGATTCTGTTCTTTGTCTTTCTCTCTACAACCTACCCATTGCCCTGATCATCTTACCGCCCCTTCCTGGTGATCTTTCAGTATCTTGTTGGTTTTCTTCACAGTTTGTAAATATCTTATTTGTTTGCTTTTATGCTTATGTGTTTCCTTGCTGGAGTGTGAATTTTGTGATTAGGGACAGTATCTACCTCACTCAACATTGTATCTCTAACTCCTTGTACAATGCCTGACATTTAGTAGTTCTTAATGAATATCTTTTGAATGAATGAATGAATGAATGAATGAAATCTTGTTGATTATTTCCCTAGGATGTTTCCAGTTCTGCCATTCCTTTGATTTGCCAGCCCTACAACTTCAGTTCAGCTCTTGTTACTGATGGCTGCAATTTTTGCAACAGCATGCTAAGTGGTCTCTGTTCTTTTTCCATTTCCTGAGCTATCGCTGCTGTGGATAACTACTAGAATTCCTTTCCTATTTTTTTTTAATCAACGTTTATTTTATTTTTGGGACAGAGAGAGACAGAGCATGAACGGGGGAGGGGCAGAGAGAGAGGGAGACACAGAATTGGAAACAGGCTCCAGGCTCTGAGCCATCAGCCCAGAGCCTGACGCGGGGCTCGAACTCACGGACCGTGAGATCGTGACCTGGCTGAAGTCGGACGCTTAACCGACTGCGCCACCCAGGCGCCCCTCCTATTTTTTTTTTAAATGAAAGCTTTTCAAAGGCAATCCTGTGGGGAGACACATTAGTCCATCCCCTTAGCTGATCAGTAAAAGTTTTCCCTATGTAGTCCCAAGTTACTTTTATATCACTGTCCAATTAGTCCCCACTCATACCTCTGTAGATCAAGAGCTTCAGGCATAGGACCTGTTACAAAACTTGTAGCTACCCTTGATAAACACTGGGAAAGGGACTTTGACAAATATAGTCCCAAGGCTAACTGTTACCAACCATGTAGTTACGAGGAATTAGTAATGTAAGTTAGAACTTCACCTTAATATTCAGACCCTTCTCCAGAATCTATCTTAACAAGAATGGGAAAGGGAAGTATTGGAGGAGTACATTGTGGATATGAAGGGAGGGGTTAGAAACCAAACTGCTGAACTGCTAGAGAAGGACGTGAACATGTACTTAACTCCATAAGCAACAGGTGAAAGGGAGAATCTGTGCATTTGAGGATGTTGGTTGCAACAAGTAGACTCTGGGATAAACTTGTACACTTAGCTGATTCTTTTCCTTTATAAAATTATAGTTGTAAATTCCCATTTAATTTTGTTTATAGTAAAGTCACCTGAATCTGGTTGGAATTAATGACTTGGCATATTGCTGATCAAACAGAGAGGGTCCCAGTGGACAAAGAATAAACATTTGTTGAATGAATAAATAAATTGCCTGTCTAGGCACAATGTTTTACATAACAAGTGAAGAAAGATAATGTAACTGGTGAGTAATTAACTTGTAATTTTAGGAGGGGTAGGTGAAAAACTTCCAAGTAATGTGGAGACTTTGTAACTGATATTTAGAGACTATTTATTGAATGAAGTAAATGCAGGCAAGGACTGGTTGGGTAGTAAGACTCTGAAAACATATAGTACTGGTTGGAATAATGATCTGCTATTTACTTTCTCCACGGTCTTAGATTTTTGTTCCTCTGCTTTCTCATCTGCAACATGGGGAATATCTGTCCTGCAGGATTATTGTAACCTTGAGAAGATAAAAGTAAAGCACTCAATTTAGTGCCTAGTACTGTTCATGTCACCATATATCTGGTCAAAAAATGGTAATTATCATCACTAGTATTTAGTGGATTCTAGAGAACATTCCCCTGGAAGTATTCAAGAATATAAGTAATTTATGATATGAGTAGTTTAGATTTCCTCACTTCCCTAGACGTAATCCTGTTAATCTAGGTAATCTTTTATGGTCCCATCAAAATTATGAAATAGCATTTACATGAAATACACAAACCAGTTACAAATAACATGGCATAATTATTTTTTTTGGTGACTTTTGTCTTAAATTTGGAGACATGGAATTAAATTGTGAGTAAAAATGTTGCTTGCTCATTGCATATAACTGAGTGAAACAGCATTGTCAGGATGCAAAGGGTCAGGATGCTATTTCTGTTGTCACAGAAAAGCAGTGGGATGTGGGATAAGATAAAGTGGGATAAAGTGGCTGTCCTGATGACATCCTATGGGATGAATTCCAATAGCTGTGGTTCATTTGTCAAAAGTTCTGATATTAATGACTGATTTTCTTTATTTCTCTCTCTATCCTAGTAGATTGTTGTAAGTACTCGCTTTACCTTCATTCCAAAGAGTAATTGCTGAGTAAAGCTAAGTAATCTTGTGATACACAATTTGAGCTGTTTTGGAGACATGTTGAAATATCTTTATTGAATGTTTATTTCTACAGCGTCTAATGTGCTTTAATGGTTAATAAATCACATTCGCCTTAAAGTATGAACAAAGCCAAAATTCCCTCTACAAAGGCTCAAAATTTGCTTTTCTTGTCTATATCAACCACTTTTCACTAAAAATTTAATGGTATTTCATTGACTTCCCAGTGAAGGTACTCTCTATAGATCATGCCTACACCAACAATATAATTTTATGTGTCTTACAGCTGAAATATATCAAGACTAATAGTTTTTTCTTTTACAGAAACCTATTTGAAATCACAGAGCATTTTAAAATTCATGTACTATGAGGAATATTTAATATTATGCAAGGAAACATGTATTTCCATATCATTCAGGATGTATGGAAGGGTATCTACCTTATTTGTTTCTTAAATATATATTTCTCTTCCAGCACATATCCGTTCCTTTTGTACAATTGTTTGAGTTTGGAAAACATATTCTGATTTATGATTATTATTTTGGTCAAGAAATTATGATTTAACAAATATGAATTCATAAGCTAAGTACATTTTTTTTTTTAACCAAAGAATTCACCATAAATTATATGATGTGATTTGGGGAGTCATAAGTTCTTGATTCTGGTCCTGCTTCTATTATATATTAGTTGCCTTAATTAAAGAAAATTACCTAATTTATTTGTGTTTCAGTTTTCTAATCCATTTAATTGGGATAATGATAAATTTGGTTATTTACCTTATAAAGCTAGTATGAAGATCATACTGGAAATAACTTGGAAATGCTTTGTACAATTTAGGTATAGCTAAACTAATGGCATCATTATTGTCTTTAATTAAATGTCTCCCCAGCTACCTGAGATATAATTGACATTTAAGATTGTGTAAATTTAAGGTGTACAATGTGATGATGTATGCATATAGTGTAAAATGATTACCACAATAAGGCTAGTTAACAAATCATCACCTCAGGTAACTGCCTTTTTTTTTTTCATGATGAGAACATTTACAATCTACTCTCTTAGCAACTTTCAAGTACACAGTATAGTATCATTTACTACAGTCGGAATGCTGCACATTAGGTCCCCAAACTTATTTATCTTCTAACTGGAAATTTGTGCCCTTTCTTTAAAAAAAATTTTTTTAAGGGGTGGGGGATGGAACAAAGGAAGAGGAAGAGAGAATCTTAAGCAGTTTCTATGCCCAGAGCAGAGCCCAACGTGGGGCTTGACCCATGAGATCATGACCTGAGCCAAAATCAAGAGTTGCATGTTTAACCAACTGAGCCACCCAGGCACCCCAAAGTTTGTACACTTTGACTACCATTTCCCTACTCCCCCCCACAGATCTGCCCCTGTCAACCACTCTCTGTTAATATGAGCTTGGCTTTTTTAGATTCCACATATAAATGATCATACAGTTTTTTTGTCTGGCTTATTTCACTTAGCATGATGCCCTGAATAATATTCATATATTGAATATGAATATTATATATCTATTTCTCTATCTACATATATATCTCATTTATATGTCTCATTCATACATCTCACATATATCTATAACTATCTTAAATTTTCTTCGTTCATTCATCTGTTGATTGTTACTTAGGTTGTTTGAGCAAGAGTGCAGATATCTCTTTGAGATAATGATTTCATTTCCTTTTTCCATTTTCCAAAAATGGGATTGCTGGATCATATGGTAGTTCTAGTTTTAATTTTTTCAGAGAAACTTCCATGCTTTCCCACTACAGTGAAAAAGTGTTCCCTTATCTCCACATCCTCATGAGCATTTGTTATCTCTTGTTTTTCTTTGTTTAATTTTTTTTTTTTTTGATTCTAGCCATTCTGATAGGTGTAAGGTAACACCTCATTGTGGTTTTGATTTGCATTTCCCTGATAATTAGTGATGTTGAGCACCTTTTCCTGTACCTGTTAGCCATCTGTATGTCTTCTTTGGAAAAATGTCTATTCAGTTTCTCTGCCCATTTTTATTTTTTTATTTTATTTTTTTTTCAACGTTTATTTATTTTGGGGACAGAGAGAGACAGAGCATGAACGGGGGAGGGGCAGAGAGAGAGGGAGACACAGAATCGGAAACAGGCTCCAGGCTCTGAGCCATCAGCCCAGAGCCTGACGCGGGGCTCGAACTCACGGACCGCGAGATCGTGACCTGGCTGAAGTCGGCGCTTAACCGACTGCGCCACCCAGGCGCCCCTCTCTGCCCATTTTTAAATTGAATTATTATTATTTTTATTATCATTATTGTTTTTGCTATTGAGTTGTATGAGTTCCTTAAATATTTTAGAAATTAATACTTTATCTGATAGTTTGTAAATATTTTCTCCTCTTCTGTAGGTTGACTTTTCATTTTGTTGATGGTTGCCTTTGTTGTGCAGAAGCTTTTCAGTTTGATGTCATCCCACTAGTTTAGTTTTGCTTTTGTTGCTTGTGCTTTTTGTGTAATATCCCCCTAAAAAATAATTGCCAAAATTAATGCTAATGAGATATTCCCCTGTGTTTTATGCTAGGGGTGTTATGTTTTCAGGTCTTATGTTTAAGTCTTTAATCCATTTGGAGTTAATTTTAATTATAAGGGGTTCAGTTTCATTCTTTTGCATGTGATTATCCAGTTTTTCCAACACCATTTATTGAAGAAATTATCCTTTCTCCATTGAGTATTCTTGTGCCCTTGTCGAATGTTAGTTGACTGTCTATGCCTGGATTAATGTCTAAGCTCATTATTCTGTTTCATTTGTCTATATATCTATTTTTATGCTAGTATCATACTGTTCTAATTACTGTAGCTTTGAGTACAGTGTGAAATGAGGAAGTATGATGCTTCCAGCTTTGTTTTTACTCAGTATAGTTTTAGGTAATCAGAGTCTTTTGTGGTTCCATATGAATTTTAGGATTTTTTTTTTATCTGTGAAAAATGTCATTGGAATTTTGATAGAGCTTGAATTCAATCTGGAGAAGGCCTTGTGCAGTATGGACATTTGAACTAATTTATTTCTTCTAATCCCTGAGTGCAGACCTTTTTCTGTTGGCTTGTATCTATTTCAATTTCTTTCATCAATGTCTTAACAGTTTCCAGTGTAGAGATACTTTACTTCCTTTGTTAAGTGTATTCCTAAGTATTTTATTGTCTTTGATGTTATTATAAATGGAATTATTTTCTTTATTTTTTCAGATACTTCATTGTTATTGTACAGAAATGCATCTGAGGGGCACATGGGTGGCTCTACTCTAGATTTTGGCCCAGGTCATGATCAGGTTCTTGGGTTCAAGCCCCATGTCGGAATGTGTCCTGACAGGAGTCTAATTAAGATTCTCTCATGGGGCGCCTGGGTGGCGCAGTCGGTTAAGCGTCCGACTTCAGCCAGGTCACGATCTCGCGGTCCGTGAGTTCGAGCCCCGCGTCAGGCTCTGGGCTGATGGCTCAGAGCCTGGAGCCTGTTTCCAATTCTGTGTCTCCCTCTCTCTCTGCCCCTCCCCCGTTCATGCTCTGTCTCTCTCTGTCCCAAAAATAAATAAACATTGAAAAAAAAATTTAAGATTCTCTCTCTCCTGCTCTCTCTCTGCCCCTCACCTGTTCATGCTCTCTCTCCTTCTCTAAAAAATAAATAAACTTAAAGAAAGAAGTGCATCTGATTTTTGTATTTTGATTTTATATCCTGAAACTGTACTGAATTAATTAGTTTTCACACTTTTTTTTCCCTCAAAATCTTCAGGGTTTTCTATATATAAGATCTGCAAATAGAGACAATTTTACTTCTTCCTTTCCAGCTTGGGCAACTTTTATTTCTTTTCCTTGACTAATTTCTTCAGCTAGGATTCCAGTACTATGCTGAATAGGAGTAGTAAAAGTGAGTATCTTTGCCTTGTTCCTGATCCTAAAGGAAAAACTTTCAACCTTTCACAATTGAGTATGTTAGCTGTAGGCTTGTTATAATGGATTTTATTATGTTGAAGTATGTTCCTTCAGTGCCCAATTTGTTTAGACTTTTAATATGAAAGTATATTGAATTTATCAAATGTATTTTCTGCATCTATTGAGATGATTATCTGATTTTCATATTTCATTCTGTTAATGGGATATAATACATTTATTCATCTATGTACGTTGAACTTGTCTTGCATCTCTGGGATAAATTCCATTTGACTGTGGCGTATAAACTTTTCAAGGTGCTATTCAGTTTGCTAGTGTTTTGCCGAGGATTTTTGCATCTGTATTCATCAGGGATATTGTCCTGTAGTTTTCTTTTCTTGTTGTGTCCTCAATCTGGCTTTAAAGGGTAATGTTGGCTTTATAAAACAAGTTTGGATGTTCTCTCCCTTTCTATTTTTTTGGAATTCGAGAAGTATTGGTGTTAATTTTTCCTCAAATGGTTGATAGAATTCCCCATTGGAAGCATTTGTTGGGGAGTTTTTGGTTACTAAATCAGTTCTCTTATTTTTTAATGATCTTTATAAATTTTTTATATCTTTATGATTCAGTCTTGGTAGGTTGTATGTTTCTGGGAATTTATACATTTTTCTAGGTTATCCAATTTATTGGTGTATAATTGGTCATAGTATGTTTTTATGATTGTATTTTTTTTTAAATTTTTTTTTCAACATTTATTTATTTTTGGGACAGAGAGAGACAGAGCATGAACGGGGGAGGGGCAGAGAGAGAGGGAGACACAGAATCGGAAACAGGCTCCAGGCTCTGAGCCATCAGCCCAGAGGCCGACGCGGGGCTCGAACTCACGGACCGTGAGATCGTACCCTGGCTGAAGTCGGACGCTTAACCGACTGCGCCACCCAGGCGCCCCTATGATTGTATTTTTGAGGTATCAGTTGTAATGTCTCATCTTTCATTAGTGATTTCATTTATTGGAGCATTCTCTTTTTTCTTCATTTCTCTAGCTAAAGGTTTATTTATCTTTTCAAAAAGCCAGCTTAATTTCATTGATATTTTCTAATGTTTTTCTCATCTCTATGTCATTTATTTCTGCTCTGATTTTTGTTATTTCTTTCCTTCTGCTAAATTTGGGCTTAATTTGTTTCTCTTTTTTCTAATACTTGAGGTGTAAAATTAAATTGTTTATTTGAGATTTTTCTTTTTTCTTAATTTAGGTATTTATCACCATAAACTTTCCTATTGTAACTGCTTTTGCACATTCCATAACTTTTAGTATGTTATGCTTTCATTTGTCTCAAGACACTTTGTAATTTCTCTTCTAATGTCTTCTTTGACGAAATGGGGTTATTCAGGAGTATGTTGTTTAATTCCTACATTGGTTTTCCTCTTGTTACTGATTTCTAGTTCCATACCATTGTGGTCTGAAAAATACTTGCTATGAATTTAGTCTTCTTAAATTTGCTAAGACTTGTTTTGAAAGGTCAAATATGATCTCTTCTTCCTTTGTGAATTGATGATTTTCTGCACTGGTATGCTTTGATTCTTTTTTTCTTTATTCTTTGCATATCTTCTGTTGGTATTTACTTTGTGGTCACCATAATGCTTTCATAAAACATCTTTAGATTCAACAGCGTATCTGAATTTGACTATATACTATCTTTATCATTGTGTTTTATACTCTTATGTTACTAATTAATGTCCTTTCATTTCAACTTGAAGAACTCCTTTTAGCATTTCTTGTAAGGAAGATCTAGTGGTGATGAACTCCTTCACCATTTGTTTCAGAAATACTTATATCTTTTTCATTTCTTTTTTTTTTTATCTCTTTCATTTCTGAGAGACAACTTCTCTTGGCCATTTGTATTTCTTCTTTGGAGAAGTGTCTGTTTGTATCTTCTGCCCATTTTTAAAAAATCTTATTTAAATCCCAGCTCGCTAACATATAGTGTAGTAATGGTTTCAGGAGTAGGATTTAGTGATGTATCACTTGCATATAACACCCAGTGCTCATCTCTACAAGTGCCCTCCTTTTTGCCCATCACAAGTTTAACCCATCCCCCCACCCAACACTCCTCCAGCAACCCTCAGTTTTTTCTCTGTAATTAAGAGTCTTTGTTTTTCTGAGAGCTTTTCCTCTAAGGTCAGGAACAAGACAGGGATGTCCACTCTTACCACTGTTATTCAACATAGTATTGGAAGTCTTAGCCTTAGCAATCTGACAACACAAAGTGATAAAAGGCATCCAAATCGGCCAGGAGGAGGTCAAACTTCCACTCTTCACAGATGACATGATACTCTATATGGAAACCCAAAAGATTACACCAAGAAGCTGTTAGAACTGATCCATGAATTCAGCAAAGTTGCAGGATATAAAATCAGTGCACAGAAATTGGTTGCATTCCTATACACCAATAATGAAGACACACAGAGAGAAATGAAGGAATCAATCCCATTTATAATTGCACTAAAAACCATAAAATACCTAGGAATAAATCTAACCAAAGAGGTGAAAAATCTATACACTGAAAACTATAGAAAGCTTATGAAAGAAATTGAAGAAGACACACACAAAAAATGGAAAAATATTCCATGCTCCTTCATAGGAAAACAAATATTGTTAAAATGCCATTACTACCCAAAGCATCTACATATTTAATGCAATAACTATCGAAGTAACACCAGCATTCTTCACAGAGCTAGAACAATCCTAAAATTTGTATGGAACCAGAAAAAAAATCCTGAATACCCAAAGCAATCTTGAAAAAGGAAACCAAAGCTAGAGGCATCACAATCCCGTACTTCAAGCTGTATTACAAAGCTGTAATTATTAAGACAGTAATGTACTGGCACAAAAACAGACACTCAGATCAATAGAACAGAATAGAGAACCCAGAAACCGACCCACAGACGTATGGCCAACTAATCTTTGACAAAGCAGGAAAGACTATCCAATGGAATAAAGACAGTCTCTTCAGCAAGTGGTGCTGGGAAAACTGGACAGCGACATGCCGAAAAATGAACCTGGACCACTTTCTTACACCAGACACAAAAATAAACTCAAAATGGATGAAAGTCATCAATGTAAGATAGGAAGCCATCAAAATCTTTGAGGAGAAAGTAGGCGAAAACTTCTTTGACCTTGGCCTCAGCAACTTCTTACTCAACACGTCTCCGGAGGCAAGAAAAACAAAAGCAAAAATGAACTATTGGGACCTCATCAAAATAAAAAGCTTCTTCACGGCGAAGGAAGCAATGAGGAAAACTAAAAGGCAACTGACAAAATGGGAGAAGATATTTGCAAACAACATATCAGATAAAGGGTTAGTATCCAAAATCTATAAAGAACTTATCAAACTCAACATCCAAAAGACAAATAATCCAGTGAAGAAATGGGCAAAAGACATGAATAGACACTTCTCCAAAGAAGACATTCAGATGGCCAACCAACATGAAAAACTGCTCCACATCACTCATCATCAGAGAAATACAAATCAAAACCACAATGAGATACCACCTCACACCTGCCAGAATGGCTAACATTAACAACTCAGGCAACAACAGATGTTGATGAGGATGCAGAGAAAGAGGATCTCTTTTGCACTGCTGGTGGGAATGCAAACTGGTGCAGCCACTCTGCAGAACAGTATGGAGGTTCCTCAAAAAATTAAAAATAGAACTACCCTATGACCCAGCAATTGCACTACTAGGTATTTATCCAAGGGAAACATGTATGCTGTTTCGAAGGGGCACATGCACCCCAATGTTTATAGCAGCACTATCAACAATAGCCAAAGTATGAAAAGACCCCAAATGTCTATTGACAGATGAATGGATAAAGCAGACATGGTATATATATATATATATATATATATATATATATATACAATGGAGTATTACTCGGCAATCAAAAGGAATGAAATCTTTCCATTTGCAACTATGTGGATGGAACTAGAGAGTATTATGCTAAGTGAAATTAGTCAGTCAGAGAAAGACAAATATAATATGAATTCACTCATATGAGTACTTTAAGAGACAAAACAGATGAATATAAGGGAAGGGAAGCAAAAATAATATAAAACAGGGAGGGGGACAAAACACAAGAGACTCTTAAATATAGAGAACAAACAGAGGGTTGCTCGTTGGGTTGTGGGAAAGGGGATGGGCTAAATCGGTAAGGGGAATTAAGCCTACTCCTGAAATCATTGTTGCACCATGTACTAACTAACTTGATGTAAATTATAAAAAATAAATAATTATAGAAAGAAAAAAAGTCTATGTTTTAATCTTATATTTCCTTCCCTTCCCCTATGTTCCTCTGTCTTGTGTCTTAAATTCCACATATGAGTGAAATCATATGATAATTATCTTTGACTGGCTTATTTCACTAAGCATAACACACTCTAGTTCCATCCATATTGTTGCAAATGGCAAAATTTCACTCTTTTTGAACGCCAAGTAACATTCCATTGTATATGTGTACCACATCTTTTTTGGCCATTCATCAAACAGTGGACATTTGGGCTCTTTCCATAATTTGGCTATGGTTGATAGTGCTGCTATAAATATTGGAGTGCATGTGCCCCTTTGAATCAGCATTTTTGTATCCTTTGGATAAATACCTAGTAGTGCAATTGCTTGGTCTTGGGTAGCTCTATTTTTAATTTTTGAGGAAACTCCATACTGTTTTTTGCAGAGTGGCTGCACCAGCAGTACAAAAGTGTTTGCCCATTTTTAAATTGGACTATTTGTTTTTTGGGTGTATAAGTTCTTTGAATATTTGGATACTAACCCTTTATCAGATATGTTACTTGTAATTATTTTCTCCCATTCAGTAAGTTGCTTTTTAGTTTTGTTGATTGTTTCATTTTTTTGTGCAGAAGCTTTTTATTTTGATATAGTCCCAGTAGTTTATTTTTGCTTTTATTTCCCTTGCCTCAGAGGAGACATATCTAGAAAAATGTTGCTATGGCTGATGTCAGAGAAATTACTGCCTATGCTCTCTTATAGGATTTTTATGTTTTCAGGTCTCATATTTAGATCTTTAATCCATTTTAATGTTATTTTTTATGGATTGTGTAGGAAAGTGATCTAGTTCTTTTGTTTGCATGTAGCTCTCCAGTTTTCCCAGCACCATTTGTTGAAGATACTGTCTTTTTCCCGTTGCATATTCTTTCCTCCTTTGTGAAAGATTAATTAACCATATAATTGTGGGTTTGTTCCTGGGTCTTCTAATCTCTTCCACTGATATATGTGTCTATTTTGGTGCCAGTACCATACTGTTTTTATCACTACAGCTTTGTACTATCACTTGAAGTCTGGAATTGTGATATCTCCAGTTTTGTTTTTCTTTTTCAGGATTGCTTTGGCTGTTCGGGGTCTTTTGTGGTTCCATACCAATTTTAAGATTGTTTATTCTAGCTCTGTGAAAAATTCTATTGGTATTTTGATAGGGATTGCAGTAAGTCTGTACATTGCTTTGGGTAATTCAGGCATTTGAATAATATTTGCTATTCTAATCTATGAGCATAGAATGTCTTTCCCTTTCTTTGTATTGCTTTCAATTTCTTTCATCAGTGTTTTATAGTTTTCAGAGTATAGATCTTTCACCTTTTTGGTTGAGTTTATTCCTAGGTATTTTATTATTTTTAGGTATATTTATTAGGTATAATTATTTATTACATTATAATATATTATTATATATTAGGTATATTTATGATTTTACAATTATAAATGAGATTGTTTTCTTAATTTTTCTTTCTGCTGCTTCATTATAGAAATGCAGCAGATTTCTGTTCATTGATTTCATATCCTGTGACATTACTGAATTCATTTATCAGATTTAGTAGATTTTTGATGGAGTCTTTAGGGTTTTCTATATATAGTATCATGTCATCTGCAAATAGTGAAAGTTTTACTTCTTCCTTACCAATTTGGATTATTTCTTTTTGTTGTCTAATTGCTGTGACCACGACTTCCAGTACTATGTTGGGTAAAGGTGGTGAGAGTAGACATCCCTGTATTGTTCCTGATCATAGCAGAAAAGCTCTCAGTTTTTCCCCATTGAGTATGTGGGGTTTTTATATAAGGCCTTTATTATGTTGGGATATGTTTCCTCTAAACCTACTCTGTTGAGGGTTTTTATCATGAATCGCTGTTGTATTTTGTCAAATGCTTTTTCTGCATGTATTGAAATGTTCATATGGTTTTTATTCTTTCTCTTATTGATTTGATATATCATGCTGATTGATTTGCAATGATGAACCACCTTTGCCTCCTGGGAATAAATGCCACTCGATCATTGTGAATGATTTTTTTTAAGTTTATTTGTTTATTTTGAGAAAGAGAGCATGTGCATGCAAGTGGGGGAGGGACAGAAAAAGAAGGAGAGAGAGACAATCTCAAGCAGGCTCTGCACTGTTAGTACAGAGCCTGATGCAGGCCTTGAACTTACGAGCCATGAGATCATGACCTGAGCTGAAATCAAGAGCCTGACACTTAACTGACTGAGCCACTCAGGTGACCCTGAATGATTTTTTAAAAAAATTTATTGTTGGATTCCGTTTGCTAGCATTTTGTTGAAGATTTTTGCATATTGGACTGTAGGTTTTTTGTTTGTTTTGTTTTGTTTTGTTTTTGGTGCCTTTATCTAGTTTTGGTATCAAGGGGATACTGTCAGCCATTATGTTTTTAACAAAGTTTTCTGCCCCTCTCCTTCCCCTTTGTTACTGGTACTCCCATAATGTATAGACTTTTTCTTTCAATGGAACACTATAGTTCACATAGATTTCTTCTCTCGTTTTCATTATTTTTTCTTCTCCTCTGATGAATATTTCAAAGGATCTGTCTTCCACTTCTCAGATTCTTTCCTCTGCCTGATCCAGCTCATATTAATGCTCTCTATTGCATTATTCACTTAATTCATTTTATTCTTCAGCTACAGAATTTCTGTTTGGTTCTTTTTAATGATTTCTATCTCTCTGTTAAATTTCTCGTTTTGTTTGTATATTGTTTTCCTAATTTCAATGAATTGTCTTTCTGTGTTTTCTTCTAGCTCTCTGAGCTTCCATAAAACAATTATTTTGAAATCTATATTGGGCAAATTGCAGATGCACATTTCTTTGGATTCAGTTACTAAAAATTATGATGTTCCTTTGGTAGTGTCATGTTTCCTTGATTTTTCATGTTTCTTGCAAGCCTTGTGTTGCTTTCTTTGCATTTGAACAGTCACTTCCTCCAGTCTTCACTGATTGGGTTTAGGAGATAAATACCTTTCATTAGCCCTGGTAGGGAATCTGAGGCTTTCTCAGACTTTTTCTTTGAATATGCCTGCTCCGTACTTCTTGTTCTTTCTTTGGCAGATTTCTTAAGCTTGTATACCTTCTCTTGATTCTATAAAGCCAGGATGGGTGCTGGAAGCCTCTCTTTTGCTTTCCCTAGAGTGGTGCTGAATGCTGAAATTTGTGTGATTTTTCTTCCAGATGTGTAGGGTTAGGCTTTTTTCACATGATTACTAACTGCAGAAGTTTGCTCTCACCACTACTGGGAGTGCACACAGGGAGTCGGCCACAAGGTTGGGAGTTGTATGGGTTTGGTGCATGGGGCACTAGGGGTCCCCATGGGCCAGATCGGAGAATCTGCTGGTAAGGCATTCTTCAGTGGTTTTTGGGTGGGCTTCCTGATAAAAGTCTGTGAAGCACTCAGTACGGTCTGTGCATCTTTGATACTTTCTGGTCTGACCCCTGGATGCTATTCTCCCAGTTGCTCCCTGCCCCTCATCTTGCAGTTCATACTCAGTGTTCTGAATGGGGTGAGAAATAAGTTGATCTGTTGGACAGTGTCCTGCACAGCTGGGGAAGCTGGGTGCTTATTTACATGTTCTCATTTTCCCTGATGGGAGAAGTTATGGACCAAGAAGGTCCCTCTTGGCACTAAGCTATGCTTCTTTGGGAAGAAGGTAGTGCAGGTAAAGTGAAACTGTTCCTCTTATCCTCTTCAATATTTCTAGTCTGAGATTTTTTGGATCCAGTGGTGTGCTGGAACTTCTCTGCTGGACACCTGGACTTCCACAAAGACTCTCTTGTCTGTGGGCGATTGTCTAAATCAGTGTTCTTTTGGGAGGAAGAGAGTAGAAAATCCTTATTCTGCCACAATGATGACATCACTCCTTTAAGTCTTAATTTAAATGCAACTTCTAGCTTTCTGCATATTAAAGAATGAGGAATATTATAATATTATGAGTTAACAAAGCCATTTTAATTCCAATTGAAAGTGACATGGGACTTTGACTCTAAACTCTAATTTAGTTTTTATTTCCATTAATAGTGAGTGATATGAAATTACATGAAATTACAGAGTCTTGGATTTATTGGAATCAGATTTAGTTTTGCAAAATTACATAGGGACTAAGGATACTCCTTTTGAGATTTAAAATTATTAAAATATCTTTGATGGATGGGAGTAGCCCAACTAAAGTCAGCTGTAAGAAGATATCAGCTCCTAAGAAAACTTCACTATCATGCAAAGGCCATTCCAAACTAGTGACTTGGGATCTCTTTTAGGTCCTTGGGGGTTAAGGAAGAGGAATGGTTTTAGGTATGATGAGGCTAAGAATGTGAAGCTATTTTTCCATCAATCTATCTTACTGTGAGTATGCCCTGAGAAAGCTGGCTGTATTTCAAGGAAAGATTATAACAGCTAAGGAAGGAACAGCCTCCTTCTGCAACCTGGGGAAACCTGCTATCTGGGCGGAGACTGGACCAGGAGCAGGTTGTAATGACTAGGGCAAGAATGTTAGTTCCAGGTGCAGCTCTTCAGCTTGCCAATCTTTGTTAAGTGAAGATGCTAGAACAATTGGTATTAGTAGGGAGAAATGGAGGGATTTCTTCTGACTATCCAAATTTTGACTGTCACTAACTTGTTTAATGATAGCAACAGCATTTGACTGTTCTAGACCTGTAGATGTCTAGTGCTTCTCAGACTTCAATGTATATATGAATCATCTGAGGATCTTGTTAAAGTGCAGGTTCTGATTCATTGGATATGAGTAAATCTTGATATTCTACATTTCTCACAAGATCCCTGGTGAATTTAACGCCGCTTGTCCAAGGACCATATTTTGTGTAGCAGAGTGTGGTAGGCAGATTTATAGCCCTCAAGAAGAGTTTGTGCTCTAATCCCTGGGACTATGAGTCTGTTAACTTCTTAGAAAAAGGGACTTTTCTGATGTAATTAAGTTTCCTAGTCCATTGGACTTAAAATAGGGAGGTTATCCTGCATTATCTGAGTGGGTGCAATATATTTACATGAACTCTTAACAGCAGAAAGCGGAGAAGAGGAGGTAAGGGAGATTCCATATGTGAGAAAGATTTGGCATATCATTGCTGCCTTGGAGATGGAAAAGCCATGTGGAAAGTATAAGAAGGAATTGAATTCTGCTAACATCCTGAATGTGCTTGAAAGTGGATTTTTTCCCAGAGCATCTAGTAAGGAATGCAGCACTGCCAAGCCATTAATTTTAGTCTTGTGAGCCCTAAGCAGAGAGTCCAATTGAGCAATTCTGTGCCCAGAATTATAAACCACCGTAACTATGAGGTACAAAATGGGTATTAGTTTAACTGCTAAATTTGGATAATTTATTATATTAGAAATAGAAAACTAATATGTAAGGTAATCTAGACCATCTAGCATCTAGGGAGAGCATGAAGTCATTCAACATTAGTAGGGTGAATCTGAGTTCCAGATCCAGGGATGATGTGAGAACAACCTCAATGGGCCTTTGCATTGAATAGACTCCTAGGGTTCTCATAACTATTAAGAGAGGCATGACCCTAGGAGACCAAAGATGTTCTCACAACCAGAGTCATATTAAAATAGAATATTTAAAGAGATGTAAGGATCTTTAAATGTATATAACACAAGCTATCTATCTATATAGATAGGTAGATAGGTAGATATAACAAATAGCATCCATCTATTAGGAGACAGTTCTTCATGGGCCTGTTGTATTTCTGCACTGTCACAGGCAGTAACACTGACAATCTTTCAGACAGTCCATTCAAGGATGCTTGTGTAGTGAATAAACTTGGAATCTGGAGACAATGATGTTTTCTGGAGAAGGGGGCAGGTTTATTTACTGTTCAGTATAATAAAGGTAATATTTTCCTCTGGGGCAAAAATAGGACAAGTTTGCTTGCATCCTATTTTAAAATATTGGGTTTCTTTTAGCGTGGTGTTTCTCAGCTGTGTTGCAAACCCACTATGTGCACAGCATCTGCCTCGGCTGCTCAGGATTATTCCCATGGGACTCGGGGGTTGGGTAGAGGAAATGTAAAGTGAAACTCATGCTTGTTGTGCTGTAATAACATCCCTTGTCTCTGACCTAGGAGTCTTTTCTCTTCTGTCACCAGTCATGCAGCTGTAGCTGGCTAATTTGTTAGCTTGTAAGTAGGTTAAAACCTCAGATTTTCACAATTCTTAACTATGTGAATAAATCTGTGTGTTTGTGTTTGTGTCTATGGGTGTGTGTTTATGTAGGTCTCAAATTTCAAATGTTTTTATCTCTTGACAAGAAGTAAGTTGAAGAAGATTTACCTATTATGGAGTGGTCTGAAGTTTCTCAACACCATTAATTCAATAGGTTTTCAGTTCTAGTGCTTTCTTCTTAAACCATGAAGTTCATACTGAATATCCTGCCATTAAAGAAATATTACCTTCAGTCCATAAGAACTCCCAAAGTTTTACTGAAATAAGCAGCTATGCTTAACTTTTTTGATATTATTTTATTACCAAGGTCAACACTGTTAAGTTACATATATCCTTCCCCTATATTATTTTATATTATATGGAATTTTGGTTTTCTTATATCCTACCCATTGAGTGTATTTTTGTCGGAAATATCTGCTTCATTTAGGTAATAATGGAGGTAATGACGTTGAGCTATGTTCCTGACTTAAAAATTTTCTTAAATAATATATTCTAAGTTTTGGGACTTGAAGTGAGCCTTTGGTAAACATTTTAAGAGGTAATTATTATTCTCAACCATTTTTAGGAAGATATAATTTTGTAGGAGGGTCTCAGTATAAAAGTATCTCACTAGTAAACATATCAAAACTTAGCAGATATTTATTGTTTTTTCTGGGTAGACTGGAAAATTCTGTAAATTACCTTTTCTCTGTTTTCATCTTTTAGATCCATAAGGAAGAATATAGATGTGAGTGTACCCAAACAAAACTCGAGTTTCATTTTTCAAAAAAATAGGTTACTTGAGGGCCTGGGAAGACTCGGGCATTCAAAGTATAGCTTGTTTGGTATCGGATGTCACTTGATATTCTTCTGTATCAAGGGTATCTTTTTCTTCAATATGTCTATTGAATATTTATTTTGTCTACCAAGACAGATTAAATATTTGTATGCAGAACTGTTCCAATTTTAGAAAAAGACTATAAAAGATTATATGCGAATTGTTTTTGTGTTTTTAACCACCACTATTTCTCCATCTGTTTTCATAGGTTTCTGCCAAGAGGAAGAACATGAAAAATAGTCTAGGCTCAGTACTACCATTTTTTGAAAATTTTTGGAAAAGCAATAACAAGTCATTGTATAATAAGGCATTGTTCCTGTTTACTGAGTAGAAGATTGCCTGGCAGACCTGCCTGAAATTAGGGGTGGAAGGACTGAGGGAGATGATGAAGGAAAATAATTCCGTCTAAAGAAGATCTGTCTTCATTGTATAGGCCCCGCTGACCTGATTAATCAGTTTCTTTTTACTGAAAAATTCACTCATTCATTTACTCATTCACTCATGAGTTAAAAATTCACTCATTTACTGTTTGCTTTTTTGGAGCACCTTCTGTGTACAAAGAACTTTTAGCTAAACAATGCATTTCTTTTCTTTTAAAAACAACAAATCTTGCTAAGCCATCTCTTTATTCAACACAGAAAAAAAAATCCATGCTTTCTTTGTTGCAGTGGTACAGACTTGTTTTCAGTATTTTGAGTCCGACCTCTGAATAAGATATTTTTTTTCTTTTCTAACAGATCACTGTCAACATGTAGCTTGTTTTGGCTATTATATACTATTTTCCTGGAGAATTATTCATTCACTATTTCCAGGTTGGTAAAGATCAATTTAGGAGACTAATAAAAAGTCACCAAAATGATCTGAAAGGGGAAAAAAAAAGCAACTCTAAGGGGAGAGTAATTCTTGTTTCCATAGAGTGTTAGAATCATTAAACTTATCTTCAGTGATTCTCTTACCCTGTTCTGATTCTCCTTGGGTTAGTAAAGTGCCATGATTTGAGACTGGACATTTTTCAGCTGGTAATGTGACACCATTTTAATATTACAAATCCTGCTTTCTCTTTTTGTGTGTGTGATGTTTATGCTTGATTTCTTGTTTCTTTTTTTTTTTTTAATGTTTATTTATTTTGAGAGACAAAGTGAGAGCACAAGTGGGGGAGGGGCAGAGAGAGAGAGAGAGAGAGAGAGAGAGGGAAAGGGAAAGAGAGAATCCCAAGCAGGCTTTGCACTGTCAGCACAGAGCTTGACGAGAGCCTTGATCTCACGAACTGCAGATCAAGACCTGAGCTGAAATCAAGAGTCAGATGCTCAACAGACTGAGCCACCCAGGCGCCCCTTGATTTGTTTTTTCTAAACTATTTCTTAATGTCAAGTATAAATTGGATGCACATTACTGAAAGTGTAGCAGTGACACCCACAAGAATCTGACAGGGATGTTTTTATTCTGTGAACTATAAAGATTATGTTATATTTGTGGAAAGGGTAAGTCTTATGAAACATGAAAATGAGTCTTGAACAATCTGAGACATGGAGTTTTGTGCCTTTCTTGGTTTCTGATGTCTCTTACTGGCTTCACTCAGTACAAGCCTGGCTGTCTTATTTGTATTTTTGTTTCCACATGTAAGGTAATTTGTAAATACCAGTTAAAGGAGTATCTTTTTTTTTCATATGGAAAAGAATGTTCTCTTTTTATGATAATTTACGGAAGGATAGTAGATTAAGTCCCAAGTGCTTCTGCTTTTTAGAATGGTAGAATTAGAGTTGACAATGTTTATATTCTCCCCTTTAAGGAAAGTAATATTTCCATTCTAAGAGTTGCCCCATGAATACTTTTTCATGGACCCTCCCTTCCTAGG
Source organism: Felis catus (assembly GCF_018350175.1). Taxonomy (NCBI): domain Eukaryota; kingdom Metazoa; phylum Chordata; class Mammalia; order Carnivora; family Felidae; genus Felis; species Felis catus. The sequence continues at coordinate 96,986,116 of NC_058373.1, read as the reverse complement.
ATATTTTCTGTATTTTCTTAGTTTGAAGAAAGTATCTTTAACAGTTTCTTTGATTAAAGTGGGAAATATTCTAGACAGACTTCAAAATGCTGTGTAAATTTTCAACTGAGCATCCAGCTCATGTGTTTTCTCTTCTTGTGATGCAATCCAAAACTTAACTGTACTAGATAGCACACTCAGATCGGGTGACGGGTCTTCTGGACTTTCTACATCTTGTCTGATTTAGCCTACATTGAAGTCCACCTTCTCCTTTTGTAAACCCTTATCTGCTTTGAAAGAAGTCCTTCACTGGCTCTTTTTTTCTAGTTCTTTCTTGTTTATATGTTTTGATTTTCTTACTGCTGTGTAGACTCTGTGGGAGTAGGAACCATGTGTTAATACTCCTGATAAATTTGTGATTCTGGGAACAGAGTAGATATTCAGGACATTATCTTTATTGATTGGGAGTTACAGCCCAAGAATGAGCCAGTCCAGGACCCCTGTATGAGCAGTGGTATTGGGTTTCTTACACCTTTGGCTTCAGTCTTAGCTTGGCTGCTACAACAAAAATACTATAAACTGAAAAGAAGAATATTATAGTCTGGGTGGCTTATAAAGAACAGAAATTTATTTCTCACAGTTCTGGAAGCTGGGAAGTCCAAGATCAAAGTGCTGGCACATTTGGTGTCTGGTGGGGACCTGCTTCCTGGGCAGCCATCTTTTCACTTTGTCCTCACATGGTGGATGGGGCAGGATCTCTTTGAAGTTTCTTTTACAAAGGCACTAATCCCATTCATGATCTAGTTATCTCCCAAAGGCCCCCATCTTCAATATCATTATATTGGAGGTTAAGTTTCAACATATGAATTTTAGGGGACACAAACATTCAGTCTACAGCAGCTTCCTTTCTGGGAAGGCCCAGAGCCTGTATGCAGAAGGTTAAAATTGCATAAATGAATGCGATAATGAATGAATGAATGAATGTGATTAGTCTTTGCTTATTTTTTGGATTAGGTGAGACAGTCTCTTAATGAAAGCTAAAAGCCATAGAAATGGCATATATCTTGTCTGAAATGGAGTCGACCTTGCGGATGAACATGTCCAGTGTGGTGGGAGACAGGTGTATGGGGCACTGGAAACTAGGGGAAAAAGTGAGACGGTAACAGGTTTCTGCTTACAAGGACCAGATAACCTGTTTGGACCCACGTGGTGTGGGAGAGAGAGGCTCTGATTGAGAATCCTGGCTTGCTAAGCTCCTACCTGAAACTTGACCATGTTTTTAAAAATTAGGTTTTAAGAGTCTGACCCGTTTGGGTGAAAACAAACCTTTGTAAACATTGTTGGAGAAAGTGACTGGGGATGGAAACGAAGCAAAGGAACCTGAGGCTGCTTACCCAACAGTTTCAGCCAGAGGCAGTGCTGCTTTGTTTCTAAGGGAGAACAGCTCCCTCTGAAATGTGGTGTCAAGAGGTGCTTTTGTGGGAGCTTTCAGAGCATGTGCCTTGTCACGTGAGTGTGTTGCCTACTTGGAACACATTTTTCTGCCAGGTGGCCTTGCCATCAAAATCTGTCAACATTAAAGGCTTTTCTTGACTCCAAAAGTGGGTTGGTGAGTGTCAGAGGTACCCGTACACCATTATTGTTTGAGGCAGGTGTCTGTTTAAAGGTTCCCCAATATTCCTTTATTTGTGCAGCATTTTGGTTGTCATCTTGTCACCACTGATTTCAGTAGGGATGGAATTTTCTGTAAAGTTCAGTGCGTTTTGCTTGTGAAAAATACATTTAAGAGAATATAACTGAGGTACTCTGACCTAGACATCAAGGGACAGGAACTCTGGTTTTCAGTTGGCCCAGCAGAGATTTGTTATGGGCTGTGTTAGCAGAACTTGAATTGGTTGGAAATAAACTTTCTTTTTCCTCTCTTTTTGGTGGAAGGAAGCACCTGGAAGTAGTACTCAGATGCTTTCTTGACTTGGAAAAGAATCTGATGACCTCAGAAGTTCCCAAGAGCTAATAGCTATTTGATCTATTCATAAAATTATGCTAGGAGATTTGGGAGGAAGATAATATAGGGAACTACATAAACATAATGCCTCAACATAAATTCAAGTCCTTAACCTTGTGAAAGGACACATTTTTATTTCTTGCATCTGTATATTAATCTTTTAATAAATTAATATCTGTGTATTACTCCTTGGCTTTTTTTCTTACTTGGAGGAAAAAAAAATCTTTCCTCCTTTCCAAGGATAGTTCCTTTCTTTTTGTCAATGATCTCATTTATTTGGACTACTTTCAGGCTAGTAAAATAAATTTCTCTCCCCTTTTATATTTGCATATTTAATCCTTCTTTCATTAGTGGCTCCTTTGCCGTTTATTTTCAATAAATTAAGATTTTCTCATCATGTGGAATCCCCTCCTTTTAACCTTGCTTTCATTTTGGTCTACTGTTCAATTTTTACTTTGGCTATCAATGGTATTTTATGAGTTAGGCACTGTGTTAGGTACTGGGCGTGCACAAATGAATTAGCACAGTGTCTGTTTTCAAGGAGCTGATGGTCTAGCAGAAGGTGCAGACAAGCAGCCAACATGGTAGATTATGATAAATACAAAGCCACATTATGTACCGGAGACTGGAAGGACACAGAGTGTGAAGACATGTATTCTATCTCAACAACCAGGAGTCTCTCAGAGCAGGTGCTGTTTTAGTGGACTTATGAAGGACAAATAGAGAAGGCAGAAAGACCTGAATGAACAGGGAGAAACATAGAAACATGAGAAAATAAATACTTGGTTTGGCTAAAGAGTGGCAACCTTGGAAAGCATGCTCATAGATGGTGATTCTATTAAGATAGAAAATAAGGAGGTAGGATAGGTTGACAAAAGATTTGGCTTCAGTTTTGGCTGTGTTGGGTTTGGAGAGGTATTTAACTAGTGGGAGGTAGGGCACTGTTTGTGAATGGCTCTGTACACCATACACAGGAGTATTGGTTTCCTATTGCTTTTGTAACAAATTACCACAGACTTAGGGGCTTAAAACAATGCCCAAGATGGGTTTTATGGGGCTAAAATTTAAGCATTGGCAGAATTGTGTTCCTTCTGGAGGCTCTGGGGGAAAAATCTATTCCTTAACTCTTTCAGCTTCTAGAGGCTGCTTGCATTCCATGGCTTGTGGCTGTATTACTAGTTCTGGGGATTATGCCATGGCCATCTTTGGAAGGTCACTATTTTGCTTCCTACATAAGGTGTTTGAACTCATCTTGGAAGCAAGGAGAAGCTATTGCCACATGTGTAGCCAAAGGATATGGGGGTGCTTTAGAGATATATGCTTTAGAAAAGTCACTTTATTTGAAACGTAGATATTTGAGTCAAGGTGAAAAAACTAGGATATTGCAATTGCCCAGGTGAGAATTATGGGATCCTGAAACATAACAGTGGCAATGTGGTTGTAAGGGGAGAAGGCTGACTTAGCTAGAAAATGGATATGAGGGCTGATTGGGATGTTCAGAATAAGTCATTCTGGATGACTTTCAAGCTTCACACTCAGGGAGCCTAGACAGATGATATTTCTATTAGCCAAGATAGACAGGAGGTGCCAGCAGAGTTTGGGTGACAGAAGATTTGACTTCAGTTGTGGTTGTGTTGACTTTGAGCTTAGAGGCATGGCACCCAGCTAAAGGAGATGTGGAGCCCAGAAGAGAGGACTGTTTTGGGGATCATCAGACAGCTGCATGGAAGATGGCCCAAGGGTAGTGTATAAAATGAGAAGGCTTGAGACTACTTCTGTGAATAATTTCAAAGTCTGTATTGATTACTGGTCTTACAGAGCCCTTGATACACCTTTACAGGTGCTACAGGACATAAACTCATGTATGTCCTGTATTTTGTTCAAACTCATGAAAAATAATGGAGTTTCCTTGAGAATGGGGTTAAACCTTTGCTTATCTTTGAATCTCTTCTTGTATCCTCCCATTGATTGAATAAATACCATATACACCCAGACACAAATCTAGTTTGGAATTGTATTGTATCTCTTTGTATTAAAATAGAAATCCCAGGGGCGCCTGGGTGGCTCAGTCAGTTAAGCGTCTGACTTCAGCTCAGGTCATGATGTCACAGTTTCTGAGTTCAAGCCACACGTCAGGCTCTGTGCTGGAAGTTCAGAGCCTGGAGCCTGCTTTGGATTCTGTGTCTCCCTCTCTCTGCCCCTCCACTGCTTGTGCTTTGTCTCTCTTTCTCTCTCAAAAATAAATAAACTTTAAAAAAAAGTTTAAAATAGAAATCCCAAATCATTAGAATAAATTTTTTGTCTTTGCTTTGTTGACACCTGATACTGCTTACAAGGAGAAATATTTGACATTTCTCCCACTTGAGAATTATCTTTCAAAATCACAATAATTATCTGTGTTATGAATTAGGTTACATCTAGGTATTTCCCCGGGAAGTATTTGAAATGTGTGCATTGTTGGTACTGAGCACTTAAGAAAAAAGTTTCTTTTCTTTACCTTAAGTTAGCACATAGGGTTTTTAATTTTTTTTTTTAATATTTATTTTTTAGAGAGAGAGAGACAGAGTGAGAGTGGAGGAGGAACAGAGAGAGGGAGACACAGAATCTGAAACAGGCTACAGGCTCTGAGCTGTCAGCACAGAGCCCAATGTGGGGCTCAAACTCACAAACTGTGAGATCATGACCTGAGCCAAAGTCAGATGCTTAACCGACTGAGCCACCCAGGTGCCCCATAGCACATAGGGTTTTTATCACAAGGTTTTATGCCCATTCCATACAACTTCATGATCCTGTTAGTGTCAGAAAGATGCTATGAGAGATAAATGGTAAGTTCTTCAAGAATTACCCACCCTCCCTGAGCTTATTGTCTCAGTTAATAACATCACTCTCTATGCCTTTTATTTGACCTTGGGGCTTCAGGGTCATCTTTGGCCTCACTTTCCTTCCCTTTGTTCATCTGGCCACCAAGATTTGTTAGTTCTCCTTCTGAAATGACTCATCAGTACCTCTTATTTCTTCTGAACTCCTGAAATACCCCTTTTAATAAGTCTGCCTGTGTCTACCCTATCTCCAGCTATAGTTTATTTTGAACACTATCACTAAGTAAGTTCTTGGAAACACACAACTGATCATATCCTGTACAAACCACCAGTAGCTCTCCACTGCCCATTAAAAAAAGCCCCAAACTACTGACCTCCAAGGCGGGGGTCTGCTCTCGTCCAGACATTTCCCACTGGGGACCTCCTACTCTATGCTTGATGATTTTTTTTCCTTGTGTTCTGATTGGAAAGGACTTTTTTCGTCTGCCTTCCTGGCCTCTGCATTGGCTTGGAGAACACTGGCTAATTTTCCAAGGTCCAGCTCAAAGGGCATTTCCTTTGTGTGCCTTTTATTCTCATTACTGGTACTACAAGTGTTCTCACCATACTAACTTTCTCTCCTTGAATTCTTCAGGTGACTCTCCCCCCACTCCTTGCCCTCCTCACCGCTCTCACCTCTGTATCCTTAGCACATAACTGGTATTTAATAATGATTGAGTGGTTTGGTGGAAAATCTAGTTAGAGTCTAGTTTCAGTCTCTTCTCTGATTAACTATGGGTCTCTGGGCCTCTTTTCTTTGCCTATAAAAAGAGGAGAAATTCAAGTGTGGGTATATCAGATCAAGTCATATATCCTGAGACCTCTGCTACGAGTGTTCTTAATATACATCATGAGGTTTTAAGATGAAGAATGTGAATCTGACTTGAGTTTCAGATGCAGTCATTCTTGTTATTTCCTTCCAGGCATGCTTGGAAAAATAAATCCACAGGAGTCTTTAATTTGGCCTTCTACAGTTTTCTGGGTTTCTCAGGAGATTTGCTTATGTTTTTTAGGTATCAAATATACTGTTAATCAGGGTTAAAAAGCAGGTGGGGCTGCAAATAATCCTTGTTAGTCAAAACTGGCTTAAGCTTAAAAACATGAAAGCTAGCCTGTTCTAGAAATTAAGAGGCCCTGGTTATACATTTTTTTTTTAACCTTTGTTTCTCAAATCCACACCCCTCCCCACTCCAGCTTGTAAAGGCTGAACTTTCATTTGGGTTGTGAGGATGTACTCAGAACTGCAGAACAATCTTGCTTCTATCTTTCCCAAATTTAAGGAAACCCATGCTTATGTTTTATGAAAAGGCCAGGAATGGACACTACCTCGTGGAGAGTTACAGTCAGAAGTGGTATATTATTTTGCTAGGATTGTCATAGCTAAGTATCACAAACTGGGGTGTCTTAAGCAACACACATTTATTGTCTCGTGGTTCTGGAGGCTAGGAGTCTGGGATCAAGGCGTCAAGATCAAGGTTCTTTCTGAGGGATGTGAGGGGGAATCTGGCCCAATGCCTCTCTTCTAGATTCTGGTGGTTTTCTGGCACTCTTTGGAGTTCCTTGGCTTGTAGATGCATCATCTCAATCTGTGCCTTCATCTTCACATCCTTTTCCCCTTATGTGTGTCTGTCTTTGTGTCATAATTTCCCCTTTTTAGGAGGACACTGGTCGTATGGGATTAAGGTCCTCCATAATGTCCTCATTGCAAAATGATTACCTCTGGAAAGACCCTATTTCCAAATATGGTCACGATCTGATGTACTGGTGGTGAGGTCTTCAAACATATTGTTTTTGGGGGATTCAGTTCAGCCCACAAGAAGGGGTATGTTCTAGAGTGCATGCTGGCTGCTGCCTTTGAGTAAGGGTTTGTAGGCTCCTGGTTGAGTTTATGTCAGGGCTAAGCCCTTTGGTGCTGGATCATGGGGATGGCTGGGAAGCCCTTTAGTGAGGTGGCTAGAGGGGGGCTGGGAACATGTGTGAGGTAGAGGCTATTTACCAATTGGTGGGAAAGTATTTTAGTATTTTAATATCTTTTCCAGCCAATTATCACCCCTGCATAGAGACTGATTCACTCTGCACTGTATTTTAGACGTTCTGGGAGGGCCGTTGTCCCTTAAAATTTCTATCTGTTGGTTGATACCCGAATTTATAGTTCTAGTAACTCATGCTAACTTAAAATATTTGAGCACTGATTAAATGTGAACTCCTCTGTGGTTGTTCTAACTTGAAGCTTCAATTCTCAAGTCTCTGCTCATCTGTTTGAGCCCCCAGTGCTTGTTGTCATTCCTAGGTTTGCGATTATGTTGTAAAAGTCAAAATGGCCATTAGCCTGCCTGAGTACTGTTTAGTGTTCTTTAAATTATAGAAGTTGTTACTTACCGAGTGTTCATTTTGCACCAGGCACTATTCTTCCTCATGACAACTCTATGAGGAAGATGTTTTATCATCTCCTAAAAGATGAGACAACAGAGCTCCAGCAACTTGTCCAAAGACACAACTCACAAAACTAGTAAGACCTCCAGAGTCTGTGCTGCTAACCAGGGAACCAGTGTGCCTGTATGGAAATAACTTCTCTATTAAATAATAAATAAAAGACTATTTTCATTGTTCTTGAGTTGGCTTTGTGATGTGTTTTAAAATAATTTTAGCATAATCTATTTTAGATTCATTTGGTGGTAATGAGCAGCATAACAAAATATATAAAAATAAAATGTACAGAAAGAAAGAACTTTTATTTTTCTCAAGCAGGGGTCATAGTGCTTGGCTCCAGATATGGCTATGTTAGGGGCAGATGGTGTGTCATCTGAGGGATCTGCCTGGCCTCAGCTTTTGATGATGCCTGACAACTTAATCTTGGAAATTCATTGTATTCATGGAAGCTCTCAGGTCAAAAGTTATTGATTGATTTATCTATCTTGGAATATTCAAATTTGAGTGCCTTCTCTGTGTTGTGCACATTTTTATTGAATCTGAGATGTCTTTTTCAGGATAACTAGTATGATGAGGTGTTCAAGGACAGAGGCCATGTTTCATTGGTGGTATAGAACTTGGCTGATAGTGGGCCAAGGACTCCAGGAATATGATCAACTAATTAATTAATCAGTTAGTTGATGCTGCAAATATTCATCGAGTACCTCCTCTGGGCCAGATGGTGCACTATGTGCTGGGATAGAGTCAATCACTACTATGGATAAAAAGACAAGCTCAAAGAATCAGGTAGGGCTCTGAAAATAAAACCATTACCTTGGGAGTTTTGCCTCAGGTTAGTTTGGTCTTATTGAATACAATATTTACCATCTGTGGATAAAGTTCAAGACAAGACTTTTCCAGAGAGAGACTTTTCCGTAGCCTGTTATCCTCTGCAGCAAAAGCCAAAGAGGGAAGGAAAGGTGAGAATTCTCACCAATGTTGGCAGGTCTGGAAAAGAAAATTCATCAGTGATTAGGCTGAATCTTTGCCTAAAATAAGGTTTGAATTTTCTGTGTTCTCATTCATTGTTTCCTCTTAACACCGTGTGACGTAGTAAGCTCCAGTGAAATGTTATCTGATTTACAGTTGGGTTAAAGATCACTTCTGGACATAGGAAAACTACCATAACACTGGTCTTTGGAAGGGAGACTGGGTGATGGAGAGGAGACCTAATTTTTTATTCTACCTCTTTTTGTATTTTGTGCCATTTGTGGTAATTAAAAAATTAACGTTAACAACGTACAATTCTATATAAATTCACTGTTCCCTAGGTTTCCCAGTGTTTCCTCTTCATGGAATTGGGGTCCCACCCATCCTCACTTGCTTCCTTTTGGAGGGATTCTTAAAAAAGCAGGAGACAAATTTTACCTTTTTTTTTTTTTTGAAACATCGCACGTCGATTTGCCAGGTGAGAGAACTGTAGCCCCGACACACAAGTATAAACCTGATGAAGAGGCAGGAGTGTCCCTCCACTGCCTTAGGGCCCCAAGCCCTCCAGTATGGCTCCCCAGCAGGACACAGCCACCGTCTCTGCCAGGATCTGTGGTGGTGAGCACATTCCAATGTCCCAACATTGCTCCACCATCCCTTCTTCTGGTGACTCACCCAAGAGATATACACACAAACACACAAATGCACACTAACAAATGCACACATACACAGAAATATACACATGTGGCAAATTTATACACAATACATGTATACAAAACACACCAACATGGGCACCTGGGTGGCTGAGTCGGTTAAGCCTCTGGCTCTTGATTTCAGCTCAGGTCAAGATCTCATGGTTTGTGAGTTCGAGCCTCATGTCAGGTTCTGCACTGACAGTACAGAACCTGCTTGGGATTTTCTCTCTCTCTCTCTCTCTCTCTCTCTCTCTCTCTCTCTCTCTCTGCCCCTTCCCTGCTTGCTCTCTTTCTCATAAACAAACAAACAAACAAACAAACAAACAAACAAACAAACATTTAAAAACAAAACACACAGACACACACACACAGACAGAAATATCACTTCTGTATGGGCAGGTAATAATTGCTTTTCCTTTTCAAGGATTCCTGAGTTTTGATTATGGGACTTGGAGATCTATAATAATCAGAGAAGTTAAAAAACACAAATTAATGGGAAAGGCATATATTTTAACACTCACAGAATGGGTGGAGTAGAGATAGGGCCACAGTGAGTAACAATTTACTGAGCTGAGGCTCTCAGACAAGACTCTTCCAGAAGACTGACTGACTTTCTGAATTTCAGTGTGGGAAAATGCAACAGTAATCAACTTTGATTCTTTCCTTCTAATACCTGTATGAATTAGCTGCTTGAAGTTTCTTTCCCAGTTTTATCTTTTAAAAATTTTCTGCTAAGAGAGCCGTGGAGGCACACTCTGGTTAAACACAACCAGAAGCAGAGTAGATGTCAGAACCTGGATGATGAATTTGGCTTCTTCTGCACTGCTGAGTTGATGAATGGGAACTGCTGATAAATCCATACAAATGATATCCATACAGAACTTTCTGTAAGGTGGGGGGCAGTGATGAAAGACAGCTGTTTTTGTTTTTGTTTTGCCTCATAGTTCCAAATTGTCCTTTTTTTTTTGCTACACTATTGGCTTTGTTTGGTGTGTTCTTATCTCTTCCTGTGCTGCTAATGGTTGATTTCTTTCTGATTGTGCTGGTTTCTAGAAGGATGTTCCAGAAGGGAATTTTGGGGTTAAATAATTGTAACTCAGAGCTAGCCTAGATATTTTCAGCTCACTTAGTGCTTTTCCTTATATGATGTTTAAAAAATATTCCTTCAAACATACATTTTTAATGAGTAGGTGGCCATGCCGATTTAAAGAAAACCCTTTATATGCTGTGCTAACTGTAGAATAGTTACTATTCTGTCTAGCAGTTAATTCTGTCAAATGTTCACTAATGGAAATTTTATATTATTGGTTTTTACTTTTACCAGGAATCTCTAGTTTTCTTTATGAATATTTGAATATTTGAAATGTAATTGTCGTGATTGCTTTATTTCTCTTCCTTGAGAGAGTTGTTTTGTCTCCCTTGATTGTCCTATTTCTATGGTATTTTATAGTACTAAGCTGCCTCTTAGGCTATCTTATTACCAACCCTTAGGCGCATTAATAATTCATGCTCCAGTTGTGTGAATTGGTAGCTTTAATTAGCTATTACTATTTTCCAGGAAAGACAGTTTCATTTATGAGTGTTATTTCATGGAACAAACTCTTTAAGAAATGCATGCACTTGAAAATTAAATACTTTATTTGAACTGTGTTTTAGGCTCCAAATTTATTCTTCACTGCATTTCCATTTTATTTTAGGTTTGAAAGCTTATTTATAATATATTATATTTGTATATTAGCATATCTTATGCTTTCAGTGCTTACAATATTTTGGAATGCATCTGCATTGCCTTTCGCCAACATCCCATTCCCATTACCATGTCAACCCTCGAGTGGTTAGCTTTATATTCTCTTATGGACTGTAAATTTGTGAGTCATATAAAGAGCTGTTTATGTTCTTGTCTAATATTTCTTAAGCTTTTGTACTTAGTCTAAACACAATTAAGTAGCTTTTAAAGACTTGAAATGATTACTTTCAGCCATCATATTTGAATTAGTCGACTCCAAGGGTATTGGATTTTCAGTCAAGCAGAACCTGGCCTCGAGACTGGGATAGCACACATGTCTCTATGGAAGCAGTTAGGGTTGCTTTGAGAGGCCTCCGCATATGTTGATCTTCTGATCAGAGGGCATGACTGCCCAATTATCCTAAAAGCTGTCATAAAAAAAGTTTGAAAATGAAATTACTCTGAATTCAATTTGAATGCTTCAGAATTCACAGGAAATGGGAAGAGCAAAGATGTTGCAAAATATAATACCACAATTTGCCAAATCTTTGGGCATACAGCCATTGGGCCTGACCAATATTCTTCTGAGCCAGTCATGTTATTTTATTATTTATTTAAAATTTATTTATTTATTTATTTAATTTGAGAGAGAGAGAGAGAGAGAGAGACAGAGAGACAGAGAGACAGAGAGCCTGAGAGAGGGAGACAGAACCCCAAGCAGGCTCCTCACTGTCAGCATGGAGCCCAATGTGGGGCTCAAACCCATGAACTATGAAATCATGACCTGAGCTGAAATCAAGAGACAGATGCTTAACCAACTGAGTCACCCAGGTGCTCCTGAGACAGTCATTTAAAAGGAATAGTGAGATGATTTCATGTGGCAAAAGTTCTGCAATTAAGGGTAGCATAAAAGAAAACCTTTAGAAATGGAGAAATTTAGAAAACTATTTGAGTTTAATTTACTTGGGTGAATTAACTTTTTATTTCATCTGAATAAGCATCTCTAGATAAAGTTGAGAAGAACCAAGAACCATTCAAAGGATATATTTTTATTTATTTCTACAATGACAGTATATCAATCAATCTGGGAAAATGCTCCAACTAAGACACATTCTTAGACATTTAGAGGTTTACATATATTTACTTCTTGCACATTATTATGTTCAGGCTGAAGACATCTTGGGAATATTGTCTGCTGTAAATAGCCTTCAAGTCTTCTGGGAACAAAGTTTGGTTTTTGGTCACTTGCTAATTGCCATTTGAATTATAATTTCACAAATTATAAACAGAGGATTAGGTCTCAGGGTATAAAATCCATTTTTTTTCCTCATGAAAAAATTAATTTATTTCTGTGAAAAAGGTGTCATTACCTTTCACACTGATTTTAGCTTCTTGGGATAAACGAAACTGGAAGGAGGTCTGTTTCCTCATTATGCTATAATACCCCCTGTTCAAAAACCGTGGCCATATTACATTTTACATTCCTTTTGCCGCTTTGCCTTGTTAAGGTTTCTGTGAAATGATTTCAAGAGCTGATTGCATTTCAGAGCATGGTTTAAATGGAAATATGGATCCTTAAGGGAATTTGTGTTATCTTGGAGGTACTTTAGAAGAAGGGAGAGGAAACAAAGAGCCAAGTGAGGAGGAAGCAGGTAAAAGGACCCTTTCACATTTAGGTGTGCTTAGAGAAAGCCATATTAATTGATAGAGGTTTATTTTATGGGGACTCTAAATGACAACTGTCAACCTGCAATTTTGCATTTTCACTTACTATTTTAGTCATAATTCTTTTTGATTACAAGTGACAGGAAACCCAGCCCAAAGTGGTTTGCATTTGTTTAAAAGAGGGAATTTATTGGCACAGATGAGCGAGATGTGATATAGCCTCAAGGGTGCTTTGATTCATGGCACAAACCACATTACTAAAAACTGAGCTTCTAGTATCCATTTCTTGGATCTGCTTCTCTAGCATTGGCTTTATTTTGAGACCTCACATGGTTATGAGGTGCCCATCAGCAACTCAGAGATTTATATCTAGGGTGAAAAAGCAAGGGTCTTTGGCCCATGGTTCCCAGGAAATGTCCAGAACGTCACCAAGACTAAGCTGGATTAGGTTACCTGCCTCGCCTACACCAATCATTGTGCCCGGGGAAGGTCTTACTCTGACTAAAGGAGCATCACCCTGCAGTCCCTGAACTGTATGCACCAGAGCCGCAGAGGAGGCCCACCCAGGTCACAGTATTCAAGAGTGGAAAGGGCAAGTCCCCCCCACCCCCCCAAATTGAGGCAGTGGCCAGAAGTAGGGAAGGAGTTTGAGGAGGCCAAGGGCAAATGTCCACTATACATACTATACAGATCCCAACTTGGTCTGGACTTAATATATAGGCATTGTATCATGCTTGCATTCCTGGGACTACTCCATAAAACTTTAAAACTTGAATACCATCTGAAGTATAATCATTGAGTAGGAGGAATATTTATTATTTTACTTGCAGGCCCTCAAAAAAGCAAGAATACTAGTTATAGCTTTTAACCTTTAATCGTTTAATACCAAGTAAGAAAGTGTGTATTTCCAAATACCTAAGTATCTGATATTAAATGCGCAGCTAAACTTTGAAGATATTTTGATGATTATCTAAAACTGTGGTGTGCAACCTTGTAGAACCTGATAAAAGCTGTTAACTCTCTCTCCAGATAAAAGTACATGGGCATGTATGCACAAAATATGATATATAACTTGGGGGTTTAGCAATTCAACTGAACACTAAAGCAGTCCCACTACTTATCCAAGAGCTTGAATACCTCCTGGGATACCCTAGCAAGAAGTTTTCCTTTTTAGATTAGAAAGCTTCCTCAAGGCTTTGCTTCTCATCCTTCACTTGACATCTTGGCTTTTTTTTTTTTTTTTTTTTTTTCCCTTTGTCTTTGAATAAGGGTGCTCTCCTCCGTGTTTCTTTTGGAAACCGAATGTGTTTGTCTTTCTTCTCTTCTTCTTTGGACAAGTTAAGGAGCTTCTGATTGTGATTCCTGTTAAGTTGTTACCTCCAAACATACTTCCTTTGGAGAAGTGATGCTAGATATTTGCACCCCATCCAGCTTGCTCGAGAACTTTGAGGTTCTTCACTCACAAGTGATTGGACATCCACTGACAGAGCTCATGGCCACTAGAGGGCGCCAACACCGTCTTTAGGCTGCTCTATGAGTTCTGCTTCTATTGAACCAAAATGTTTCTTTGGTAGCTTCCGACCTTTTATGTTACTCTTCCCTTTTGGGGCCATATGGAGTAACCACCAGACTAAAGACCGATGTGGAGAGGGGACACATTTCCTTATCCTGGCACATATGTTATCCTGGCAGTGTCTCCTCCAGAAATGAGCAGTAGCCCCACCAAGTCGTACCTGAGAATCATCCCACAGAATGTTTTTTTCTGATGAAAATACTCTAGCCCCTGGTACAGGAGAAACAGCATTCTTTTTAGCTGCTGCATCTGCGGTTCCCTTTTTTGTCGATCTAAGCCAATGCTTCTGGAATGGGAGGTCGGTTTTCAGGTGGCCTTAATTCCTCGTAATCTAGCTACAAGTTGTTTTTGTGGGTGCAGGAAACTGGTGCTGGTATCTTATGGGGTCCTTACTCCATGGCTGCCCGACATGAAGGGGTTTCATTTTCGCCTTCACGGGTGGATCAAATCGACTTTTCGGTGTGTGTTCTTCTCTTCTGAGCCCTCATTTGTTCTGCAGTCAGTAGATAAGTGAAGGGCCATGGTGCTGTTCAGCATTATTGCAGGCTTTTGCTCTTTGTTTCCCAGAGAGATTGTCTTTGTGCCAGTGGCTTGAGCCTCTTTGAGCATCTAAAATGTGGTGCTGCTTAGCCACACTGGCAGGGAAGCCACTGGCAGTAGCTTTTCAAGTGGTCCTCTGTACTGGGCAGGAGAAAGCGCTCAGGGGCAGCTGATGCCAGAGTGTGACTCAGACATTCTTTTCAGTCTGTGCTACACACAGGATTGCAGCGTTTGGGCTGTAACTAATCTGCGGTAGGAATCCTCTGAGCACATAAGCAGGATTGACAGGATGCGAACGTGGCAGCCGGAGGCTTGTTATGCTCTGTCCGTGAGTCAGTGGTTCTGAAATCACCACCAGGTGCCAACATCACAGAGGCAGAGGTGTAAGCTAGGAAGCAATCAGGGGGAGGTAGAAGAGAAGCTAGATGAGGTCCGCTCATAGCAGGCTCCACAGGAAATAAGGGAAGAGGAAAAGAAACACTGCAGGGAGAAATTCTAAGGCAGCAGTGAAACATTGTGTAACAAATCGGGTGATGCACAAACACAGAAAATGTTAAATGTTGAACAGCTAAATGGGAAAACGCAACAGAGCACTGACCGGACCAGGTACTTTATAGTAACCTTGCCAGGATGGATGGGTAATGCTTATGTAAATGGGGTCAGAGTTTTAGGTCAACGTGAGATATTAATGTTTTCTCAGATCCTAGCTACTCCCTGATTTTGCCTCCAATAAAAGTAGGACAAATGCTGGAAGAAATACCATCGGGGAGATTCTGGCTTACAAAGGCAGTCTTAGAGGTGGCTAAGCAAGTCGATTTCCGGGGAGGGTGGAGCAGTTTTGTTGGCAGCCTTCCTCAAGACCAGTTCCTCACCCTCTTAGCAGCTGGGCTGGCTAAGCCCACCCCAGTTCCCAAGCCAGTCCCCAGCCCTAGGATGCATGTTAGTGGTCTTTACCACATCTCTTCCTTCCTGCCTCCTTCCCTTCTGTTGTTCTTTCCTTCTGTCATCTGCAAATAGTTACCAAGTACCTACTAGGTGTCAACGTTGTGTTAAAATTTTTTTTTAACGTTTATTTATTTTTGAGACAGAGAGAGACAGAGCATGAACGGGGGAGGGTCACAGAGAGAGGGAGACACAGAATCCGAAACAGGCTCCAGGCTCTGAGGTATCAGCACAGAGCCCGATGCGGGGCTCGAACCCACGGACCGTGAGATCATGACCTGAGCCGAAGTCGGACGCTTAACCGACCGAGCCACCCAGGCGCCCCTCAACGTTGTGTTTAATGTTAGGGATTCAGAGGAGAGAATGTGGATGCAGTCCCTGCCCTTACAGAGCTTACAACTGAGTGAAAGAATCAAATAATCATATGCAGGCACATATAATATAAAATGTGGTAAGTGTTATGAAGAGAAGGTACAAGATACTGTGTGAGTGTCTTACAAGAGGGGATGTCTGAGTTTGGGGGCATTTAGACTGAGGTTTGAAGGATGAATAGGAGTTACTAGTGAGTTGTTTTGGGTGATGCCCTGTGCCTGTAAAAGTATCACGAAAGGAGGAAGGATTTTTGAATATTTGAAGACTATTTGAAGAACTGCAAATAAGATTATAAGTAGCTGGAACACACAGAGAGAAGGAGAATAATCTGATATGAACCTGGACAGACGAGTAGGCAGAGATAGTCCATGTAAAGCCATGTAAGGTCTTGATCTCTGTCTTGTTTATTAACATTGGGATGCCATTGGTATGTTTTAAGAGCTAGGAAAGGAGTAGTGGAGTGGGGATGTGCTCATGGATACATTTCAAGAAGAATATTCTGGCTACAATATACAGAGTGGAAGGGGCTGGGTGAAGTTATGGTTGATCTGGGGTGGGGGCGGGAAGGTGCAGTTATCCAGGGGAGGTGATAGTAGCCTGGCTTAGAGTGGTAGCAGGCAGAGAAGTGATACTTCTGACAGATGTTTAGAAAGCAAAATCGGCAGTGTTTGGTGATGACTGGGTATGTTCTGCATGTGTGTGTGTCTTGGTGGGGGTGATGGAAAGGTCCAAAACAACTTCCATATCCTTGACTGGCAGAACTAGGTGAGTGTTAGTACCGCTTGCTGAGAAAGGAAACAGGAGCAGGAACAGATTTTGTTGGAAGTAGAAAGTCATGAGTTGTTCTTGGACATCTTGAACTCAAGGGACTGTTGCAGGATTCTTCTTCTTCTTCTTTTTTTTTTAAGATGGGATTTGAAATTATTTTATAGTGCATATGAGAATCTTTTGATTTAGCTACAGTATTTGGATCCTGTGGTGTCCCCACGCTGGATGCTCAGCTTCTTTTCAGGTCTGAGAGGTGCTGTTTTAGCGTTTAGGTTGGCCACACCTAATTTCCAAGGCTCTTTATAATATGGACAGTTTACCTTTGCAAACCTTAGTTTTTTCTCCTATAAAGTGAAAGGCTCATTGAGGTAAAATATGTATTAATTCCTATGGCAGGAATCCTGCCTCACCTATGAAATAGTGATCCCTTAGGCAGAACAATTTGGATGCCTGGCTTGGGAAAGATTTTGGGGATTTGTATGTACTCACTTAGGTCAGGGTTGCTAAGAAGAAACATGCCTGGTGGCTATTTCTCTATCCCTTTCCCTAGTACACAGGAGTATATGACTCTATGCTGCTCAGGAAAATTCCATGCCAGGATATAGCAGAACTTGTCGGCCTGCTCATCCAGTACCTTCTCTAAGACAGACAAGAGTGTAGTCCCAAAGGGACTGTTAGGGAACATCAACTGAACTGGTTATATTCTATTTCTTAAGTTGGATGGTAAACTCATGAGTATTCATTATCATGCTCTCTAACTTACTTAGCTATTATATGGATTATTTTGCATGGATCAAATATGTCAAAATAAAAAATGCAAAAGGAAAATAAAGGAGGAAAAAAAAAGTTTAGTTCCCATAGGGCCCCTCTTCATCTTATTTTTCGTCAGTTTCTTTCTTTCTCCCAAAACTGTGTTGCAAAAATATATTCTTTGGTTTTTCCATTAATTTGACCTTCATTTTATTTTTTCAGTTCCAATATTCATCTCTTCTAGTCATTACCCACAGTGTGTGGATGACCTAGCACAATGCCGGGCAAGTAGAAGCTATTCAACAATCATCCGTTCCTTTCTCAGCAGAACCCTGGTGTCCTGTGTTGACAATGGCTTTCTCTGAAGCAATAATTGCTCAAATCTAAATAAGCAGTTAAGTCACCCAGGGAAGCAGAGCTTTCCTCCCACAGTTGGTCTGTCATTCATGTGAGATGCTTTACAAGTGGTCGAAGATCTTGAGCCATAGTGAGATTCTGCTTAGAAATTGGGATCCTCCATATGCTTGGCCAACTAGGCCAAGAGGTGTCATTGGATCTCAAGGCTTCAGAGGTGTCATTGGATCTCAAGGCTTCCAGGGATACAACATGGCTAGCTTTGGGGGGAATTCTAATGTGCTCCCCTTGGAAGGTGGCTTTGGTCATATGAAGCACGGGGTTCAGATTAGTCTTTTGCACTAGAAAACTTCTCTTAAGTCTTTAGGTAACTAGCTTTTAGAGGAATTCTAATGTGCTCCCCTTGGAAGATGGCTTTGGCCACCTTGTATGAAGCATGGGGTCCAGGATCAGTCTTCTGAACCCGAAAATTTCTAAGTCTTTACATAACTATTAACATTGAATGCTGAGCTCACCTCTTTTCACTCAGTGAATGCTGCTGATGCAACAGGAAAATCCTATGCTTGTCAAACTGAGTTCTGCTCTTTACATATCCTATTAGTATAGGAAATTGGACATGGCTGCAGCTTTCTTATTCTTATCAATGGGAAGGCACTAAATTATAAATTTGTACGTATGTAGTGCTAATTGGACACCTCGCACATAGAATTTGCATGTTTTCTCAGGTATTGGAGTTTGTTCTTGGTTCTTAATTTTGAAGAGTAGGGGGTCAACGGGGAAATATAAGATACGTAATTCAAATACATTTAGCAGATGATTTACTGAAGATTCGTTTCTTGACACTACCCTTGCCCTTTTTCGTTAATGTGAGAAAATGTGTCATTCTGTGGAAATTTTAATGTGATACCTGTCATTCAGTCTCAAAGCAAATAGGAAATGTGCTTGTAGTTTTGTGCTCCTCACTAGAATTATTTTTCATCCAGAAGGGTATTCTGAAATCAGAGTTTGGCCTTTTTCATACTGTGCGATGTGCAGGGAGAAGACCTTGCTTTGTG
This sequence comes from Felis catus, assembly GCF_018350175.1. Classification (NCBI taxonomy): domain Eukaryota; kingdom Metazoa; phylum Chordata; class Mammalia; order Carnivora; family Felidae; genus Felis; species Felis catus. The sequence continues at coordinate 96,967,435 of NC_058373.1, read as the reverse complement.
TTTTCTCAAATCCTTCCCTGATGGCTGATTCTCACACTGCACCCATCTGCCAACATATTTCTGAGCGAGTGCTTTACAAAAATGTGGCTGCAAAAGTTTTCTTTTTCTACCAATCTAAATGCCAGGTTCTACTAAATGCAAATGTGATACACATGATTGGAGTGATATCATTTTATTAAAACTCTTCTCATAACCTAGCTCTAAAAGGCCTTCTGTTTCTATTATAGCTAGGTTATTGATGCTAAATAGTTCAGCAAATTGGGTTGTTGAAGCGCGTCTGCCATGCATTATTCATTAAGTGCATCTTTCACAAATCAAACTGTCTGTTGCCTAATCCTGGAGCCCCAGTAGCACCACTTCTCAGGGACTGTGCTTCCTTTGTGAGCCAAGAAATGGAGGCCCAGGCACATCCGTCAGGCCAACACTTGGTTACACTGTTGTCCTCGAAATGTAGTGCATAATGGGGAAAAGCCTTAATTAATGTTCTACAGTAATGTGTCTGTTTATAAAGAAATAATGTACTATAAAATTAAGCAACGTATAGTGAATGTACCTCCTAATGGCAAGGCTGGCATTTTAAGTGATCAGTAAATCACTTAAATATTAAGACTTTCTTGAACAAGGGTAATAAAAGGAGACATTTGGAAATGGTAGATACCGGTACGTACAATTATCCACTAAATAAAACATTTTTATTGTGATCACAGTGTTAATCACATTGTAGAACAGCCTGATCAGGAAACATGAGAAATTATAACAGAATTTTCTTCATTTCTGACATGACTAACTTCCACATTAGGATGTAAGTCCCAAATATTTAAACCAGTGTATGACTTTCCACAGAGGACAGCGTGTTTTAGTTTCCTGAGGTTGAGAGATCACTTGTAAAACTGCTGACATTGCTGCTTCCCACGTTTAAACCCTTATTTATTTGGATCAAGGTGTCTAGGCTTGTGACATTTTTCAGCTCCTTCCTTCTGGGTTGTCTTTCTAGCTCCTGGGGCAGAAATACATTCTCAGGTGCTTCTTGCTCCCCTCACGGTAAAGGGGGCTCTCCCACTTTCAGCCTCTACAGGCATGATCAGTCCAACAGGGTCTTGTTGGCTCAGTTCTTTGGAAGGTGATGTCCCATTGCTTATAGGGAAGAAGTCTGAGGACTGACCCATACAGCTTGATGTTGCCTGGCTATCCCCTGAAACGATTTCATATTCCCTCTTGATGAGCTTCCTTTGATCATGGAGGACACATCTAGAGGAAACTGAATCAACTATAGGGTTTCCCTCCATGGGTTTCTCTCCAAGGATTCAGGCCTTTCCACTTAACTCCTTTCTGGCATAATATGATTTGATCCTCAAAATCTTCTACTGTAAAGACTTTTTAAGCAATGTGCTCCCAAAGTATCATGTGTTTCCCTTTCTCACTAATTAAAATAAAAATGAAAAAAAAATACCAAAGTTAACTAATGATTATTTTAAGTAGTTATAATTAAAAATAAACAAGAACTTGGAGTCTCTGCTCTTTGCATATTGTATATGATTAAGAATATTCTGCAAAATGGATATAGTTTGTAAAGTGTTAGGCCAATAATAATGCATTCAAAATGTTTTAGAAAATGTCCATTTATATTTAATCTTTTGCTAGGCTGATATATATGAGGTAGACTGTCTGTAGAGGGCTTTGTGAAACAAAATTGTAAATTCCAAGATGTTGTGCTTAATGGGTTGTGGTGTCTGAATCCCAGATCTCCACTGATGAAAATTTGGCAGGTTGGGAAGTGAGATGAGGGTTTAATGAACAAAATCTAATCTAAGAGATGGAAATGCTGTTCCTCTTAAATACAGAGGAATTAATGGGCTGGAAAAGGCACAAACAGTTTCCACATTGGCACAGAGTGATTTCCATGCTGGGGAGGACAGAGGCTGGCTGGTTGGGGTGTGTAGCTATCAGTCAATGACTGCATGTGGCCAGACCTGGCCAGAAGGGATTCTGCATGCTTGGTCATTCCCACGCCAGATCCTTTGCTTTAGTTCCTATTGGTGTTCATACTGGTGTTCCAGGACCCTGCAAGGACGGGCTTTTGACTGGTTAAGAGGCCAATGGATGTTTGTTTCTCTAATTTGATAGAACATCATGTAATCAGGGCCTTCCTTACCCTAACCTGGAGTGATGAAGACACAACCATGGAAGATGGGGATTTAGAGATTTAGAGATTTTAATCAATGGGAGAAGTTTTCTCTTATAACCAGTTAGTTTTCCTCTCTAAATTCTGATCAAATTTCTCTTCTAGTATAAGTTAACAGCATCTCTAAGAAATACCTCTATTTGGGATTTAGTTATGTGCCACGCCACTAGCTAAGGGCAACCAGGGCAGAGGGAGTTAATTAACCTCTCTCTTTGTGGACAGATTAAGCCACTGAATCCTGGGTTGAAAGCAGATGGGCAGGTGGGAGTGTTTACTGCTCTTGGGAGTGGCCTTGACCCTGTACCCACATTTCTCCACCTCCATTTCTAGGCAGGAGGCTAGCAATTTGTCTAGGAAGCAGTAAAGGAGGAGGATGAAGAGGCAGGCTACCAACTCAGGACTCTTGTGGAGGAAAGATCCTTCAAAGGGAATAAAACAAATCCATGAGACTGAAATATTGGTCAGTATGTAGTAGGCCCTATTGACTGTGTGTGTGTGTGTGTGTGTGTGTGTGTGTGTGTGTGTGTGCGTGCGCGTGTGTGTGTGTGGTAGGGGGAGGGGAGCTGTGAAATCTCTGGATGGTTAAGAGTGATGTCCAGCTTTGGCGGTGAAGATCACACAGCACTATGGGGTCCAGGTGACTGGGAGATAGTGGTGGCCCTGTGTCTGCAGTGCTAATTGCCATCAGAAACATATCGCAGGAAGGCAGGTGAATTTGCTCCTGTTAGGAACAAAATACAAACACTAGGGGCTTTGAAGACTTAAACCAAGGAACAAGCTAGAGCAGAGAGTAATGGCTTGCTTCCAAGTTAAAATTTAGAATTAATTAATATGAATTACAAACAAGATGATGACCAGCAGTCCTGGGAGCTGTTGGAAATGGTCTGTATCTTCGACTTCAGATTTACTTTTTACAATGTTTCTTCAGAGGAGAGTTGTTTTTGTATTTGAAGTCTGATGTCATTTGCTTAAGGGCTTCTTGTTTTAACAAAAATAGAAGTTCTTGATTATTTAAATGTATTTTAATGTCATTACAGTCAAAATACAACTGTTGGATTGCATTGGCTCCCTATGAACTATGAGACTCAGGATCAGCTCTGTTTGGGACAAAGTGGGAGGCAGGCAATTTTATTTCCCACAGAATCCAGTCTTGCTTTTTTCTACTGACTAGAGAATAATTAAAAAATTGCTGGAGGATTAGGAAAGGGGTGGGAGATGGAAGTGGGTTGTGTGTGTGTGTGTGTCCAATAGAAGTAAACCCCTGTATAGCAGGGAACGGAGTGGTCTGGTTTACTGCCATATCCTCAGTGCCTGGTTTATAGCAGATAACTTGACAAGTCATTCTTTACACCTGCAAGGCCCTGCCCGATCTGCTCCAGCCCTCTGCTTGCTACCTCTTTGTCCTCATTTCCCACTATTGTTCTGTCTGCTCATTCAGCATCAGCCACATTTTCTTTTACATTCCTTATATACCCCAAGCCTACTCTAACCTCAGGCCCTTTGCACTTGCCATTATTTTAGACTGGCATCTTCCTCTTGGATTTAGAAACGGCTCTTTTTTCACTTTGAGTTTTTTATTCAGCTTTTACCTCATCAGAGAAGCTTCCCTGACCCTCTATTTAGAATTGCTAAATAGCTCCATTCCTATGGCCTTCCCTGTTTCTCATCTCAGCTTTCTTTCTCTCCTTCACATTTATTCCCTCTGGCATAAGCATACGTATGTCTAGCTTGTTGATTGGTTTGTATTTCCTCACTAGCATGTAAACTTCAACAGGTGAAGGGTTTCATCTGTTTTGTTCATTACTATTTCTTGGGACCTAGAACAATGCCTGGTACAGAATAGGCACCCCCTAAAATTTGTGGAATGAATGAATCTCACATATTGCTTTGACTGTACCTATGCATGTTAATAATACAGAAATTGTTGCTCATTGTTTTTCTCCTTCGTGTACATATATAAATGAAAACAAATGATTTCACTGGCGTTTCTTCCACAAACACTTGACAAGCTAGAATGGTTATCTACGTGAATATCGCAAAGTTGATAATTAGAGAACTAAGAAAAGGTAATGTGACTTAAAACGTAAGTATGGGATCAGACTCAATCAAAAAGCATGGCCACCTCTGTCCCAATGACTTTTTTTTTTAATGTATGAAATTTATTGTCAAATTGGTTTCCATACAACACCCAGTGCTCATCCCAAAAGATGCCCTCTTCAATACCCATCACCTACCCTCCCCTCCCTCCCACCCCCCCATCAACCCTCAGTTTGTTCTCAGCTTTTAACAGTCTCTTATGCTTTGGCTGTCTCTCACTCTAACCTCTTTTTTTTTCCCCCAATGACTTTGAATGCAGTAGGGTTCACAGCAGACTTTCCTTGTGACTGCACTGGTTTTAACCCTCAGACTTGGGCATGGAATCAGAGACATGCTATCTGGACTCTCCAAAACATACTGCTTTTTAGATTTCAGGTGTGAGAGACTTTCCATTACTACCTAATGATATCACACTCAAATGTCAGACGATAACGCCGTGAGAGCTGAAATTGAAAAAAAAAATTGAGAAGTGATTCTTCTGTGATATAAAATTTCCTGAAAATATTCAGAATTGAGCAAAACTACTATTTACCATTCTTTTTTTTAAACAAAATCTGCTTGTTAAAAAATGTGGGAGATTGTTTTTGTTTGCTTAATTTTGGGAAGTTTTCCCTATATAATTCTTTTAGGAAGCCCATGGATTAAAAAATGTGGTAAAATGTTCTTCCACAAAAATAATCTGCCTCCCAGTACCTCACTCCTAGGGACAGTGGAAAGTAATGGAATCAACCTTTGAGGGCAGGGTGATGGACTGGCAGGCACTCTGAGGATAGACACCAAGATGCTTTAGCTCTAAGCAGTGATTTTGAAGTAAACTTCTCTGTATCTCATCTGATATTCTGCTCTTGGCAGCATTAGCTGAGCTAAAGAAGTGACTGACCCTCCCCACCCCCCACAAAGCTGACAAAGGAACATTTCAGAGAGGGAAAACTAATTTATTCTGACTGCTTGTCAAGCATCAGCCTAACTAGCCTCATCTTTTCGCCCTAAAAGGTGCAAGATTCTAACCTTTGCCTCCACAGCATCGGCATTAAATAACAAAATGGCAAAGTAGTTCCTCTCCAGAGGAATATGCATTAGCACAGCACCATTAAGAGCAGGGAGTACTTAAAAGCAGTGATCTTTTGAAATGGGGGTCCAGATGGTCAGATATGTTGACCTTCATTTTTCTCCTATTAGCAAAAGACATTTTTCTTTTTAATTCAAAATGACTTATCAGGAAAGTGACAGAATTCTCTACACTTTTATATATGTGATGCAGCACTCTTGAGCACATTACTGCTTGAAGTATATTTGGGAGCAATAATGCTCCAGTTGTACTTCCCATGACTTTCTTCACAAAGTGCTTGATGAATGCATTTTTAAAAAAATTTTTTTAATGTTTATTTATTTTTGAGACAGAGAGAGACAGAGCATGAATGGGGGAGGGTCAGAGAGAGGGAGACACAGAATCTGAAACAGGCTCCAGGCTCTGAGCTGTCAGCACAGAGCCCGACGTGGGGCTGGAACTCACGAACCGCAAGATCATGACCTGAGCCGAAGTCGGATGCTTAACCGACTGAGCCACCCAGGCACCCCGATGAATGCATTTTTAATGTTAGGCATATGTAGAGGGCTACGGATTTGGGAAGTTCTCTGTTAGCTATAGGAAGATTCTTGAATCATTAAAAAATTTCTTTTTAAATATTTATTTTGAGAGATAGAGACAGAGTACAAGCGGGGGAGGAGCAAAGAGAGAGGGAGACACAGAATCTGAAGTAGGCTCCAGGCTCTGAGCTGTCAGCACAGAGCCTGATACGGGGCTAGAACTCATGGACTCTAAGATCATGACCTGAGCCGAAGTTGGACGCTTAACTGACTGAACCACCCAGGTACCCCTTGAATCGTGTTTAAAACTTTTTGCTGAAGTTTACTCTTGGTATATTTCTGATGCTCTCCAACTCTGCCATCTCAAGGGGGCTGGTTATGTGTACTGTATGGTGTTGGGATGGAGGGCCCGGGATCTAACAGCACTCAGAATGACCTTTCAAAAAAGGATACTTTAATGAGCAGGCGACTGCTATAGGGAGTTGTGGCTCATGGCCACAGGGAACCTGAGTGACAGTGTAGAAGTATGTGCTTCAAAGCTGTCCCACCTGCGAGGTGAGGAAGCTGGTGTGATTATCCACTAACTGTCACCTGTCATTGGTTGAGGGCTGTTGCTGGTGTGAACAAGTTCCCAGAGCTTTGGTCCTCCGTGAGGACCAGGCAAGGTGGAACAAGTCTCAGCTGGAAGGCACACGTGCTTCCAGGAGGCAGCTGTTGGGCTGGCATGCACAGAATAGTGAGCGCACAGGCAGAGCCCTCTTGTTTGTCATGTGTGTTCCAGTTTATTGACAGTTCCTCACCTCTAGAAGTAAGCTCCATGGCGGCGAGGATGTGCCCTGTTTGGTGTTCCCCACAGGGTGCCTGGAGCAGAGACATGGCGTTCCACTGGAAAACAGATGGCCTTTTACATTTATTTCATTTTAAAGTACCTAACACTGATGTGGCAGGTCCAGAAAAAGAGAGACTTGGGATTGGCCAAAGAAATCGAGGATGTCTGGGTAGGGAGGGAAGGATTTAGAAGGCAGATTCAGGGTCAGGATCTGCACGGTGCACTAGAAAGTTTATCAGGGTGTAGTCTAGATCAAGATTTACACTTAGTAGGAACAGTATCTTTGTAAGGGGTCATGGTCGAATCCTTCATTCTGTTCCTGGGATTCTGTTCAACTATTCTACCTGCTTCGCAGAGATGTTAAAATAACATACGAATAATAAAATTCGCAGATAATAAAAGGGGATAATAGGTTTGAAAGCACTTCTAAAGAGAAGTACTCGTATGGAGAAAGCTACTATTTAACTGTTGAAAATATGTTATGTTCAAGTTAGAATTGTTCATAAGTGCTTAGTCCCTTTAAAAAAGTGATCGCTGCGGGCAGTAGCTATTTTGACGGACAGTTATTGCCTCCCAGCTGAAGTGAGCAGAATAATCAATTTCTATGGTATGTCGGATGACCTGTGGCTGAAAAGAGAACCTCTGGGTGATTGGGTGACTCTTATCTCATAGAAAGCTGGCAGCCTGGGAACAAGGGGACAAGAGAGAAATGTGCTCAGGCAGCAACGGGAATTCATATCTCTGCCTGATCTGGAAATCCATTTTGATAAAGTGAATAAGGCAGGGGAGCTGGGAGAGGAGAATTGCAGGGCGAAACAGCTTCTTGTTGTAGTTAGAATCAGGTGGAGATGAGAGTTCTCATTTGCTTTTGGCAGGAAAGTTTTAGTATTCTCGTTGATCATTTGAAGGCTTTGACACTTAGCCATCGGGCATTGGAAGGACTGAAGCTGGGTGTGGATAGGGTACTGGTCCCAGCCCGCTGCCTCTTAGTCCACTCACATCTCAGGGCACCTCCAGGTGATGCATGTGGCCCCCCTGCCCTGGATAGAAAGACCAAGATCTACCCTTTTTGTAAACAGATGCCACCAGGCCATCCTTCACCTAGGGGTTTCCACAACAGGGGAGCATGGCCTGGCTAGGGAAAGTGAACCAGGAGAAGAGGGCTGCACAGGACCTGGGGATGAGAGTCACCTCTTTGGGCAGAACGTTCCTGGGCACTAGAGTGTTGTCTAGAAGGAGGGAGGCAGGTCTGGGTGGGAAAGTCCCTTGACTTTTTGGACTCCTTACCCTATGGGGAGAGGCATAACCAGGAGAGGGCCAAACCAGGGGAGGATCGCTAATGTATGGGACCCAGGACAAGGGTCAAACTGACTTGATTTGCTATGCAACTGACTTTGTCCTTGGTAGTTAAAGCTTTAAAAAAATCACAAGCAGGTGGGTTAACTGCAAAAGCCCCTAACTGTCCAGTGAGGGATGGGATAGCAACTCTAGGAAGCTGCTTATGGGAAGAGAAAGGTAAGTCAAGGCAAACTTTCCAAGGTGTCACCATGTGACTCACAGTAAAGTTGTAGCCTTTGCAGTGGCTACAAGGCCATGCATGACCTGCCACCCCTCTGTCCCATGACCTCCCTGACTTCATCTACGCCTTCCGCACTCTTTCCAGCACACTGTGCTTCGTCCACGCTTCTTGCTGCTCTTCAAGGGTGCCAGGCACGTCTGCATCAGCTTTCTCTTCTGTGTGGAATGCTTCCTGATAACTGCCTGTGTACTCTGTTCAAATGTGACCATCTCAGTCACCTAACCTGACCAGCCTATTTATTTATTTATTTATTTTTTTAAATTTTTTTTTTCAACGTTTATTTATTTTTGGGACAGAGAGAGACAGAGCATGAACGGGGGAGGGGCAGAGAGAGAGGGAGACACAGAATCGGAAACAGGCTCCAGGCTCTGAGCCATCAGCCCAGAGCCCGACACGGGGCTCGAACTCACGGACCGCGAGATCGTGACCTGGCTGAAGTCGGACGCTTAACCGACTGCGCCACCCAGGCGCCCCCTGACCAGCCTATTTAAAATGGAACCAGGCACTCTGATTCCCACATCCCTCTGTCTTCCCCCTACCTATCTATTAGCTAATAATTTACTTATTGCTTTTTTTTTGGCTCTGCCTCTGCCTTTCTTAATGTAAGCTTCATGAAGGCAGGCTCCAGCCCACAGCAGAATGCTTGGCACATAGTAGGTGCTCAGTAAATCTTTGTCAAATGAATGAAGTAAACTGGGTTAGTGTATGTAGCAAACGATGATGGGATTCATGAAAAACAGATAATCAGAGTTTCTTAAAATGTATGGGATTTATAATTTCTTAAATTCTTGCTGAATGTAAAGGGATAAGGTCTAGATATTTAAATGAAGGCTTTTCTTTCTCACCATTTTTTTCTTGTGGCTTCATGGGTCTCACTTTTTGGGCAGGTGTCACTGTCTTTGACAATGCAGATACATACCAGAGCAAAAAGCTGAAGAATTCCAGAGGAAGGTCTTGAAATCAAACCCAAGCTCATCTGGGAAGAGAACTTAGAACTGTTTAATGGAGATTCGATGGTGTGCATTCTGTCTCTTTTCTTTCTATCCCTTTTATTTGTTCCTTTCTTCTGTTCTCCGTTCTCTTTTCTCTTTCTTTTCTTACTTCTTCAAGCTTGGAGCAAGGCCCTGTGTTAGGGCTGTGGGACTCAGACAGGGCTAAGGTCAGTTCTCAGGAGTTGATGGTTGGGGGAAGATTTCTGTGGGAGGAAGTATGAGGAAGGCACTATCATAGAAGAATGTACAGACACTAGAGTGACCAACTCTGGAAGGGTGACTAGATTGGCCTGATGGGGAAGTAATGGGTTGCCTGGGGAGCACTGGGGTACACGGGTAGAATTCTACACAGTGGAGCTTTGCAAGGATATACAGTTGTTTACAAATTCTGAAATGATTTTGCGTCTGAAACACAGTCTTCAGTTATTTCAAAAATTCACCATCTTTTGGCCTCAATTTCCTACCCATTCTGCATAAATCCTCTCTTTCCCTGTCTCTTTCTGTCTCTCTATACACACATACACTGATACATATCATATACTATTGGTAAAGATATTAGCAACATATCAACAGCACCAGTAGTAGTAATTATAGTGACTATCATGCTAGGCACGGTGCCAAGCCCTTGGCATGGGTTATCTCATTTACTCCTATAACATAGCCATACAGAAGATTCTGGCATTATCCTCATTAGTTGGGGAAACCAAAGCATCATGAATGAAATAGCACACAGTGACATCATTATTTGATTCTTTCTGATTTTGATTGTCTGTGAGTCCTTCCTAGATCACCAGTATGTGTAATAAATAAATTTATATTCTAAGATGTAGGAGAGACATATGTGCCAAAATCTGCTGCTGGAAAAGTGAAATCAACAAGCAGCAAAATGTATACATTCAAGAGAAATGATAGCTTTTTTAAAAAAAATTTTTTTTATGTTTATTCATTTTTGAAAGACAGAGAGAGACAGAGCACAAGCAGGGGTGGGGCAGGGGGGGGGGACACAGAATCTGAAGCAGACTCCAGGCTCTGAGCCGTCAGCACAGAGCCCGACGCGGGGCTCGAACTCAAGAACCGCGAGATCATGACCTGAGACAAAGTCGGATGCTCAACCAACTGAGCCACCCAGGCGCCCCAAGAAATGATAGCTTTAAGAAACTCTGAGAGTGAAGAGGATTTAGTGACTACTGCTTGTATCTTAAGTGCCATGTAGAACTTTCCTATGACCTTCTTTCACGAACAGAAGCATCTGCTTTATAGTAATGCTCATTTTCCTTACAGTATTTAATAGAATTATCAAAATTTTATTTGATGGTTTTAGAGAATTTTAGTGATCATAGAGTTAAAGAAATAGAGGCATGTCTTCGTGCTGGCCTGGTATGGTGGGAATTTCTTTGTGGCACTTTATTCAGTAAGATTTAATTCTGTTATCTGAGTACATCAGCTTTGTGGTTCTTACATCTTATTCCTATTGAACTGTGGTAATGGGTAGTGGTTTCAAATACTTTCCAATTATTCCCATGGTACTTTGTGCTAGCCAGGAAAGCTCTAAGAGACACATACTCTTTTCAGGTAATATTTCCCAAAGCCTTGTAATTCATGTGACACTAATAACCAGATAGTGATTTCTAATCATGGAGTTTTGAGACATTTTAGATGATCTCCAGTTACCTGCAGGGATGCCAAGAATTTAAATTTCTCTAATGAAATGTATTAGAATTTGTTTATTATTATTTAATTTTTTAATGTTTATTTATTTTTGAGAGAGAGAGAGAGAGAGCAAGAGAGCACAAGAGAACGCAAGTGGGGGAGGGGCAGAGAGACAGGGAGACACAGAATCCGAAGCAGGCTCCAGGCTCTGAGCTGTCAGCACAGAGACTAACACAGGGCTCAAACTCACAAACTGTTGAGATGATGACCTGAGCTGAAGTTGGACACTTAACTGACTGAGCCATCCAGGTGCCCTTGTTTATTATTATTATTATTATTATTATTTTTAATTTAATTAATTTTAAAAATTTACATCCAAGTTAGTTAGCATATAGTGGAACAATGATTTCAGGAGTAGATTCCTTAATGCCTCTTACCCATTTAGCCCATCCCCCCTCCCACAAACACTCCATTAACCCTCTGTTCTTCATATTTAAGAGTCTCTTATGTTTTGTCCCCCTTCCTGTTTTTATATTATTTTTGTTTCCCTTATGTTCATCTGTTCTGTGTCGTAAAGTCCTCATATGAGTGAAGTCATATGATATTTGTCTTTCTCTGACTAATTTCACTTAGCATAATACCCTCTAGTTCCATCCACGTAGTTGCAAATGGCAAGATTTCATTCTTTTTGATTGCCGAGTAATACTCCATTATATGTGTGTGTGTGTGTGTGTGTGTATGTATATATGTATACACATATATATGTGTATATATGTATACACATATATATATATGTATATATGTGTATATATGTATACACTTATATATATACATATATACACATATAAATGTGTATATATGTATACACATATATATACATATATACACATATATATATACATATATACACATATATATACATATATATACGTATATATATGTATACATACATATATATACGTATATATATGTGTGTGTGTGTGTGTGTGTATACACACACATACACACCACATCTTCTTTATCCATCCATCAATTGATGGACATTTGGGCTCTTTCCATACTTTGGCTATTGTTGATAGTGTTGCTATAAACATTGGGGTGCATGTGCCCCTTTGAAACAGCATACCTGTATCCCGTGGGTAAATACTTAGTAGTGCAATTGCTGGGTCATAGGGTAGTTCTATTTTTAATTTTTTGAGGAACCTCCATACTGTTTTGCAGAGTGTCTGCACCAGTTTGCATTCCCACCAGCAGTGCAAAAGAGATCCTTTTTATCTGCATCCTCGCCAACATCTGTTGTTGCCTGAGTTGTTAATGTTAGCCATTCTGGCAGGTGTGAGGTGGTATCTCATTGTGGTTTTGATTTGTATTTACCTGATGATGAGTGATGTTGAGCATTTTTTCATGTGTCAGTTGGCCATCTGGATGTCTTCTTTGGAGAAGTGTCTATTCATGTCTTTTGCCCATTTCTTCACTGGATTATTTGTCTTTTGGGTGTTGAGTTTGATAAGTTCTTTATAGATTTTTGATACTAACCCTTTAACTGATATGTTGTTTGCAAATATCTTCTCCCATTCTGTTGGTTGCCTTTTAGTTTTGCTGATTGTTTCCTTCACTGTGCAGAAGCTTTTTATTTTGATGAAATAGGTCCCAATAGTTTATTTTTCCTTTTGTTTCCTTTGCCTCCAGAGATGTGTTGAGTAAAAGCTGCTGCAGCCAAGCTAAAGGGGTTTTTGCCTGCTTTCTCCTTGAGGATTTTGATGGCTTCCTGTCTTATGTTTAGGTCTTTCATCCATTTTGAGTTTATTTTTGTGTCTGGTGTAAGAAAGTGGTCCAGGTTCATTCTTCTGCATGTCTCTGTCCAGTCTTCCCAGCACGACTTGCTGAAGAGACTGTCTTTATTCCACTGGATATTCTTTCCTGCTTTGTCAAAGATTAGTTGGCCATACGTTTGTGGGTCCATTTCTGGGTTCTCTATTCTGTTCCATTGATCTGAGTGTCTGTTTTTGTGCCAGTACCCTACTGTCTTGATGATTATGGCTTTGTAATACATCTTGAAGTCCGGGATTATGATGCTGCCATCTTTGGTTTCCTTTTCAAGATTGCTTTGGCTATTCGGGATTTTTTTCTGGTTCCGTACAAATTTTAGGATTGTTCTAGCTCTGTGAAGAATGCTGGTGTTATTTTGATAGGTATTGCATTGAGTATGTAGATGCTTTGGGTAGTATAGACATTTTAACAATATTTGTTCTTCCTATCCAGGAGCATGGAATATTTTTCCATTTTTTTGTGTCTACTTTTATTTCTTTAATAAGCTGTCCTTAGTTTTCAGTGTATAGATTTCTCACTTCTTTGGTTAGATTTATTCCTAGGTATTTTATGGGTTTGGGTGCAATTGTAAATGGGATCGATTCCTTGATTTCTCTCTGTTGCTTCATTATTGTTGTATAGGAATGCAACTGATTTCTTTGCATTGATTTTATATCCTGCAACTTTTCTGAATACATGGATCAGTTCTAGCAGCTTTTTGGTGGAATCTTTTGGGTTTTCCATATAGAGTATCATGTCATCTGTGAAGAGTGAAAGTTTGACCTCCTCCTGGCTGATTTAGATGCCTTTTATTTATTTGTGTTGTCTGATTGCTGAGGCTCAGACTTACAATAATGTGTTGAATAACAGTGGCAAGAATGGAAATTCCTCTTGTTCCTGACCTTAGGGGGAAAGCTCTCAGTTTTTCCCCATTGAGGGTGATATTAGTGTTGGGTCATTCATATATGGCTTTTATGATCTTGAGGTAGGATCCTTCTATCCCTACTTTCTTTTATCAAGGAAAGATGCTGTATTTTGTCAAATGCCTTCTCTGCATCTATTGAGAGGATCATGTGGTCCTTGTCCTTTCTTTTATTGATATGATATTGATTGTCTTGCAGATATTGAACTAGCCCTGCATCCCAGGTATAAATTCCACTTGGTTGTGGTGAATACTTTTTTAATGTGTTGTTGGATCCAGTTGGCTAATATCTTGTTGAGGATTCTGCATCCATGTTCATCAGGTAAATTGGTCTATAGTTCTCCTTTTTAGGGAGGTCTTTGTCTGATTTTGGAATCAAGGTAATGCTGGCTTCATAGAAAGAGTTTAGAAGTTTTCCTTCCATTTCTATTTTTTTGGAACAGCTTCAAGAGAATAGATGTTAACTCTTCCTTAAATATTTGGTGGAATTCCCCTGGAAAGCCATCTGGCCCTGGACTCTTGTTTTTTGGGAGATTAAAAAAATTTTTTTTAATGTTTATTTACTTTTGAAGGAGAGAGAGACAGAGTGTGAGACAGGGCAGAGAGAGGGAGACACAAGAATTGAAGCAGGCTTCAGGCTCTGAGCTGTCAGCACAGAGCTGGATGTGGAACTTGAACTCACAGGACATGAGATTGTGACCTGAGCTGAAGTTGGATGCTCAATGGAATGAGCCACCCAGGTGCCCCTGGGAGATTTTTGATTACTAATTCGATTTTTTTTTTTACTGGTTATGGGTCTGTTCAAATTTTCTATTTCTTTTTTGTTTCAGTTTTCATGTATCTAGGAATTTGTGCATTTCTTCCAGATTGCCCATCTTATTGGTGTATAATTGCTCATAATATTCTCTTCTTATTATTTTTATTTCTGCTGTGTTGGTTGTGATATCTCCTCTTTCATTCTTAATTTTATTTATTTGGGGCCTTTCCTTTTTCTTTTTGATCAAGGTGGCTATTGGTTTATCAATTTTGTTAATTCTTTCAAAGAACTAACTTCTGGTTTCATTGATCTGTTCTACCGTTTTTTTTTTTTTTTTTTTTTTGGTTTTGATAGCATTTATTTCTGCTTTAATCTTTATTATTTCCTGTCTTCTGCTGTTTTTGGGTTTTATTTGCTGTTCTTTTTATAGCTTTTTAAGGTGTAAGGTTAGGTTGTGTATCTGAGATCTTTCTTCCTTCTTTAGGAAGGCCTGGATTTCTATATACTTCCTTCTTATGACCACCTTTTCTGTGTCCCAGAGGTTTTGGGCTGTGGTGTTATTATTTTCATTGGCTTCCATGTACTTTTTAATTTCCTCTTTAATTTCTTGGTTTACCCATTCATTCCTTAGTAGGCTGTTCTTTAGTCTCCAAGTATTTGTTATCTTTCCAATTTTTTTCTTGTGGTTGATTTAGAATTTCACAATTCGAATCACATTTTCATATGTCTGAAAATATGCACACTATGATTTTGATCTTTTTGTACTTCTTGAGGGCTAATTTGCGTCCCAGTATTTGATCTATTCTGGAGAATGTTCCATGTGCACTGGAGAAGAATGTATATTCTGCTGCTTTAGGATGAAATATTCTGAATATATCTGTTAAGTCCATCTGGTCCAGTGTGTGATTCAAAGCCATTGTTTCCTCATTGATTTTTTTGATTAGATGATCTGTCCATTGCTGGAAGCAGAATGTTGAAGTTCTCTACTATGTGGTATTATTATTAATGAGTTTCTCTATGTTCGTGATTAATTGATTTATATATTTAGGTTCTCACACATTTGGAGCATAAATGTTTACAATTATTAGGTCTTCTTGGTGGATAGACCCCTTAATCATGATATAATACCTTTCTTTATCTCTTGTTACAGTCTTTATTTTAAAGTCTAGATTGTGTGATTTAAGTATGGCTACTGCAGCTTTCTTTTGTTGAATATTAGCATGATTGATGGTTCTCCATCCTCTTACTTTAAATCTGAAGGTGTCTTTAGGTCTAGAGTGGGTCTCTTGTAAACAGCATATAGATGGATCTTGTTTTCTTATCCATTCTGTTGCCCTATGTCTTTTGATTGCAGCATTATTCCATTGATGTTTAAAGTGAGTACTGAAAGACATGAATTTATTGCCATCATGTTGCTTGTATAGTTGGCGTTTCTGGTGGTGTTCTCTGGTCCCTTCTAGTCTTTGTTGCCTTTGATCTTTTTTTTTTTTCTCCTTCTTTTTCCTCTCATAGAGTCCCCCTTAAAATTTCTTGCAGGGCTGTTTTAGTAGTCATGAACTCCTTTAATTTTTGTTTGGGAAAGTTTTAATCTCTTCTTCTATTTTGAATGATAGCCTTGCTGGATAAAGAATTCTTGGCTGCATATTTTTCCGATTCAGCACATTGAATATATCCTGCCACACCTTTCTGGCCTGCCAAAATTCTGTGGACAGGTGCTCCAAATCTGCTGTCTTCCCTTGCAGGTTAAGGACTTTTTTTTTCCCCATGATTCTTTCCTTGCCTGAGTATTTTGTGAATTTGACTATGATATGCCATGTCGATGGTTGGTTTTTGTTGGATAATGGGAGTCCTCTGTGCTTCCTGGATTTTGATGTTGGTGTCTTTCCCCAGGTTAAGAAAGTTTTCCATTATGATTTGCTCACATAACCCTTCCACCCCTTTTTCTCTCTCTTCATCTTCAGGGACCCCTAAGATTCTGACCCCTTTAATGAGTCACTGATTTCTCTAATTCTTAAATCATGCTCTTTTGCCTTAGTCTCCCTGTTTTTTCCCCCTGACTCATTATTCTCCCTAAGTTTGTCCTCTCTATCACTGATTCACTGCTCTGCCTCATCCATCCTTGCTGCCATGGCATCCATTCAAGATTGCAGCTCAGTTATGCAGTTTTTATTTGATCGTGAATAGCTTTTACTTCTTTTATCTCTGCAGAAAGGGATTCTAATTTATTTTTGACCCCAGCTAGTATTCTTATTATCATGATTCTAAATTCTGGTTCAGAAATCTTGCTTATATCTGTGTTAAGTCCCTGTATGTCATCTCTTCCTGCTCTTTCTTTTGGGGTGAATTCCTTCATTTCATCATTTTGAAGAAAAAATTAATAAGGTAAAAAAGATCAAAATTAAAAATTAAGAACAACACACACACACACACACACACACACACACACACACAAATCAAATAAATGATGCTAGATCCTAGATGTGTTTTGGTCTGATTGTTGAAAGGAGATTGATAGATTAGAGAAAAAAGGGAGAAAAGAAAAGAAAAGAAAAAAAGAAAAAGAAGAAAGAGAAAAAAAGGAAAACGTTTGAAAAAAGTGAATGCAATGTAATAGAATAAAATGAAATAATGGAAGTCAAATAGAATTTGAAAAATTTACAACAAAGTAAAAAATATAGTAGAAAAAATTAAGGAAAAACATTTTTAATAAAAATTGAAAATAAAAATAAATTTTTTCCTCTTTCTGTAATCAAAAAAAAAGAAATGAAAAAGAGAAAAAAAGAACATTGAATAGATGGACCAGCAAATAGACTGAAATATGATTGAAATTACATTGTTTTCCCCTAGAATTCAAACTATGAAGCACTTTATAGACCGTAAACTAGGTAGGTGGAGAGAATTGTGGTGTTCCTGAAGAGCGAGGTTGGCCTAGTTGGATGGGGCTTAGTGTAACGGCTCCATTCTCCACTAGATGGTGCTGCTTAGCTTACTGGGGTGGATTGTTGTGGCACTTGTAGGTGTGCATGAATATGCATGGGAGGGGTGAAAATCACATCACCTAGCTACCCAGTCTCTGGTATTGGAACTCTGTTCTCCCCTGTCATCCATCGTGCATACCCGTCTTTTGTCTCTGGCTTTTGCCCACTCCCCGCTGTTACACTGTCTGTGACCAAGCTGTCAGGTTGCCAGGCAGCACCTCCCTTCTGAGTTTTATCTCAGATGTGTTTGTTTTTCCCAACCCCTCACTTCTGAGATATTGCCGCTTTGACATGCTCAGACCTTCTGGGGGAGGGTGTCTCTGAGTAATGGCCAGGTGCTAGCTGCACCCAGGAATGTTCACGGGACCAGGCTACTGCTGATGCCCAGAGACTGTGGCTGGGTGCTAGTCTGCCCCAGAAAAAGTTCATGAGATCGTGTAGCAGCAGTGTTTCAGGGATTATGGAAAATCATAACACACATCTGGCACCAGGCTTCACCTTTAGCGACCTTGTTCCAGCACCAGTGAATATGGTTGTTCTCCAGAGTCTGCTGGCACCATTGCCTGTGGGGAGGCCACACAGCCTCTACCACATGTCCTCCCAGAGGGGAACTACCTCTCCCAATGTGGTCCAAGGACCCCTGGACTTCACTCTGCTCCAGGGGATTTGCCCTATCCCCCAGAGCACTGCCAGGTGTTGAGCTGAAGAGTTTCAGATTCTGTTCTCCCCCTGTTTATAGAGTCTTAATGGAATTTAAACCCTCTCCTTTCTCACTTTTTAGTTCAGTCCCTGTGGCTGTTTCCACTTTTCCACTTTCTCTCCAGCTGCTTTTGGGGGGTGTGCTTTTCCCACACTCCCCCCCCCCCATCTCCATCCTCTCTCTTCAAGCAAAAAGAGCTTCCTGCCTTCCATGACTTCTCTGTCCCCCAGTTCACCTCTCCACACTATGTACCTGCTGAGTTCTGTGGTTCAGGTTGTGCAGATTGTTGTGTTAATCCTCAAATCATTTTTCTAGGTGTGCAGGATGGTTTAATGTTGATCTGGCTGTATTTAATGGACGCAAGATGCAAAAAAAATCTTCCATGCTGTTCTGCCATCTTGGCTCCTCTATTATTATTTTTAACATAGGATGAATTATCTGTATCTGGGTGAAAATGTTAATGGGGGACCAGTAGATATTTTTGCTTTATTATAAGTAATTTTTGCCACTATTCAATGTGTCCATCGCCACTTGCACTACTATATATCTGTAGCTATGTAATATTTTCAATGAGAACCTGAAATACAGGACTTTACTCAATGGGTTTCATTGTATGTGTATTTGTACTTGTGGTTTCTATTATTCATAGTGTTGTTTATTAAATAGTAATTTGTAACTCGCTGATGGAATTGAGACATGCACATTAGCTCCATTATAGAACTTTCTTGATTTCATCTCATTCCATTCAGTTCTCTGCTTTGATCTGCATATATGAGTGTGTTTAATTGGAGTAACTAAAAGTTTCTGTTCCCAATATTATTTTACCTGTAACAATGATTTGCTCATTAAAGATTGTGTTGTAAAGAGGCTTCATAGTGGCAACATAGATGTGCCCAATGGTTATTATCCTGGAGAAAATAAAAGAGTTTTAAGAATTAAGCATGACTATCTAAACAGCAGATATAGACATAAAGCAGAAGCTCCTTGAGAAAATGGGCGATTTCTGTCTCCTCCAAAACTGGATTCTAGAATGTGACATGTGTTGTGTACTCAAAGTGTTTGAGTGACTAACTCACTTACAAAAGCAATGTTTAGCATGATTTCAGAAACTCTTACTGATCTAGATGTGAACCTGGACCCTCAAATGGGGAAAGGAACCTAGTGAAGCTAGAATGACTTCCTAAGGCACAGATGTAGATGGAGGCCTTCTATCTCTCACATAGTCTTTTCTTCCTCTCTTTCTTCCCGTTTACTCCATTTATTAACATTCTGCTATTGCAGCAGACTAATCCAGAATCATTTGTGATTCAATACTTTAGGCGAGTATGTTTCAAGTCTCTCCTTACAGTAAAACCTTGAACTTCCTGCCATATATTTTCAATTTATATCTCAAAACTCACTGTGAAGTGACTGTTTCCATTCTGGACTCTTCCCAGTGCCTAAAATAGTGTAAAAGAGTGTGAGTGCTAAAAATACCTGCACTCTGCCGAAGAGAGTTTACAACATTCTCAGTAGAAGCTTTAAACTTTTGCTGAAAGGTTAGAGAAAGTTGGCTCCATGGCAAAAGCAAATTTATTTAAATACCATTTTTACACTCGTTTCATAATAGTAACATTTTATCTTTTTTACAATGATTTATAGGCACTGGAGCAGAACAGGGGAGTCAGGGAAAAAAGCAATTAACGAATAAAGAAAAAAGTACCAATAGTGAAGGGGAAAAAAATCTTTGGAAAGCTAAAGAAGAGAGAATAATTGATGGTTCCATTTTAGCTTAATGTTATTTCTGGATCTCTTTTATAATGTGTTATTTACTGCATAGTTTATAGTTGACAGAAAATAAACAGCATTTGCAACATAATGTCTTTGGCTTTGCCATGTACTTGCTCATCCCCGTTGCCTGTCACGTTATAACTTCAACCAACATCAGTCAAAGTCTTCTGTGATGGAGTCTGTTTTTAATAAGCCCAGCACTATAATTACCTTATTGCAAAGTTAAAGCCAAATGACACTTATGATGAAGGTTTCATGGCTAAACAGTAAAGTCAGTGAAGCATATGCATACCAACTGTCAGACAGGAAATAGCTGTTCGAGGATTTGTTTCTTTATTGCTTGACGAGGGTCACTTCGTTTGTACTTGGAAACTTTGCCACAGCTATAACAGGTCGCAGAGAAGGGAAAAGGAATGAGTAACATGGAGGATAACTTAGAAAGATACCATTATTCATAGATTTTTGAGAAGATTAATTACTGAGCATTTGTGCTCAGGATCATCTGTGCCAGGTGTTTCTACAAATACTTTCCAAGTTAAAACTCCCTAACAAACCAAAGAGTTGAAACATTGTCCAAATTGAATATGCAGAGAAACTGAGGCTGTGAGAGTTTTTAAATTATGTGCTTGATGTCACCCAGCTGGTAAGTGAAAAAACCAGGCTGTGAACCCAGTCTCCATTATTCAGAGTCCCACGTGGTTTTTCCTAGTGTGAGAGCTGCCAGAAGGTAAAGTATCTGGCCTAATGTGATCCATATTGTGGTCTGGATGGAAATGGAATGTGGTTTAGACATGTCCACATCCTGAGTTACTGAAAATGGGAAGGCAGAGACACACTCAGATGAATGATCATCCTCTGTATTTTATGGCAAAGATCTCTCTCCATTTTACATTGTTTGAACTTTTACATTTTTGTGACAGTCACAATCAATTGTGAATCGATGCATCAGGAAATACCACATATATGTCACAGCATCTTTCCTCAAAGAAGCTCTGGAAATAAACGGGGTCTTGCTCTCATCTTAGCATGTGTGGATGATGATAACAGA
Organism: Felis catus; assembly: GCF_018350175.1. Classification (NCBI taxonomy): domain Eukaryota; kingdom Metazoa; phylum Chordata; class Mammalia; order Carnivora; family Felidae; genus Felis; species Felis catus. The sequence goes on along the minus strand of NC_058373.1, from coordinate 96,946,535 downwards.
ATGGCACTGTATCTGAAAGCTTAAGAGCATCATTTTAATTTAACGAATGATGCAAAATGAATTTTTGAATCATTTGGCTCATTCAGAGCTACCACACTACTAAATCTGGGATATTTTTGCCCATCCAAAACCTCAAAGCAGAAATTTGGGGCTTTTTTCCTACTCTTGAATTACTTCTGGGTAATGGTAAAAACATCAGACTCTTTTTCCAGTTCACTTGAGGGTTAACATTGCATCCACCTCCAGAGTCGCTCTGCTGGCACATCTGGGACAAAGAGTGACCTGCAGTGTCTCTCTTTCTCAATGGAGTGCTTAACCTTGGTGGCACCAGACCTGAAATTAATTTACTAAGTAAGTAGGGTATTTTGATTCTCAGGACTAACCCCTGCCAAGACAGGGTTTGTTTTTGTTTTTTTTAACAATCAATAAAGAGTAAAAATAACTTTTAAATGTCCAACTCACAGCCACCGCATTACAAAATCTGTGTAAAAGAAAGTTCTATTTCAGGCTATGGGAGCGAACATCCAGTCACTGCCATACTCTACTGGCAACTATGGAAACTTGGTTGAAATTGAACTTTTGGCTCTTGGGTGGCATTTTTATACGATGCCTGGAGATGTCCTCTACTGAGCTAGCAAGTACCATGCAGCATACAAAGGGAAATTTGAAGTATATTAACAAGTGGGTTGTGTGAAAGCTGGAGCCCTTCATCACCAGGCATGACACTTACTGTTGTCTACTTCTCTTTCTCTCCTTAGTGTATTGCTTCTAAGGTGGTTTGGGGAGAGGGTCTGGGGATTGCAGTGATGGCCGGCTGGGGGGTAGAGTTTTAGGACTGGTTTGTCTTCTAGTAATCCATGGAGGGGAAGTCTGGCCCTCAATTTTCTGCAGATTTCTTTAAAAAGTGGAGTATTTGATATCTCTGTCACCAACTTTGTCTTTGTGCTACCATTTCTGAGGCAACGTGTAAGTTTTCCATCAACATTTTGTTATATTCATATCTCCTACCTAGAAGTTGTGGGGTTTCCTATAATTTCTATTAAGAGTATTAGTATTGTACCTACAATTGCAGACCTGGTTGTTTTTCATGTTCTACTACTTACTCTCATCACATATGATCCCTTCTTGGTGTTAAGTTTGCTCATGTCCAAACCAAACACACACCTGATGTGAATAGGATCTATTTAGTTAGAAGAGACAGAGGCATCACTGAGGAGATCACGGAAATGCACTCTGGCCCAGTGTCAGAGGGAGAGTGGATTCACTTCTGTTTGTGCCCAGCCATCCCTTGGATTTAGAAATTATCAAATGATATTGCACATTATTTCTAATATCCACACAAGGTACAAAAATAAAGCAACAATAAAATAACATTTATGAAAATGGGTATTATGTGGAGTAACCCACGTGGCTATGCTAAAGACCAGAGTTAAGCAGGATAAGGAAAAGCCATCAATGAATGATCATGAAGGTGGAGTATTTGGGACAGGCTTCTTGGAAGAGTTAAGTGTACTTAGGATGCAGAGCACAGGGCAGGCCAGATAGTCATGGTCTTTGTTGCCTTGGGGCAAGGGAGGCCTGGGAAAGCAGTGGGACTAAGCAGACCCTATCCTGCAATGCTGTGTGTTGAATTTTAAAACTGTAATAGTAATGAGTAGTTACTATTAAAAATAAGATTGTGGAGGTCACTTAATACTTCTGCATTAATGCATATACCTTAAATTTATGGAAACTATTTTTATTGTCAATATTAAAGAATGTTTCTTAAGGTACAGTCTTGGATACAACCACATCAGAATCTCCTCAAGTGCTTGAAAAGAAAAAATATAATTCTGGGGTCTCTCTGACTCTGGATCTGAATCTTTTAGGATGGGTCCCAGGAATTGGCATTTAAAAGAAATCTCCCCAGGGGATTCCTATACCCACCAAAGTCTGAGCATCGCTGCTATAGAATAAGCTGAAAGTCCATGTACATTTATAATGAACATAGTTTAGGGAGATGTTATTGTGGAATAGAAGTCCTGGCTTGCAGGGCTGAGTGTTGCTAATAAATGGTTTTTCCTATATCTAAGAGTTGTCAAAAAGATATCAACTGGCTGCTTCAGACAGAGCCTCATGAGATAGAGTCTTCATGAGTTTGGGGCCTGGACCTCAACTTTGCTTTTACAGAAATTAAATTGGATATGTCTGCCTACAGAGAGCTAGACTCATGCTAATAAACTCACAAGAAACTACTGACAAACCAGAATACTGCCTTATTAATTTGTGGCAGAAGTTACACCTGACTCAAGAACCAGGGCCACATTGCTAGGCTCTTAGGAAAGGGCGCATACATCAACAAGGAACTCAGTGAACAAAGAGTGCTCCATCCATTTTGTAATTGTCTGCATACTAGCCTCCTCCTGTCTCTAGACTGGCCTCTTCTCGAGCATCTTATTCCTGGTACCTGCTTCATGTACTGCAGTACCTGCCACAAAGTCAATACCTAACAGAGAGCTGTTGAATGAATGGATGATTCTAGACCAAGAGGATCAGATGATGGTAAGGCATATCTACAATGATTTGATCCAGTATGGTAGATTGCTCTTCTGCACACCAGGGATATTTCTGCCTATTAATAGAGTGCTCTCTGTCCTGAGTATCACTAGAAACTGACAAATTCTTACTTCAGGGATCTCCTTCCCTCCTCCCCATGCAGACTCCTGCTCTATGTTTTACATAGTTCTATCTCATATCATCAAGACCAAGGCCAAGTGAGTAGATAATCCTTCATTGATTTGTTTAATAAGTTACACATCAGTTTGCCTGATGTCAAACTTCATCACCTTATTAAATATGAGAGATGTCCTAATTGAATTTAAATAACTATTCTTTTTAGGGAGGCTTTAAAAATTTCTCATTTCAGAGAATAAAAAATTTCTGGCCTTGCTTTCCTATTCTAGGATATGTTTTATTTGCAGTTTTATATTCACTTGTAGCAGATGGTCTTTAGTGCTTTTGATGAGCAATTATTTATGCAGAAGTTCTTTAACAAGATTTACAAAGTAGGTTCACAGAGATGGTGTTATAGGAATTTTAAGGTAGAGCAAAAGGACAATGCATGTTCTCTATCAAATATATGTATGTGTATTTACACATAGGTAGGGGACAAGGGAAGAGAGATTTCAAGAAGAATGTTTATGAGATAGTAATTAAATGAAGACTGAGAAGCAGCCTTTGGATTTAACAATGTAAGGATTACATTGCTTAACTTACCCTTAAGCAAGTATTGTTTCAGTAAAGCAATGGAGGCAGGAACCTAAATTAATGGGTCAAGAGGAAAGATATAAAGCAAATACTGATAACTCTAGAAATTTGCCTGAGAAATGAATATGACATAAAGGTCTATAGGGGTGTAAGCGAGGATTTTTTTTTAATCAGAGCAACTTGAGGAGGTTTAAATTTTTATGGAGGAAGATTCGAGAGAGCTAGAGAGAGAAAGAGAAGTTGAATATACTGCAGAGAGAAGCCTTCCCTTATGTCAGCATTCACCAAAAGTCATTGCTTCCTGAAAATGTTCTGTTCTCCAGAAAAACTCTGAGGGTAAGAATTTGAGAACTTTGAAGCAATAGCAATAGTGACTGGGATTTTGCTGGAGCAGAAAAGATCATGAAGGAGAAGGAGGGACAGCTCTGATCATTGAAGGACTGATTTAGAACTCAAACCTCTATTGTTTGCAACTGCAGCAGAACTTGTGATTATGTTGAGTGGGGCTGTTACTTGTACAGACCAATTTCATGGAGTCTTTCCATTCCCTGGGGTCCCCGGAACAGTGTTACTGTAAGTATCTGTGTGGTTTCTGACTTACTCCATTGAAACCACAGGAAGAATGTTATTTGATTTATGAAAGGAGTTAGCCAGCCATTCACCTAATTTTGAAACAGTGACAGGAATAGGAGGTAAGAAAGGATATTGAACCAGAACTGTACAACTTGCAAGTTCTCGAGATGCCCAAGGAAGACAAAGATTTTTAATAGTTAGAGTCATAATGCATTCAAACGAAGTTAAGAAATCAGTTTTCAAGACAATACAAACTCATCAATGCAGACCAAGTTAAAGAAGTGGATATCTTTTAAAATGTTTGAACTATACACTCTATGGAAAGCTGTGTTAACTACTTTAAATCTTTTCTGGAATGACAAAGGGTATAAAAAAGAAAAAGGATTTGTTTCTTTTAAGTTGAAATTACTCCAACTGTTAAAGCAAAGTATTAGCATTTCTATTTAGTAAACCAGTGTAACATATTTGTGTGATAATGGTATAAATACCCAATTATCTTACATTTTCTGTAGGATAGACACCTGTGTATGAGTTAGCTAGGTCTATTGCTCAGGGTTTCACAAAACTGGAATTAAGGCGTTGGCTATCTGGAGTTTGGAATCCTCCTCCAAGCTTCCTCCAGTTGTGGGTTGTAGGACTGAAGTCCCCATTTTCTTGTTGACTGTTAGCTGGGGCCACTCTCAGCTCCCCAAGGCGTCTGCCATTTCCTGTCATGTGACCTTCTCTACAATATGGCAGTTTGCTTTCTAGGGGAACTTCAGGAGAGTATCTGCTGCAACTTTGAATTTCTCTGACTTCTTTTGTCTCTGACCCCTAAACTCTCTTTTTAAAGGGCACATCTGATTAGGCTAGACTCACCCACACCCAGGAGGAGGAGCACCTGAGAGGGCCATCTCAGAAGTATGCGTACCACAAGTGGTTCAAATGAATAGATGTAAATAAAGAGGCTGTGTATAGAGGTGTGGGCAGGATAGAGGGAGCAAAGGAGGAGAAGCATCCAGAGACTCGCAACTGTAGGATGTCATTACCAGAACCTCGTGAGAGTTTGGAATGTGGAGGAAAGCTATGGACCTGGAATAAGGCAGCCACTGACAGAATCTTACACTGAGGCAGGAGGGGAACAGAGAAGAAATCCCCTATCTCTCTCCTTCTGCCTCGGACCTGTGGATGGCTCTTAGGGGGCCAGGTTGAACCAGAAACCAAAGGCTGAGTCACACAGTTATAGAAATCAACCATGAAGGGCCTAGAGGGGTAGAGAGGGTCAGTGAATTTGCCATTGAAGTGCTCAAGAAATGGCCATTGCTATTATTAAGAGATCTCTTGTTTATGAACATACTCACAAATCTAGAAGTGTGAAGGGCTTGGCTTCTCTGTCAACATTCCAAGTGGTTCTGATAGGTGGGTGATAATATAAATGTGGGATAAAGGAATTGGCCAATGTATTGTGAGTAGAACTACAATAGTGAGCTACCTCTAGTACATTTCCTTGTAGGCAGGAGGTAATTGACATATAGTTATAGCAACTGGCAATATAATAATGAGATTATAAATACTCATAATGAATAAGAACTTATTTCATAAATATGTACTAAAGGAGGAAAGCAGAATGCTAACTTACGTTGGTGCTTAAAAAAACACCACATAGATATGAAAAAAAAGAGAAAAATTCAGTGGGCTCTATTGAAAAATTTTGTGCTACAGAAGGGTGTGAACTTGTTCAAAGGAGGGAGGTGGGAGAGTGTGTTTCCTTTTTGGATGTCACTGACAAAAATAAATGATTGTAATTACTATATCCTTAAACAATAGCATACGAAAACTTTTGAGCAAATTTTGGAATCATAATTATAACCTCTATAGTAATCACACTGAACCCACAGCTATCCAGTGAAAACACTCAAAGTTAAGATTCAGGTCTTTTATGAACTCTTTTAGTTGCAATAGTGAAAGAAGCAGCATCTATAATAAAACTCTGTGGAACTAGAACTTTAAAATTTATACTAATCCTTCCTCTGGCAGAATTTATTTTTCATCTTAATGTATAAAGAACAAAGCAATTTCTGTTTTCTTTTGAAAGTCTAATTTTTAAATTCTGAATTTGTATGTGGGGAGAGAGCAGGGGGTTCACACTTGTCAGCTTCTACCACACTGACAGCTGAACCTGGAAATTTAATCATTCACATCGGACAGGTCAGAGGAATACTCCGATTCTGATTTTTGTGGGTAGCATCTCTTCCTATGCATATTAGACATTGAGGATAGAAATTAGAAAACTTTTGTTGTGGGACTGCTTCTTACTCAGTATTTCCAGTGGTTTTCAATTATTCACTGGAAATCAATGAATTTAGATTTTTTATCCAAATTGATAATGCAACCAGTATAGTTAGAAATCAATGAAATAACACATAGTTCACATTTCTTTCCAAGTGTGCGATGCCATTTAAGAACTTCCTTGTTCCAGCACCTATAATGCTTATTTTTATGTTCATTTTGCATTGAATAAATTGCCTTAATGTTCTAATTAGCATTTCCATCATATTTGCTAACACACTTTCACACTTATCTTATGCAGTAGAAAACTATAGTCAAACATCCCCCTAGGAAAATTAAAATATTCTTCATCTGTATATATTTTTCTGATAAGTCTTACAGCAAGGACCTCAGAAGGAACCCTGGTTAGGTATTCAGACAGAATACGAAGTCTAAAGCTTAGAGACAGGCTAATATTATACTAATTTCATTTTTAATATTGGGCCTGGAAATTTTCCGATCTACTTTCTGCTTTGACTACATATATTCATTTATGTGTTTTAAATTGGCCCAGTGAATATAAAAATTCCTCTCTGAAATGTATGTACAAGATAGGTTTGTACCAATGAAGGCCATCTGGTATTGTTTGAGTACCAGTGGAAAGGTTGCCCTGTTTTTATTAAAAAGAATTATTTTACTTCCTTAAATTTTATGAATAGTTCAAATTAACCTAAACCTTTCCTTTTCTTGTCAAATTTTCATTATTCTTGGATATCTAGTGTGAATAACAAGAACATAATTTTATTTCATGTTTTATGCTATTCTACCTCAAACTTTCCCTCAGCTTAACTCTAGGTATTCTAGAAACAATGATCATACCTAGATAGCTAAAGTAATCCAGCATTTTATGGTTCTATAACCTGCCACTTTATAACTTAAAAGCCTTATTATTTTAGCATATTTTTGAGGATAAAAACTTTAAAAGTGTTAAAGTTAACGACTTTTGTTAATGACTTGAAAATAATACAATACAAGAAACTCTGTGCTTTTTAATTTGTTTTCTATTTGCTTCATCAGATTTCACATTCTCACTGGAAAAACCTTCATCACAGTAGGTTAGACTATCTCCAGAAGGAAGTATTACATTCATATCATTGGGCAGTTCTCCTTTGTGACTTGGAAGGGAGGGCAATAGAAAATAGTGTAATTTTGTGACCTTAGAAACATTGCTTAACTTGCTGCTAGTTTGGGAAATTTCTGGCCTACTTTGTGCAAGTTGTTTGGCCACCTAGTTAGGGGGGGCCTTCTCTACATGCTTGCTTCCATCACAAAATGGGAAGGTTCAGAACTCTTCTGGAGGTGGGATTTATAATCCTCCTGTCCTGAGATCCCACCCCCATTATTTACAATATAACTTATCTTTTGCCCTTCAGTGAGAGAAATGTGGTCATGTCATAAAATGGGAGTTGTAATCTTTCAGAAATTGAAGGGAAACTGGGTAGCTGGATTATAGAAAAATCCATTTTTTTTTCATGCTGTTTAACTTCAATAGAAGTAATCTCTCTGTGGGGGTTAATAAATTGTAGTCAGCCAGGATTTAACACTGATATGTATTGTACAGATTTAGATTCCCTTAATGTTTGCCTGACTTGTTCTCTGTATCAGAATTTCAGCATTCAGGGTGTTATAAAAATGTGAACATTCCCATAAAGTACAAATGCAGATGGACTGTTTAGTAACTGTTATGACAAGTACTTGACAGTGAACTTCAGTGTTTTCCTGTAATTCAAATTATAGGAAATTTAAGTTATCTGGAGAAGCAAGAAGCTTAATTGTTTTAGGACTAGCATTAGGTACATGATATTTTTGTTCTTGTAACTGTGAAGTTTGGGTAGACAATTGAATTGACTAGCCCCGTATTTATTCAGTAAATTTGTCTAGGATAAGTTTATTTTGATTAGTGGGCTAAAACTGTTTTATCTTCACGCCCTTGTTGTTTCTGGCATAAATTCTTGGTCAAGGTAACTCTCAAACTGCTAAATGAGTATTTCTCAGTGGAGTCTTGTAAGTTGGGGACAGTGCTCTTAAATCTTCTTGGCTGAGTTGCCATCCATTGAATTACTTGGCTGAGATAGGATCAAAGTCATTTTTTACACCTAAAAAAAGTTAAGTTTTTATTTAAAAAAAAAAAAGACATTCAGTCCAGAGAGTATTTTCAGTCACTGAAAGAGAAGGTCACTATGTATTTTTCATTCTTATAAATTATTAGCATTGAAGCATTTGGAACAATTCTAGAGAAGAAGAAATTCACATTTCTTACTATGAGAGATTATAGCTCTTGCTAAAACATTCTCATGATTTGTGTTTTTAATCAGTTTATTGTTATTGTAGCTAATCCTCCAACTATCTCTGAGAAGTAGGTTAAAATTATTAACCCTGTTTTACAGATTGGGGAATGGAGACACAGTGAGGTTAAGTGAGGCAACAAGCCTCCCACAGTAAGTCACTGACATGGGGAGGATTAGTGTGATATTCATGTGTTTTGTTCAGTCCACAATGTCTTTGATTTTCTTGTAATGAATCACACTATTGCCACTCAGCTCTTACTTGGAATGGAAGCACTGACATTTGACCATCTTTCTTTTCCCTCTTCAGTGATCCTTGTGAGCCATTGAAGATAAATTTGTGTGGTTGTTGAAGGACTATAGCTTCTCTTAATCCTTTGTAAAATGTGCATATATTACACTCATAACCAATGTTCATTTTCAAATTAAAATTAAAGATCTTAGACAAGTCTGGAAATTAAATTACATTTTAACCCATAGGTATATTTTCATTGCTAGTCTTTTCTTTTCTATGCATATGGAGACAAGGAACCAATGAACCAACCAAGTATTTATTGAGCATCTACAGACTAAAATTCACTTGTGCTGGATGATTTTTGGCTACAGACTTTCCCAGGTAACTGTTGTGATATCTTTCTCTCAGGTAAGATACTGACTTATACATGAGGCAAATCTGGGTGGTAGCCCAGCCTTCCTCTGTTGGTACTGGATGACTTAACTAAGATAGGATCATGTTATAAAATCTCAGGATTGTGGGGCTTAAAACCCATTAGCTCTCACACCATATAGCTAGCTGTCCTCCCCGCTCCCCAGTTGGAGGCACAGGTTATCACTCATAAAATTTGCTCCACTTGACCCTTCACACTTCAAGCTCCAGCCATCTGGGAGAAGAGCCTTGAGGATGCTATGCTCTTTCTTCTCACTGCCAACTTCTGTACATGAGTCTCTTAATGGAGCCACCTCCCTGCTCTCCCTTCACCACTCTCCATCCTTTGTCCCAGGCTTGTACCTTAACTCTTAACACCTATTCAGTGTTTAAGTCTCAGCCTGCGTGCTACCTCTTGAGGTGTTTTCTCCCCATCTATCCTAGATGAAGTCCCTTTGCCATATGAGCTCCAATAGCAAACATACTTTTCTGTTGGTGAAATTCGCTGTGTTTAACCCTGCTTGCTGCCGGATAGTAAATTTCATGGAAGCCAGGATCATGTTTTTCTCATTTCCTACCGAGTGACAAATCCTCAGCACAGTCCCTGAGACATAGTAAGTGCTCAACATGTACTACTCAGTTGGTGGGTTGGTTGATTGCCTTCAGCCACAGAGGAGTGAAAAAACTAGCAATTAATAAACAGTTTGGTGGCACTTCCAAAAAGAAAAAGGAAGGAGAACCTCTCTCCCATTCTAAGAAAGAGGTTAAAGAAAACATAAAACTGTTATAGAAGTGAAGGCAAAAGCAGAGATTGTGATTTTAATAAAGTAAAATCTATGCCAAATAATATTCCATGAAGTAAAGCTAGTTCTTTTTAATGTTAAAAGTTGGAATTCACAAGGGGCATATTTATGAATAATCATTGCACTAAGTATCAGAAATGTGTCCATTTAGTGAAAAATTGTGACCCTGCTATGGAATGCAAACTGGGGGAATACCATCATAATAAGAGATACACGTGATAGAAGATAGAACAAGTATGGAAATTCATGCTATTTTTATTATGTATTATGAATACATAATAAGTATTCTTGAAGAAAAATACAGATAAATTAATATGGAGCAAATAATCAGAGAAATAGGAGAGTAATGTGAACTAGAAAAAATGAGTTTGGGAATAAAGTTTTATCATAATCTATGGGTAATTAAAGAAAATAAAGCTATGTTTAGATTTATTCCAGTAAAAAGGAAATAATTTTCTTCACATATATAAGCACATAAACCAAAGGAATAAAAATGAGTTTGGCATCACATTTTTCCCCCAAAACACCAAATATCATGTGATGACATTCATTTTGAAGATCAAAATGTGGCATCAGAATTGTGTCTAAGTTGGAGTTCAGGGATAAGGGAAGGCGGAAGACCTTCTCTGATATGCAAAGTTTCAGAACATCTAGTACTTTGGACAAATTCTGGTAGGAAAAACATTTATAATGCTCCTAAGAAAATTATCATTTTCTATCTTTTATTCACCATACAGCCATAGTGGTTTTTCTTTTTATGTTGATTGTAAAGATATTAAGAATCAAATATATTTGAGGCCCACCAATAAGGCCTTAGTGATAAGGTAAAAACAGCTAGTTGTTCATTTTATCTGTTTTCCCCTTCACTTCTCATGCTATGATAGAAATTTTAGCTGAGTATGGGACTGCCTAGGTAAAGGTTATGTTTCCCAATCTTCCTTGCAACTAGGTGTGGCCATGTGAATACATTCTGGCCAATGAGACAGACTGCAATGAAGAGCCAGCCATCTTGAACCATGTGAATGCGGACTATGTATTAAGGGCAGCAGAACCACAAGACAGACAAAGCAGCTTAGGTTTCTGAAGACTGAGTTGGGCATACCCCTCCTACCTGTCTGAAATTTTATGTGGCAGGGAAATAATTTTCAGTCTCATAAATCCATTGCTATTTTATTCTTTAGCACATCAGCTGCATTTTAATTAATACAGATAAAAAGTATATATTACAATGCATTTAAATATCTCAAGGCTCTCCCTCTCTCTCTGCCCCTCCCCCGTTCATGCTCTGTCTCTCTCTGTCCCAAAAATAAATAAAAAACGTTGAAAAAAAATTAAAAAAAAAAAAAGGGGGCGCCTGGGTGGCACAGTCGGTTAAGCGTCCAACTTCAGCCAGGTCACGATCTTGCGGTCTGTGAGTTCGAGCCCCGCGTCGGGCTCTGGGCTGATGGCTCAGAGCCTGGAGCCTGTTTCTGATTCTGTGTCTCCCTCTCTCTCTGCCCCTCCCCCGTTCATGCTCTGTCTCTCTCTGTCCCAAAAGTAAATAAAAAACGTTGAAAAAAATAATTTTAAATATCTCAAGGCTAGCTTCAACTTATATCTTAATAATTGTTTTTCCTCCTCTATTTTTACTTTTAATATTTCATCCTTCTTTTGTGTGTGTTTTTGTATACTTGCTTAAATATTTTAAATAAATATGCTCACTATCTAGGTATCCTTCCTAATAAAGTTACATGAAGACATATTGTAGTTAACCAAGAGATGAATCTTAAATTTAGACTCAGAAGTGGGGAGTTATAGTAGGATAGGATCAGTATTGAACGTGGAAATAGAATAAGTAACAATTGTAAATATAGCCAGATTATATTTTTCTTTAACCTCCCCTCTCCTTCTTGGGCATGGAACATACGAGGTTAAAGCAAGAGAAGAAGGAATTTGCTAAAACAGCTCAAGACTCCCTCTGTGCCCGGCCTCGTCATACAAAGAATAAAACACAGATGGCCTTCAAAACATTTACTTGTAGGGAAGAGAGCAGTTCTCCCATAAAAATCCTTCACTTTCAGAAACTCATGACCTTGAAGCCCAGCTTGGATCTCATCATCTTCAATTCCTAGAGAAATCTATAAACCAGCTTGATTGTGTGTGTGTGTGTGTGTGTGTGTGTGTGTGTGTGTGTGTGTGTGTAACATATCCCTTGTGAAAATAAACTATTTAATCATATAAAACAAAGACCAGATTTTAAAATAAGACCCTGGACAGTGTAAACAAAAATTTAAATTGTGCTTTATTTAATTATCCCAAACTGAATCTTTACTTTTCTTTCTAAACAGTCCACTATCATATTGTTTTTAGAAGCAATTAATCCCAAATCTCAAAATCCTTTCTCTGGCAGTTGGTGTTAAAAAACTAGAACTCTACATCCCATGTGCAAGAAAAATGTGCAAATGAAATGCTTCATTGTCCACTTGTCTGATATTAATTTTATCCTTTTACATTCTTTGTTTGCATTTGCTTGATTTACCTTGCCTATCTGTTTATTTTAATTTTGTTCTAAGGAGATTGGCTTTGGCTTTTTATTTTGAGAAATGTTGTTTTTTAATTGAATTAACGGTTAAAACTAATAGCCAATATCACGTTTAATGGGAAAAGATGAGTGACTGTCCTAAAATCAGAAATAAAAGAGTACTCTGAAATCACCATTATTATTTGACCATGTTCTTGAGTTTTTGGACTACACAATGGATTATAAAATAGAAATGAGATATATAAATATTTATAAATAAAAGATTAAAATATCATCATATCCAGATGATATGAATTTTTGTTAAAAAAAAAACCTAAGAGAACCAGTTGAACTATTATGACTTGTAAATAAATCCAGTAAACTGGTTAGAAACAAGATAGGAATATGATATAAAGGTAATAGTTTTCATATGAACCAGTTAATAGCTAATTGAAATATAATTGGTAGAAAATGCAGTAAAATTGTCACTAAGAATAGCAATATCCATTATACCAAAAAACCTTTTTGAGAGCTTCCTTTGAACCTACCCTGAGCTATTAATGTCCCTCGAGGGCTTAAATTCTAGTGGGCAAGACAAAAATGCAAACCTGCAATCACAATAGGATGTGTTCAGTGTGAGGATAGAGGTAACATGGAGGATGAGGATGCTCCAGCTGAATTCTAAAGGAAAAGTGTGAATTTGATGAATTTTAATAGGGAAATGTTGTTCAGATATAGAGAGTGATGATGGGTGACAGTATCACGGTGTGAGAGGGAACCTCATTAGTCCTGTAAGGCAGGGTCCTAGGGTGCAGGGGAGGAACTGAGTGTCTTGAAGCTGGTGAAGTAATGTGTGGTCAGTTCGCTAGAAGCTCTGTAGGCTGTGTTGAAGGCTTTAAGGAAGTCCCACCTGTGACCCTTAGAATCTCCTTTCACCTTCTCTAGGCATTTTGAGGATGGTCATCACTTGGATATTGTTTCAGGTTCTGTCATTCTATTCTGAAGGTGTTTGGTGTGAGGCTGGTTGCAGAGTTACCCCTGCTTGTTGACTCGGCATGTCTAACCAGGGTAATGTAGTAAATTACCTTCTGATCGACTGGGGTGCTGAGCAGGGGAGTTCTACGGCGTCAAGATCTCAAGGTGGTCTTTATAGTCAAGGGAATAACCCATTGTGGTGGCTCTGAGACCACCCGAAGTCCACCAAAAACCTAGAAGAGGACTTTATGCAGACCATGTGGTCCCACTGGGGTGAACAGACTGTGAGTATCTGGGTCTGCCTGATGGCTGCAGTCTGGAGAAATGTGTGTGTAGAAGATTTTTTATTAGAGAGGTCTTATTCAGGTCTGACACTGGGTTTTCACAAAGAATAGTGAGGTTCTGTTTAGAAACTGACACAGTTCCTTGCTACTGCCAGTTGAGAATAATGAGTCTGGCTGGGTAGGAAGATCATGATTTGATGTGCATGATTATTCAGTGGTCAGATATGCCATTGAGGACTTGTGGCTTGTGAGATTTATAAGTTAAATTTCACAAGGGAGATTATCCATCTTACTTGGCGTTGAATGAGCCACTTGATGATATTAATAGCAGGTAACATTTATAGAACACTTAGTATTATTCAGAACCCCACTCTAAGTGCTTTTTTTGAATCTTCACACTCCTACAATATAGATATTGATTATTATCTCCATTCTACCCATTAAGTGGATTTAGGCTAGGGAGATAGTGTCTTGCTCATGGTTATATAGGTAACGCTTTGTGGGAGTGTTTCAAACCCATTTCTGCCAGATTCCCAAAGGCGTCCTATTCATCAGATAACCTCAACTGCTGCAAGGGGAAATTTCGGAATTTTCAATTTGAGTGTTTGTTCAGCTTGCTATTTTCTTTTCTACAGATCAGTACCAGTATGCAACTTGAACACAACTTTCTTGACTAGGAGCTTTTTCTCTACCCAAGAAATTTTGTTTTCGTCCACTTTTTAATGAAAAAAAAATGCACATGTAGACCTTGGGATAAGATAGAACTGATGATTAATTTGGATGCATTTACCTCTATTCCGAATGGCTTATGTCAATTGGTCTGGGATAGAAATGTGGAATGGCAGGTACAGATAGATACAGATAAGCAAGAGGTGCAGATATGCAGAATAGAATCTAAGATGTAGACTATGTGTGGCTGGAAAGAGTCAGAAAGGGGAGCTTCTGGGAGAGCTCACAGCCTGTCTCAGAAGCAAGAACATATGTTCCTGTGAGCAAACGTTCTCCCTGTGAAATCCATGTCCGTGTAGCCCTGCTTGAATCTTGCCATTTTTATCAGGCAGAAGGAATCAAAGAATGGACTTATTCAGTAGAACCCCAGTGGTATCTGAAGCTCTAAAAACCTGTGAACAAGGTGTGGTACACTATAATCTTGGTGAGAGTTGAACTTGGAAGCTGGGGAATGCAGTAAAGTAATATACTAGATACAGAATCATGACTTTGTAGATCACTGAGTGGTTTGGCAATTTTACCCCGTGCACAGTTTTATTAGGTCACCTGTGTCTGTTGCAGTTTTTGCCTTGTCATGACTGGAAGGCTGCTGATAGCTTTATCAGGATGAACCCTAAAAATGGAGGAAGACTATTTTATGACATATCACCTCTTTATTTTAGGCACAATATTGTTTTGGGCACAGTGTCTTGCTAGCTTTCAAATGCTTATCTTTTGAAAGAGAATAATAAGAAACAAAATTTAAGTTTGGTTATTAAGGGAAAGTGAATGCCACTTTATTGTACTTGGCATTCATAAAAACGAAAGCATTGTATTAAAAATATTACTGCATCAATACTATTTATTTGCCTATTTTAAATGGAATTGTAAAATCATTTTGATATATATATATATTTTTTCTAAAGGGTAATACTTTAAATATACTACTTGATGAGGGTAAGCTAGGCTTATCGTGTCTTGTGTTTTTATGATCTGAAAAACATGTTTCCAGGTCTGCAGGCAGATTTCCTGATAATAACAACCCATGCTTTCTGAGCTATGACGAGAATACGTATTGGCCGGAATACTTGGAAATGATGGTGGTTTAACTCCCACTATTAAGTTTAAGACGTCGTCCAGGGTTAGATTTCACTCCTAATGGTGGCAATATCTCACATTTACAAGGCACTTTCATCAGAAAGGGTCCCAGAGTGCCTTCTGAGCATATGTCTACAGAAATGACTAGTCTCTGGGATGAAGCCATTTCTTGGGAAATCAACAACAGCCATACGGTCACAGCTGTGTGGTACCCACCAAGGGCAAGGTTGATGATAGCAGTCAATCAGACCTTAATTTTAAATCAACATAATCTATTCACCCAATTTGACTGGCATACCAATATTAATGTCCTTCAAAATGTTTCAGGAAGCCTGTGACGATTATGAAGTCAGTGCTTGACTTTTATACGGCCCTTGATGGAACACTGTCTCTTAACGTCTTGCCAACTTAGTATTTTTACTTTCAGAAGTAATAGGTGTCTCTTCTGACTTAATAAAAAGAGATGTTATATGTCCCCTCTAGTACCCATATGTTCTTTGGAAATTTCTAATTCCTGTTTTGCCTTTGTTTATTATGTTTGTATGGGTTTCCTCATTAGGAAATAATTGACACGTCTGGGAAGGATACCAGAGAGATTTTTTAATTCCTCCCAGATATCTGCCTTTGTAAAGGCAAAGGCAAATTAAAAACAAGAGGCTTAATTCTTGTTGATAATAAAGGAACAGACTCTTCTTTTTCTTAGAGGATTTATTTTGGAAAACTTGGAGTTTTAAGTTTCTTCTCTGCCTCTTTGAAATTCATGTAAACCTTTTTAAAAGCTAGAGGCATCTGGGTGGCTCAGTCGGTTGAGTGGCTGACCAGCTCAGGCCATGAGCTCATGGTTTGTGAGTTCGAGCCCTGTGTTGGGCTCTGCGCTGACAGTGTGGAGCCTGTTGGGCTCCTCTCTCTCTCTGTGTCCCTCCCTGACTCACTCCCTTAAAGTAAATGAACTTAAAAAAAGCCTTTTTAAAAGATAAATCTCTTGTCAGTTTTATGACCCAAGACCATCTTTCTCAAGGATTTGGGAATCAATTCTTGGGAATATAATCATCAAGGAAGACAGCACCCCATCTCCCAATTGCTATGGGAAGGTAGAGGCTCACTTCAGAGGGCGCCTGCCTCCAAAACTACCTCCTATCATAAAAATATGAGAAATTTATTCTTCCTTTGGATAAAGCCTTCTAGCTAACACAAACCAGGTGAAACCAGGATGAACTATGTGTGACAAATGGTGTTCTCAAGTCTTCTTGCTTGAAGACACGTTATTGTTTATTTTGAGAACATGTATGCTATATGTAGTTGGCTATATAAAAAGGTGAGATTTCTCTTGGTAATCTTTTAGTAAATTATTTGTGATGCACATCTTTTTATGGCTTAATGCTTATTTAGTAATAAAAATGTTTTCTACCTTTGTGGAGAGGATTTTTTAGGTTGGCAGGAGGTTTTGTTTTCAATTATATTTCCCCCGCATCTTCCTTTGTGTTAGTTGCCATTGGGTGATTAGTAAATTTTTATTAAAAAAGCCTTGGTACAGCTGTTAGAACCACTTGGGTCACAGAAAATTAGAACAGCAAACCTGTGCTGAGGATTCCTGATGAGCTGGGCACGGTTCTATGTGCTTTAATACATTTTTCTTCAAATCCTCTGAGAAAACCTGAGAGAGGTCAGTTTAATTTTCTCGAACATTTCAAAAGATTAAAAGGTAACTATTTAAACAATAATATATTAGTTATCATTATATTCAACTTAAATTTTATAATATACCTTGTAAGGCTAATGTCAATACTTTCTATATTTTGCTTCTGAGAATCTTTGATTGAGCCTTTGGCTTTTTCTCCAGTCTGCCTCCAAGCCTTAACACCTGCTCAGAATTCTTCATTCCTGCCCCTCTTCTTATTGTTCTTGGGGGAAGTCTGCCTAGATGGGGGGTGGGGTGGGGAGGTAGGGGCAGAAGCTCCTCGCCCACAGGCTCTACCATTGCTTGATGGCAACTCACTATATCATTAAACTAGAGAGAGGTGAAAGGCTACCTAAGGGAGATATCTTTTGGTCTTATTCTATCAACATTTGGCCAGAGTGAGTATACCTCTTTTTATTTAATTCTTTTCCTTTTGCCATATTAAGATTCTTACTTAAACTTATTTTTCAAAATTTTTTTCAATAACTTTCAGTTCCCATTTTTTGTTAACTAGAATTAAATATAATGATCTATACAATACAGTCAGCACAGAGCACATGGATGGGGCTCCATAACTGTTAGCTATTATTAGATATTATAGGCCACACAATGGGGACATGGTGGCAGGGAAGCAAAATGGACAGGCATGCAGTGTAACCGTGAATGCTGCTACTGTTATATAGCTTTTATGTGAACTTAGGAAAATTCTACAACCCTTCTCTGAATCTACCCTTCATTTTCTGGGTGAAAATAATGCTAGATGATATATTAAAATCGAAAACAGTTTTGAGGAAGAAGTCAAAAGGTAGGATGGAAGAGTGGATGTCCTGAAGGGGGCTTCAAGGGCTCTTCTCCAATATTTGGGATAAATCTCAGGTACAAAGGCCCAGGGAAGTCCATGATTCAAGCTTCCTCCAGAGCCAACTCCACTGGCTCACGCATAGGGTCTCCCTAACCAGTGCCCAAGAGGCACTGAATATTGCACCTCAGCACTGGTCCACAAATGAACTTCATCAGAAGGGTGCAAATGTCCAGTTCTAGATAAATACGTTCTGGGGATCTAATGTACAGCAAGGTGATTATAGTTAACTGTATGGTACTGTGTACTTGAAAGATGCTAAGAGATATTAAATATTCTACACACACACACACACACACACACACACGTGCGCACACACATACACAGTAACTATGTAGCATAATGGATTTGTTAATTGACTTGACTCAATTCTTAGCATTTAGGTATATCAAATTATTAAAGATATACAATGTTGTATGTTGAGTATGTCTCAATAAAGCTGAGAAAAATACTACCCTGGGGGAGGTTGCCAACCCAATAGAATCAGAATCATCAAGACTGGGCCTTGGATATTTGCACTTGAAAACTGTCCAGGTGATTCTGATGTACATTGTATTTAAAAAATCCCCTTTTTTTTTTCAGGTGAAGAAGCGACTATGGTGAGCCAGCTCTCCACGTTGATCCCAGTCTGATTTCCTTCTGCTGTTCAATATACCTTTTCTTGCCAGTAATTGGCATTTGTATGTTAAAAATGGGAACTAATTCTGAAATTAGCTTAAGGTAATTTGACAATTGTGCTGCTAAAAATCATATGGGACTCCTTGTTAGATCAAAAGCCTTTCTTAAGTTTGGATTATGCATTTCTTTCTGCTGGTCTGCAGATTTGAACATTGCTCATCTGGTGATAGTTCCACCCTTCTTCGCGCAAGGAGGGGACTCTGCGGGCTCTTTTCCACACCAGATAGTGGACAGTCAGCCCTACTCGAGGCTGAATCGGCGCCCTGGAGGCCACCTTCCGCCTTCACTGCTGTGTCATCACCCTCACCAGGCACTTCCCACCCTCTGCCTGGGGTCAGGAACAGGAAACTGCATTCCTGAAATCTGCCCTTCCAAGTATATTTGTTGCTCTGTGGTGGTAGCAGTAAGTAGCAGGAGGCTAGACATTAAAAATGGAATTTTCTTGGTGAACTAAGCAGAGAATTTTTCATTTTCTCCATCACTTGCCTCTGCGGCAGCAGTTTCTCACGGTCCTTCCCTAATTTTTAACACAAAAGATGGAGACTAGGAAGCTGCACAGTATCGATGCCGTGGTTGAAGAGTTCAATACAGTGAACAGAAGCAGAGAGAGTTTCTTTTCCCCTCTGCAGCAGGAACTAGCCCTGACCACACAGCCACACTTAATCGGTGGTGATAGAGAGTCCGCCTCATTCCTGAGGTGACTTCAAGACGGGGAAGCTGGAGAAGACATTGGCACAGCCTGTGTGTGTTCTGTCACGCTGAGAAAACATTATTCCACACTGGAAGTTCATTTCTGATGTCAGTTGTTTTGCTCGGGCTCGTTCCTTTGCTCCACGCTTGGAAACAGAGGAATGTGATGGGGGTTGGTAATAATAATCACTACCCCCTTTTGTGCCAGGGCCTGCACCAAGAGTTCTGTGACATAGCATGGCAGTGATTCTGGCAGGGCCTACCTCATGGAGCTGTTTTCAAAATGAAATGCGGTAAGGCAAGTGACGTGCTTAACACAGTCCCTGACACAAAGGAGGTGCTTGACAAAAGCTAGTTGTTACTGATTTTATTACTGATGCTGTGGGAGGCAGCCCAGTGCGGTCCATGTTGAGGGCACAAGCTATGACTCAGACTGCTTGGGCTTCAATCCTGCTCCGTGACTATGGGCAAGTGAACGTCTCTGGGCCTCAGTTCCCTCACCTGCAAGGTGGGAATGGTAATATTGTCTACACCACGTGGATTAAATGGATTGAAATGTGTTTAAAACAATGCCTGGCATATAATACAACATAAATAGTTGTGATTTTTAAAATGCTTTACAGGCTCTATTGCCAATTCCCAGAAAAAAAAGCAGGTGAGTATTACCTACATTTTATGAGGGAGAGTAAAGTTTGCGAGTGCTAGAACCACAGCTTGAACTATAATCCTCCTGCTTCCAAAGCCCACACTCTTCCCATAGCAGGGCTATCATTCAGGAAAACAATATGTTTTGAATTCCATTAGTGTCATTTTTTCCCCCTTTTATTCCACATTTGGTTTCTTTGACTTACCAGACTAAAAAATTAGTGTGTTATCTTCATGAGAGAGGTTTTGTCCTTAACATCTTTACTGGCCTATCATTTGATCTTTTGGAGGCTGAGGCTGAGTTTTTGTCATTAATGTTGTAGTTATCGTTATATTTTTATAACTTGGTTGTATTGGCCCTGGAAGAAAAAAATTAAAAATTTTACTGCTAAACAATCTTTTGAGGGTGCAGATTGAACATTAATAAGGTAAGTTTAGCAATATTTTCTTTTTATTTTCATAATTTACTTTTATCTTTTATAAGCATATTTTATGACAACAGTACGTTATTTAATGCTTTGTATTTCTATCTCAGAATTTTGGGACTAAGAGAGAAGGTTCTCTTCTTTTGTCAGTTTCCACTTAATGGAGGGATTGGAGAGGAAGCATTTATGGCTTTGAGGACAAGTTAGGTCATAATAGACTCACATGGTAAGTTAGAAAATTGGAAAGAGTAATTTGTTCATACACCAGAGGTTGGGGCACCCTCGAAGTTGCAAGTGCTAAGCATGGTGAGGGCCAAGTGATCAAGGCATGGTCCTGTCCTCAGGGAAGCTGAGGGAGGTGAGGTTACATGAAGCAGTACACATACAATGGGGATTATTAGCACCACCCAGAACTGAGTCGAAGTACTCACTGGTTCCTTTACCCTAACTAAGCACCTAAAACCTGGGCATCAGAAGTGAAAGTTTTTTTCTCATCATATTAGGGTCAAGAGGTGGCTTTAGTTATTAACTTGCTCTAGAATATACGATTCTTTAAAATGAATAATTTTTCTTAATTCTTAGGTAAAGTCTAGGCAAACATGATTTAAGGCAAGTCTCTTACCCCCTTCCCAACAAATCATTCTCTTCCCTATGTCCCCTCTGCAAGGGAATTCCTTGTAGAGCTGCTGCTGTTTCTTAATGTCAGAACCTCTGTAGGAATCCACCTTGCAGAAGGGACCTAACTTTGGTCTCTGTTGTTTGACACTGTAATCTGATGTCTTCTGGTTATATTTTAGTGTGTATTTTGTAAGCTAAATTTTCCCTTCCCCAGTTACTGGGGAACAAGTAGGTGTTGATGAGTTTGTAGCTGATGTTTGAAACATTGTTGCTTTATTGCAAAGCTTCTGGGTTTCTCTGCTTTTGTCAGCGCCTGAGTGAGCCCAGGTGATACAGTCATGTTAATAGAATGAACTGCTCTGACTCCGCTAATGAGCAAAGTAAATTTCAATGATAGATCAGTTAAAAGATGTATTGATTGGTTGTGAATTTTACTTTAGTCTTTTCCCCCTCACATTAAGAATTTGTATAGATTCTAAAATATATAGGTTATCAAAATTTTACCTTCCACTTTCCATACATCTTTATTTCCATCCCCTGCCATTCCTGTCCTAGGCCGTATTTGGTCTTCTAACTTAAAATTCACATATAGCCTATTTACTCGCAGAATTAGAGACAAGATATCCATATATTTTTCTATCTCTACTGCCAATCTTTTTTTGAGACTGAAATTCAGCCTCGTTTATCACTTATAAAGGCACTTTGAATAAAGGTATGCATAGTATAAATGCCCAAAGCGTGTCACTTTGTACAACTCTAATGAAGCTATTGTTAATGGTTCTATCTATCTACCTACCTACCTACCTACCTACCTGTCATCTATGATCTATCTAGCCAGCCTGAAAAAGACAGCAAAAAATTTATGAGAAGCCATCTTTTTTTTTCTCTCAGAATTCTTTCTTATCATAAAGTCTTATAAGAGGTTGATACAGCTTGAAGCAAGTGAAACATCAGTGAAGGATGCTATATTAACGAATGTATGGACAATGAAAATGTGTCTGAGTGAGGAATAAATTGGTTCGTTTTGGTGGTGCATAAATTCTATCAGGCCATTTGGGCTCAGTTTAATAAATTTTGTTTCATTGCATGGAATGATTTCCCACTAGCTGGAGAGAGTGGTGGTATCTCTCTGGGAAGAAAGAAAGAGCTACAAGAGTGAATTACAAAATGTTCAGCCAAATTAATCCATCAAATCCAAAAATTGGTAAGATTTTTTTTAAAAAAAATTATGTTTATTTATTTTTGAGAGAGAGACAGAGAGAGGGAGAGAGAGGGAGAGAGAGAGAGAGGGAGAGAGAGCGAGTGCATGAGCTGGAGAAGGGCAGAGAGACAGAATCTGAAGCAAGTTCCAGGCTCTGAGCCTGGATCCAGCACAGAGCCTGACACGGGGCTCAAACTCCCGGACCATGAGATCATGACGTGAGCTGGTCAGATGCTTAACCGACTGAGCCACCCAGGTGCCCCATCTGGTAAGATTTTTGAGGAAGAAGACACATGGAATAGAAAGCAAGGTATTTCTGGTGAAATGTGTTGCAGAACTGGTATGACTAACCTGGTTTGGCACCTCTACCACCTGAGGTCCTATTATTCCAGGTTTGGTTCGTGTTATCAGTTTTTTATTGCCATGTTCCAAATTTAGTGGCTTAAAACAGCACACACTCATCTTTCAGTTTCTGTGGGTTGGGAGTCCAGGCAAGACTTAGCAGGGTCCTCAGAAACCATACAATCAAGGTGCTGGCTGGGGCCGTGGATCAGCTTCCAAGCTCACTGAGGTTATTGACAAATCTCATTTCCTTGTAACTACAAGGAAGACTGAGAGCCCGGCCGGACATCTTGCTGGCTACTGTTGGGAGCTGACCACAGCTCCTAGAAGTTGCCGGCAGCTCTTAGCACAGATTCCTCTTTATGGGGCTTCTCACCACATGGCCGTTTGCATCTCTTCATAGCAAGAGCGAAAGAAAGCATGTCTGTGGAGCAAGTCTGTTAGCAAGATGCAGCTTCATATAACATAATCTCAGGAGTGGTATCCCATCACCTCTGCCATAGTTGATTAGAAGCAAGTCACAGGAGAGGAATCGCATAAGCACAAGCAAATCATGAGGCAGGAGCATGGGGCCACCTTAGAGTCTGCCACATTTAGTCAGGACACTTGAGTCATACAGAGAAATAGAAATCACCCCCACATAGGGTATGAAAGTGTCTCCAAGAGAGTGATCTATCTGTAAAGTTACCTAGGTGGATTTTTAGTGAGCCCTCTTTGGGTGTTGGAGCAGGCATTTACTCTCTAGTAAAATTGTGTGTGTGTGTGTGTGTGTGTGTGTGTGTGTGTGTGTGTGAAAAATTGAACTTTGTCATTGTCCATCACTGTGTTTGTCTTTAGAGGTTTTGTTGGGTGAGGGGGTTGTAATGAACTAAGAACTGCCATAGATTGCTTCCATCTATTTGAGGTTTTTCTTACGGGAAGGAGAATAGGTCTTTTCTTAATGCTCTATCAGAGTGACTTTGGTATTCTCTACATGCAGTGTAATCCTTAGTTGCTGAGAAGAACTGTGTGCAATGATTTCCTCAGACGTATCTGCTGCCACACTGGCGAACATCTTGTGTAAAACCTACTATATTTTGTATTCTCTTTACTTAAAAAGAGGTAATTAGTTGCAATCAAATGTACTAAATTCATTGACCCTGGGAACAAGGAGGCTTTTACTGAAAGCTGTTTAGCACCGGTGTTGATTTATAGTCAAGATGATGATGATTTAGCTACTTGAGGATCTGAGAGTGGCTTATTGAACACTGAGGGGGCTGGCTTATGGAATGCTGCTCTTAACTTTATTTTGATGGTTTTTCTCCCATAACAAACTAATTTTTCTCCTCATTCTTAGTCGCCCCATTCTCAGTCATTTGTTCTCCAAATTGCTTTTGGGCACTCCTTAATGCTTGCGTTACTGCATCTACAGACCTAATATGAATAGCACACTCTGCCTTGAAAGTGAGCACTAATTGAATTTGCTTGCATTCAGTGATTTTAATAGGGCTCTGGAGTGTTGTTTAGTGACAACTTTTATATGGAAGACACTGAAAAAATTAACATGTTACATTTAGTAAATTAGCAATTACTTAGCTCCATTATATCAAAACCAGTCACCTACATTTGTAAATATTGCATTCACAAAGCGTAGTGTGTATGCCAGGCTTCAGGTCTCCTTTTTTCCATTGGACTGTGTTTATGTCAGCATCATATTTTCTTGAAACAACAACAACAACAACAACAACATAAAATTTCGTGAATGGATTTTAAGGTGAGAAAACCCTAAATTGTGGCAACTACCATTATTCATTTACCTTTCTTCCTTTCTGACAGAACCCTCTAAAATGGTCTCCATGAAAGCCGATCTGTCCCCAGCTATAAAACTAAACATTTCAGCTTGTATTTGGGCCATATTCTTCTCACCAGAATGCTTAGGCAAAGGCAGGGGGATTTGAGATGAAGTCTGCATGTGGGGTTTTGGGAAAATATATTTTGCCGTTGTAAAGAAGCACAAGAAGAAACACTCCCCCTTTTTCTTTTTGAGGTTGTTGTGTTTATATGTGACATCTGGAACCCTGGCAGTTTCCTTGAGGCCATGAGGGGAGTTGCCAGAGTAGAAAGAGAGAAGGAAACTGCATCTCTGTTAGATCATTTAGTTTCTAAATTAGCTTATCCTGGAGATGCCCACCTTGGTATTTCTTAATATCTAAGATAATAACATGTCCTTATTATTTGTTAGCCCAGTCGTTATTTTCTTTCCTCCCTCCCTTCTTTCCTTCTTCCCTTCCTTTCTTCCTTCCTTTTCCCCCTCCCCTCTTCAGTTTTTTCCTTCCTTCTTTCCTCTCTTTCTCTTTCTCTCTCTCTTGTTCCTTCTGTCACTTGCAACCAAAGGCATTGTGACTGATTGACAAAGATATCTGGGAATCAGACCATCAAAGTATGTATCTTATCAAATTTTCTACCTTCTGCCACCTAGGAGCTGGAAACTCCTACTCATTTCTTACTTTAGTTCAGTTGCTGAAGGCCCTCAAACACTTCCTAGTGTGTGAATAAGATTAAGAGGTAAAGGGCATACCAATCCACTGCCTCTGTCTGCCAGGTGGTATTCACCTACTACATGGAATTAGAATCCAGCTCCTTAAAAACCAAAACCAAAACCAAAACCAAAACCAAAACCAAAACCAAAACCAAAACCAAAACATGTGTTCCACAGAAATTTTAAAACTCTGGTATATAATTGCTTAGTTACGAAAGCCCAGTTTAGAGCCAGCAAGACTGGGATCCTGACCCAATTCTGCTCTTGCTTACAGATCAAAGGCAGGTCACTGTCTATACTCTGGGTCTTAGATTCCTGTCTAGAAAATGAAGAAAGCTACATCAGTGTTTCCATACGTCACTGATGATAAAAGTTACTTTTTCAGTTTGAGGCAGAGGTGGAAATGTGGTATCCAGCTTCTCTACTTACAAACTATGTGATCCTGGGCGTGTCAGCTAGCCTCTCTGAACTTTGGAGTCCTTATTTCTAAAATGGAAATTATGCCTCACAGCACTGTGATGAATATCAGATGTAATGTGTATGTGACAATGGTTTGGTAAATAACAACGTGCTATATTAATGCGAGGTAAGAGTGCATTGTCATGCTTCTCATCACAGATCATCTTTTGTGGCTTCTTGTGAAGCCCGTATTGTCTTTTTAGTTCATTTTGTTAGTACCTTCAGTCTACTCTAGCAGGGTCCCCAAGATGCTTTCAGATGGTCAGCAAGATCAAACCTATTTTCATAACATAGCTATGTGCTGTTTGCTATTTTTACCCATTCTCTCACAGCTGGAGTTTTCCAGAGGCTATATGATTTGCAATATCACAACAGATTGAATATATAGAAGCAAATATGACACTTCTGATAAGCCACAGCTGCAAAAATATAAAGCAGTGCCGTTCTTCCCCCTACATTTTTCGAGAAAAAATATAATTGTTTTTCATAAAATATGTCATTTATGTTAACATGTAATGGATGCACTTTAATTATTATTATTTTTATTTTCTTTATTTTAGAGAGCATGTGAGCAAGGGAGAGAAACAGAGAGACAGAGAGAGAGAATCTTAAGCAGGCTCCTTGCTCAGTATGGAGCTCGATACAGGGCTCAGTCCCTCGATCCTGAGATCATGACCTGAGCCGAAACCGAGAGTCTGTCGCTTAACTGACTGAGCCATCCAGGTGCCCTATTTTAATTATTTTTAAATGAATTAATACAGTTTTCAAAATTTCTTTGTTTAATTTCCAACATGGCAAGTTAAACACAAGTTAAACACATAACAAAAGTTCTTTAAAATTTTCAATAATCTTTTCTTTTTGAAGTTTATTTATTTATTTTGAGAGAAAGAGAGAGAATGTGCATGAGTGGTGGAGAGGCAGAGAGAGGAGAGGGAGAGAGCGGGAGAGAGGGAGAGGGAGAGATAGAGACAGAGAGACTCTCAAGCAGGCTCTATGCTGTCAGCACAGAGCCCAATGTGGGGCTCCATCCCACAAACTGTGAGATCATGACCTGAGCCGAAACCAGGAGTTGGTTGCTGAACCCACTGAGCCACCCAGGTGCCCCTCAATAATCTTTATTTTTTTATTTTTTATTTTTTTTAACGTTTATTTATTTTTGAGACAGAGAGAGACAGAGCATGAATGGGAGAGGGTCAGAGAGAGGGAGACACAGACTCTGAAACAGGCTCCAGGCTCTGAGCTGTCAGCACAGAGCCCGACGCGGGGCTCGAACTCACGGACCGCGAGATCATGACCTGAGCCGAAGTCGGCTGCTTAACCGACTGAGCCACCCAGGCGCCCAAATAATCTTTAAAATTGAAAAAAGAATTCTAAGACCAACATGTTCAAGAACACTATCTAGACTAGACTCCTCTCCTCTGGCTCTCCTCTGTGCTTCCCGTTTTTACTACCTTCTAGGCTGCAATTCTTTGCTACACTGATAGTTATTATTTAATGGCCTGCTTCTGGTTTCCTTCTCTATTTCTCTGACTTTCCTCTTGTGACATGTGACTTGGGTTGATCTGTATTTTCCGAATCTCACTCATTCTTCTTTTTCTTCCTTGATGGGTCAGGAGTCATTTTTTAAAGTTTATTTATTTATTTGGAGGGGGGTGGGAGGGACACAGAGAGATGGAGAGATAGAATCCCAAGAAAGCTCTGCACTGTCAGCATGGAGCCTGATGTGGGGCTCAAACTCACAAACCGTGAGATCATGACCTGTGCCCAAATCAAGAGTTGGATGCTTAACTGACTGAGCCACCCAGGCACACCATGGGTCAGGAGTCTTGGGTAAGTTCTCTTCTGGGTGACTTAACATGGTAGTAGCCTACTGTTTTCTTGTTTTGTGCCCCAAATCCCGACTCCTTTCCTGTTTTGCAAGACTCTATATTGTTGAATCTTGGAGGAGGAGAGAGTTGCACCTCTCAGTTCAGGGGGTGAAGAGATACTCCTTCTCCCCACTTGTGGTTGGTAGGATATGGCTTATGACCTATCCTTGATCACCGAATGCCCTGCCTGGGGCTTTGACTGTAACAGGTAATGGAAAGAATAGCCTAGGACTTATTGGAGGCACCATCAGTTGTCCCATTGTAGTGGGCACCAGGAATAGTACCAGTGGGAACAGTGGCCCCTGGTGACAGGGACAGCGCTGGTGGCAATGTTGTGCTGCACAGCCTGAGGGATCCTGCTGCAGAGATGCCTTTGTTCCTGCCCATTCTATGTGCTTTCTCTAGCTTTCCCGTCAATTCTGCAAGGTACCTTATTTCCTTTCAGTATATTAGCCAAAGACCATTTCTATTTACAACCAATAATAGGTACTGCTTGAATAGTGCGTACTGTGTGCCAGCCACTGTTCTAAGTACTTTGAATATATTAACTCACTTAATTGTCACAACAACACTGTGAGAAAGATGCTATTATAATCCTTTTTACTTATGGGGAAAATATGATAGAGTGAGGTTAAATGATGTCCCCAAATCACACAGAGAGTAAGTGACCATGCCAGGATGCTAACCCGAGCAGACTGGCCCCAAGCCCAGGCTTTTAAGCTCTCTGTACCACTTCTGACCAATGCACATATACGTGACTGAGATGAAGCTATAAGTCTAAATTACCGCTGTGCAAGAAAGAGGGCCTAATGCTGCATGAAATCTGGGCCTTTCCTTGACTCTCACAAGTATCATCCTTTGACACACAGGCATGTGCCTTAATTTGCATACAAAGTCAAGTTAAAAAAATAGAGAAATTAATGGCAGCCTGTTAACGGTATTTTAAAAAATATTTGCTTCTAATTTTCCTTTGTAGCTGTTATTTTATATGGAGTATGAGAGTCTATGTAGGATCTCTGAAATCAGAGTGATAAGAGCCACTCTACCTTTAAATATATATACGTGCTCATACATACATATATATTGATTGCATTTAACATGCAGTTGCGCTTAGTACTTATGGCCTGCAGGCAGTAGAAATGGAGAAATGACCAATATGTAAAGTTTTAGCATTTCAGTGTGTGTTGACCTAGAGCTCAGAATGATCTACAGTCACTTAGGTTTTCTCTACCTCCATTCCTGCACTTCTCTCCTCTCCAAGGGCTAAGCCAGTGAGTAGGGATGCTGGAGTTTATTTTATTGAAACCACACAATGCACATCAGGCAGTGGAATTAATTAGAAAGAAGAAAAAAAAAGTCAAACAATAAATAGATTGCAGGGCATTAGCTCAGTTCCATACACTGCATTGTGTAATTACCAACCACATGGCTTCTCAGCAATTACATCATCAGGAGCATTGAAATTACATTTCAGTGATAATTTTAAAACTACAGCAGGGGCAATCCAGTATTAATAACTCTGAACATGATTACGGAAAGCTAGCGCCCACGGTTCAGTAAATAGTAGTACTTGGAGTTAAATTTTCATTTGCTGTAGATCTAACATGTTGCCTCTTTAACCTTCATCAGTGTGTTGCTTATTCTCCAAAAGTTTCATAATCCTATTAAGACAAAGGCAAAAAATAGTGCCCCGGACCCCTGACAGGTAACCGCTTGACTTTGAGAGCAATGGAAACGTGCGGGGGCCCTGTTTTGCAGTGTCCCAGGGAGATCATGGTGCAATTGTGCCATAGTGAGAACTGAGAACTTGGTGAGGAAGAGGCAAGAGCAGTGATGAATTGTGATATGTTGGAAAGATCTGTGTTTTGAATACAGGCAGAGCACTGAATTAGCTGGCCAGTCTCCTCCTTCTCCAGTGAAGATGACAGCATATCACGTCTTCTCTTGGAAGGCAGAGAAACAGGACTTCCATTCATTTGAGTCTGATTATTTTCCCTGGAATTAGCAGACATTATTTAGCAGCCTAAGGTTCATATTCTGAACCTCAAGAGTGGCCAAAGTAAGGACTTCCGGCAACATTTTGCTCTAGGGCTGTCGAACCATGGGAGGGTTCAGTTTAGATTTTTATGTTTGGTCCAGTTTGACCAGAGGGCCACCCTTTGATCAGCACTGTGGTCAAGGCTGTGTAACTCTGAGCCTTTTAAGTACTGCCTGTGAAATATCCTAGCTTTACTAGGAAAACTGGGTCAAGCATAGCTTATGTTCCTTATGGAAAGAACTTCATGGAAATGTTTTTTCCTTTCTCTCATGACTATGAAAAATCAGGAATAGTGATTGAAACAATATAATATCTTTGGCGCTGGCACTTCTGGATAATGCAAACCAATCATATTTCTCTATTCACCACAGAGCAATTACATGTTCCATCTCTTCCTTCCTGTACTCGACCACTACTCCCCACAGTGTGCACACACATCTTCCTTAAGGGTTTTCTCATTTTATGGTTCTTGTTCTATCTCTGACCCTGTGTTAAGTACATCTTCAGTATTTTAAGAGGGATGGAAGATAGATATTGTCTGCTCCATCTTATTCCCTGCTGCTGTGTTTTGGAAAGTGTCTTGGGATTTCTGGGTGTCCTTCAAGTGTTTCTCCTGTTGACTTTTCAAGAAGGTGGGTCACCAGGATGTTCCAGGGTAGATAAGAGGACACTGAATTGGCTCTCTGGAGAAAGAATCAGGGTGATAAATTGGACTATCAACACCTACAGGACTGGAAATTGCTTTCAATTTGTCTTATGTGGCTTGTTTATCTGAGCATCCCTTTTATACCAAGAGCACGCTTTGCAACAGACACTTACATAAGGCATATGCAGTGTTGAAATATAAGGGAAGAGATCGGATGAAGTTCAAACATTTTGAAATGGAACTGATGGAAATCCCAGAAGATCCAGACCAATATAAGCTATAAAATGAGAAAAAGCTCACGACACAGGTTTAAGAGAATTAACGTCTTAAGTTTAAGAATCTGTGGGGCTTGGAACTTGATAGTAATGACAAAGTACCGCAGCCCATCTTAACCATGCCCAGGGACCATGGCTTGATCAGAGCTCTTGAACTTATGAAGTTGAATGAACGGAAAGGTAGAAAAAGTGGAACAATTCTCCAGTCATGTCCATGGCACACTTTGACAGAGGGAGTTGCTGTCTACTGGCTGTTGGAAGGAAATGTCGGACCGTGATAAATGATGATCATTTTTCCAGCAATTAACAGTCCGGCCTACCTGGCCTCTACTAAATACAAAGAGAGCAAGTATTCAGAAGTAGAGATTCTGAGCACAAAGGAATAAATACAGGCAGTTTGTCCTAGAAGACATCAATGGGAGCTAGCAAATAAATTGACATTCAGTCAGTCAACAAATATTTAGCGAGTACCTAAAAATAGGCCACACACTCTTCTAGACATTAGGGTCTAGGAAGGAACAAAATGGTGAAAATCTTTACCCTCACGGAGTCTACATTCAAGTAGGGAGACAGAAAATAAGCAATGTGAGTAAAATATTCAATAAGTTAGATAATTACTATAAAAAATAAGGCAGGGAAGATGGATAAGGATCATTGAGGGTGGAGTTATAATTATAATTGTAATTATAATTATAGTTGTATAATTGTATAATAGTAAATAAGGTGGTTATAGAACACAGCCTTAACCAAGAGCAACAGAAAATACAGGAAGCCTACTAAACTATTGGGTTTTCTGGCTTGAGGAGAAAGTGAAAAATACTCGACAATAAGTTCTCTACTTTCTGGCTTATCATGTAGAATAAAGGTAACTTAGGAAATCAGTTTTTAAAAATCCAGGAAATTGAAGACTTTGAGGCTAGGGAGGAGAATCAGAACCAGGACTAACAAGGAAAGAAGAGACTGAGTCAGAGAAAAACCATGTACCAGGAGTTTCAAACATGGTGTGATGTTCTCTGACAGCAAAGAAATCAGAATCTTCTGGAAGAGATGCAGATTTAGAATTTTGGATTTAACACGTAAAGGGGAGAGGATCTTGCCTCTTTTCCTCTCCATCCCATCAGTGCACCTGCCCCAGCAGCATCTCCAGCGCAACCTCAGATGCATGGAAATAATGTGCAGATTAGAAGAGCAGTCTGTGCTTTTCTTATCATTTTGGTCACACTGCATCTGCATTATTTTATCCAATTCTGGGTGTTACATCCATTTCAAGAGAGACAACAGCAAACTGGTCTGTATTCAAAATAGCAGGGTCACTGTGATGTGAAGAACTGAAACCAGATCACAAGGAGAATAGTCGAAAGAATTGAAAGCAGTTAATCTACTGAGTAAAGTAAGGGGACTGACCTGTTTGATGTGTTCAGGTATTTCAGTTTTTGCATGGTAAATTGCTTTAATTTGTTTTATGTGAACTCAGAGGGGGGAAAAAAAGAACTACCAGGATCAAACAGTAAAGATTTCCGAGTTCTAGATTTCCATTGAACACCAGGAAATACCCTAACAGCTAGATCTCTCAAAGTTCGAACAAAGTACCTTAGGAGAGATTTTTTGCTACCCGAGGTGGCATCGTGTGAGAGGTGGCATCATGTGAGAGGTGGCATGCCCACTTGAGGGGCTCTTCTGGGGAAGGGGAAGCAGTAACCTCTACTGAAAGATTCAGCTTCAAACCCATGGTTGGAAGATGTGATGGTGGCATGGGTCAGGATGATTTTTATAGATGGAAGATCAGAAGGAGAGAGGGTCTTCTCCCCCTCCGTGTTGTAAGGGTTGGATTTACTATGTGGCTTTGTCATAGCCACTGTGTAGGGCTGGTGTTCCAAACCTGCTGTGCATCAGAATCACCTGGGTGGGACCTGGGTGTGGGAGTTTTCAAGAAATTCCTCAGATGATTCTAATGTGCAGACACAGGTGAGAATCCTGGGTGAGGAAAGCCCACCCCTGGCATTCGAAGCCTTTCACAACCAAGTCCCATCCTGTTCTCACTTTCTCTCCCACTTGTCCATGAGGAAATCTTAGACCACCATCAGTTCTGCATGTTTGCTCTTTCCAGGCTTGGTTGGGTTTTCTGTGCTTAGTCTGTGATCATGCTCCAACCTCTGCCACGAATAAGGTCCTCTTGAATTCTTAGCCTGCTCCCCACTGCCCCTCATGGGAACACTTCTCAAAATCCTCCCTAAACGTACAGTACATATATGTGTTCTCACTCTAATATGTGGACAGGGACCATGACCAAGCATTTTTTCCCCTCCCAGTTATTAGCACAAACCCTTTTTTATTTTTTATTTTTTTAAAATTTTTTTCAACGTTTATTTATTTTTGGGACAGAGAGAGACAGAGCATGAACAGGAGAGGGGCAGAGAGAGAGGGAGACACAGAATCGGAAACAGGCTCCAGGCTCTGAGCCATCAGCCCAGAGCCTGACGCGGGGCTCGAACTCACAGACCGCGAGATCATGACCTGGCTGAAGTCGGATGCCCAACCGACTGCACCACCCAGGCGCCCCAGCACAAACCCTTTTTTAAAAAAATTTGTTTTAATGTTTATTTGTTTCTGAGACAGAGCATGAGTGGGGGAGGGGCAGAGAGAGAGGGAGACACGGAATTGGAAGCAGGCTCCAGGCTCTGAGCTGTCAGCACAGAGTCTGACGCGGAGCTCGGACTCAAACTGTGAGATCATGACCTGAGCTGAAGTCGGTCACTCAACTGACTGAGCCACCCAGGTGCCCCAGCACAAACCCTTTAAAGTCGTAGAAGATATATATTTTTGGAAAGCATCTATAACAGTGGTTCTAAACTGGGTGAGCTTTTTTTTCCCCCAGGAAGTGTTTGGCAATTTCTGGGCACATTTTTGGTTGTCACAACTAGAGTTGGGGGATGTTATTGCATCTAGTGACTAGAGTCCAGGGATGTTGTCAAATATCCCATAATGCACAGGACCATCCTCAGAACACAGCATCACCTGGTCCCGAATGTCATAGTGCTAGCTTGATAAAACCGTGATCTATAATAATCAATCTAGTTCATTTTTCCTACCCTGGAATTGTAGCCATAGGTTTAAGTAATAGAACTGGGACTTCCAGTTAAAAATTTAGGTTTAATATTTTTATGTTAGAAAACTTAAGAGATAAAGGAAGAGCAAAAAAATCACTTACAATTCTACTATCACAGCATAATCTGTTGATTTTTTCTCTATATATTTGCTAAAATCATTTTCATATGTAAAGTTTATATATAATTTTAATGCAATCATGGAATATAGATATTTTTTCACTTAAAATCGTGCTATAATAACAAGTCATCATATTTATTTGTTACATGCCATTATTATTTGGATAATGACATAACTTTTTGCCTGACCATTCATTATCATTGGACAGTTTGATTGTTTTTATTTTTTCACCAGTTATACTGAAGTTTTAAGATAGATTTCTGCTAATCACAAAACTTAAGCAATATAGGATATTAGCAGTTCTAATCCATTGCATTTCCATATAAATTTTAGAATAATTTTATTCTTAGTTTGTTCCCCAAAAACATGAAATTATTTATTTATTTAATTTAAAAATATATGTTTTATTATCTTTGGACCAAATATCAAATATTTACCTGTTTGTTTCCAGGTTTATTGGAATATAACTGAAATTTAACATTGTATAAGTGTGAAGTGTACAATGTGTTGACTGGGCATCCTTATATACATGCACAATTATTACTACAGTAGTGTTGGCTAACAGGTCTATTATGTCAAAGGATTACCATTTGTTTTTTGTAATGAGAACATTTAAGATCTACTCTCTTAATACTTTTCAAATATAAAATACAGTGTTGTTACTAATTTTGTGGATTAAAAAATTTTTATTGCAGCCTAATTAACACAACATTGTATTAGTTTCAGGTGTACAACATGATGATTCAATGTTTGTACATGTTGCAAAATGATCACCACAATAAATCTAATTAACAACCATCGTCATACATAGAGCTCTTTTCCTGTGATAAGAACTTTTGAGATTTACTCTCAACAACTTTAAAATATGGAATACAGTACTATTAACTATAATCACCGTGCTGTACCTTATGTCTCCATGACTTATTTATTTTATAATTGGAAGTATGCACCTTTTGACCCTCTTTACGCCTTTCACCTACTCCCACCTCCTGCCTCTTGTACCAACTATCTGTTCTCTGTATCCACTAGCTTACTTTTGTGGTTTGTTTTTGTTGTTGTTGTTTTTTATGATTTCACATATAAGTGAGATCATGTGGTATTTGTTTTTCTCTGACTCATTTTACTTAGCATAATACCCTCTAGGTCCATCCCTGTTGTTGCAAATGGCAAGATCTCATCCTATTTTTTAATGGCTGAGTAATATTCCATTGTGTATGTGTGTATCTATATCCAAATCTGCATGTCTAAATCACATCTTCTTTATCCATTTATCCACTGACAGACACTAGGTTGTTTCCATATTGTAGATACTGTGAATACTGCTGCAAATATGGAGTACCGATATCTTTTTAAGTTAGTGTCTTTGTTTTCTTTAGATAAATACCCAGAAGTGGAATTGCTGGATCATATGAGAGTTCTAGTTTAATTTTTTGTAGAACCTCCATACTGTTTTCCATAGTGGCTGAACCAATTTACATTTCACCAGCGGTGCACGTGGGTTCCCTTTTCTCCATATCCTTGCCAACACTTGTCATTTCATTTGATATCAGCCATTTTTTTAAAAAATTTTTTTTCAACGTTTATTTATTTTTGGGACAGAGAGAGACAGAGCATGAACGGGGGAGGGGCAGAGAGAGAGGGAGACACAGAATCGGAAACAGGCTCCAGGCTCTGAACCATCAGCCCAGAGCCTGACGCGGGGCTCGAACTCACGGACCGCGAGATCGTGACCTGGCTGAAGTCCAACGCTTAACCGACTGCGCCACCCAGGCGCCCCTCCTTGTGGTTTTGATTTGCATTTCCCTGATGATGAGTGATGTTGAGAATCTTTTCATGTACTTGCTGGCTGGCCATTTGTATGTCTTCTTTGGAGAAATATCTATTCAGTTCTGCCCATTTTTAATTGAATTTTTTGTTATTGGATTATAGTTATATTTATTGAGTTCTTTGTATATTTTAGATATTAATTCCTTATAATATATATGATTTGCAAATATTTTCTCCCATTCTGTGTGTTGCCTTTCCATTTGATCATTTCCTTTGCTGTGCAGAAGCTTTTTAGTTTGATGTAGTCACACTTTTGATTTTTGCTTTTGCTGCTTGTGTTTTTGGTGTCACATCCAAAAATTCATTGCCAAGACCCATGAAGGAGCCTTTCTCCTATGTTTTCTTCTAACAGTTTTATGGTTTCTGGGCTTATGTTTAAGTCTTTAATCCATTCTGAGTTAATTTTTGTGAGTGGTATAAGATAGGGGTCTAATTTCATTTTTCTGCACGTGGCTATCCAGTTTTCTTAGCACCATTTATTTAAGAAACTGTTCTTTCCTATTGAGTGTTTTTGGACCTCTTGTCAAATATTTGTTGACTATATATGTATGGGCTTTTTTTCTGGGCTTATGATTATATTTTATTGTAGTATGTATCTATATTTATGCCAGTACTATGAAAACTACTGTTTTAATTACTATAGGTCTGTAGTAGAGTTTAAAATCATGAAGTGTATTGTTTCTAGCTTTGTTCTTCTTTCTTAATATTTCTTTGACTATACTGGGTCTTTTGTGTTTATGTACAAATATTAGGACTTTTTTTCCTATTTCTTTCCGTGAGAAACATTGGAATTTTCATAGGAACAGCATTCAATCTATAGATGGCTTTGGGTAGTATGACACTTTAACAATATTTGTTCTTCCATTCCGTGGTCACAGGATAGCTTTCCATTTGTTTGTATCTTCTTTGTTTATTTCATCAGAGTCTTATAGTTTTCAGTGTATACATCTTTCTCCTCCTTAGCTAAATTCATTCTTATTATTTTATTGTTTTTAATGCTACTGTGAATGGGATAGTTTCACTTATTTCTTTTTCAGCTATTTCACTGGTAGTGTATGAAAACACAACTGATTTCTGTATGTTGATTTTGTATCCTGCACTTTACTAAATTAGTTGATTAGTTCTAACAGTTTTTTGGTGGAGTCTTTAGGATTTTCTATATATTAAATCATACAATCTGCAAAGAGATACAATTTTACTTCTTATTTTCTGATTTGGATGTCTTTCTTTATGGATGATTTTTATTTATTTATTTTTTAAATTTATTTTCTAAATTTCTAAATTTAAAAATTTTTAATTTCTTTTTTAAATTTTAGAGAGAGAGAGAGTGGGGGAGAGGGGCAGTGGGAGAGGGGTTGGGGGCAAGAGAGAGAGAGAATTAGAGAATGAATCTTAAGCAGGCTCCAATGCTCAGCTTGATCATATGACCCTGGGATCATGACCTGAGCTGAAATCAAGAGTTGGATGCTCAACTGACTGAGCCACACAGGCACCCCTGGATGCCTTTTATTTCTTTGTTTTGCTTGATTACAATGACTAGGATTTCCAATACTATGTTGAATACAAGTGGTGATGTGGTCTTTCTTCTATTCCTGATCTTAAAGGAAAATCTTCTTACCTTTCACTCTTGAGTACGATGTTAGCTTTGGGCTTCTTATTTATGGTCTTAATTATGTTGAGGTGTCTTCCCTCTATATCTAATTTGTTAGATGTTTTTGTCATGAAGTTATGCTGTATTTTGTCTGATGCTTTTTCTGAATCTATTGAGATGATTATATGATTTTCATCTTTTATTCTATTAATATCCTGTATCACATTTATTGACTTTTAGCTGTTGAACCATCTTTGCATTATAGGGATAAATACCACTTAGTCATGGTGTATGATCCTTATTATGTGCTGTTGAATTCAGTTTGCTAGTATTTTGCTGAGAATTTTTTCATCTATATTCATTAGGAATATTGGCCTACAGTTTTCCTGTAGTTTCCTTATCTGGCTTTGGGATCAGAGTAATACTGCCCTGGTAAAATGAATTTGGGGGTGTTCCTTCATCTTCAGTTTTTTGTAAGAGTTTGAAAAGGGTTGACATTGATTTTTCTTTAAATATTTGGTAGAATTCACCAGTGAAACCATCTGCTCCTGGATTTTTCTGTGTTGGGATGTTTTTTGTTTCCACTGTAACATTAAGTTTATTGCATAAAATTTGAAAGAAACAAAATGCCCAACCATAGGTGAAAAATTACTGAATTGGTATCATAAATTGTTTGAAAGCAATTATTATTCCTTTTTCAAGTTTTTATTTAAAGTTAATTAATATACAGTGTAATGTTAGTTTAGGTTTAGAATTTAGTGATTCATCACTTACATACAACAACCAGTGCTCATCACAAGTGCCCTCCTTGATACCCATCACCCATTTAGCCCATCCCCTGCCCACCTCCCCTCTAGCCAACCTCAGTTCTCTATAGTTAAGAGTCTGTTTTCTGGTTTGCCTGCCTTTCTCCCTCACTCCCTCATGGTTATCTGTTTTGTTTCTTAAATTCCACATATGAGTGAAATCTTACCATATTTGTCTTTCTTTGACTGACTTATTTCTCTTAGCATAATACTCTCTAGTTCATCCATGTTGTTGCAAAGGGTAAGGGTTCAATCTTTTTTATGGCTGAGTAGTATTCCATTGTATATACATACCACCTCTTCTTTTTTTTTTTTATATATGAAATTTATTGACAAATTGGTTTCCATACAACACCCAGTGCTCATCCCAAAAGGTGCCCTCCTCAATACCCATTACCCACCCTCTCCTCCCTCCCACCCCCCATCAACCCTCAGTTTGTTCTCAGTTTTTAAGAGTCTCTTATGCTTTGGCTCTCTCCCACTCTAACCTGTTTTTTTTTTCCTTCCCCTCCCCCATGGGTTCCTGTTAATTTCTCAGGGTCCACATAAGAGTGAAACCATATGGTATCTGTCTTTCTCTGTATGACTTATTTCACTTAGCATCACACTCTCCAGTTCCATCCACGTTGCTACAAAAGGCCATATTTCATTTTTTCTCATTGCCACGTAGTACTCCATTGTGTATATAAACCACAATTTCTTTATCCATTCATCAGTTGATGGACATTTAGGCTCTTTCCATAATTTGGCTATTGTTGAGAGTGCTGCTATGAAATTGGGGTACAAGTGGCCCTGTGCATCAGTACTCCTGTATCCCTTGGATAAATTCCTAGCAGTGCTATTGCTGGGTCATAGGGTAGGTCTATTTTTAATTTTCTGAGGAACCTCCA
The DNA here is from genome assembly GCF_018350175.1 of Felis catus. Classification (NCBI taxonomy): domain Eukaryota; kingdom Metazoa; phylum Chordata; class Mammalia; order Carnivora; family Felidae; genus Felis; species Felis catus. The sequence goes on along the minus strand of NC_058373.1, from coordinate 96,907,831 downwards.
CACTGCTTTCCAGAGCGGCTGCACCAATTTGCATTCCCACCAACAGTGCAAGAGGGTTCCCGTTTCTCCACATCCTCTCCAGCATCTATAGTCTCCTGATTTGTTCATTTTGGCCACTCTGACTGGCGTGAGGTGATACCTGAGTGTGGTTTTGATTTGTATTTCCCTGATAAGGAGCGACGCTGAACATCTTTTCATGTGCCTGTTGGCCATCCGGATGTCTTCTTTAGAGAAGTGTCTATTCATGTTTTCTGCCCATTTCTTCACTGGGTTATTTGTTTTTCGGGTGTGGAGTTTGGTGAGCTCTTTATAGATTTTGGATACTAGCCCTTTGTCCGATATGTCATTTGCGAATATCTTTTCCCATTCCGTTGGTTGCCTTTTAGTTTTGTTGGTTGTTTCCTTTGCTGTGCAGAAGCTTTTTATCTTCATAAGGTCCCAGTAATTCACTTTTGCTTTTAATTCCCTTGCCTTTGGGGATGTGTCGAGTAAGAGATTGCTACGGCTGAGGTCAGAGAGGTCTTTTCCTGCTTTCTCCTCTAAGGTTTTGATGGTTTCCTGTCTCACATTTAGGTCTTTTATCCATTTTGAGTTTATTCTTGTGAATGGTGTGAGAAAGGGGTCTAGTTTCAACCTTCTGCATGTTGCTGTCCAGTTCTCCCAGCACCATTTGTTAAAGAGGCTGTCTTTTTTCCATTGGATGTTCTTTCCTGCTTTGTCAAAGATGAGTTGGCCATACGTTTGTGGGTCTAGTTCTGGGGTTTCTATTCTATTCCATTGGTCTATGTGTCTGTTTTTGTGCCAATACCATGCTGTCTTGATGATGACAGCTTTGTAGTAGAGGCTAAAGTCTGGGATTGTGATGCCTCCCGCTTTGGTCTTCTTCTTCAAAATTCCTTTGGCTATTCGGGGCCTTTTGTGGTTCCATATGAATTTTAGGATTGCTTGTTCTAGTTTCGAGAAGAATGCTGGTGCAATTTTAATTGGGATTGCATTGAATGTGTAGATAGCTTTGGGTAGTATTGACATTTTGACAATATTTATTTTTCCAATCCATGAGCAGGGAATGTCTTTCCATTTCTTTAAATCTTCTTCAATTTCCTTCATAAGCTTTCTATAGTTTTCAGCATACAGATCCTTTACATCTTTGGTTAGATTTATTCCTAGGTATTTTATGCTTCTTGGTGCAATTGTGAATGGGATCAGTTTCTTTATTTGTCTTTCTGTTGCTTCATTGTTAGTGTATAAGAATGCAACTGATTTCTGTACATTGATTTTGTATCCTGCAACTTTGCTGAATTCCTGTATCAGTTCTAGCAGACTTTTGGTGGAGTCTATCGGATTTTCCATGTATAATATCATGTCATCTGCAAAAAGCGAAAGCTTGACTTCATCTTTGCCAATTTTGATGCCTTTGATTTCCTTTTGTTGTCTGATTGCTGATGCTAGAACTTCCAGCACTATGTTAAACAGCAGCGGTGAGAGTGGGCATCCTTGTCGTGTTCCTGATCTCAGGGAAAAAGCTCTCAGTTTTTCCCCGTTGAGGATGATGTTAGCTGTGGGCTTTTCATAAATGGCTTTTATGATCTTTAAGTATGTTCCTTCTATCCCGACTTTCTCAAGGGCTTTTACTAAGAAAGGGTGCTGGATTTTGTCAAAGGCCTTTTCTGCATCGATTGACAGGATCATATGGTTCTTCTCTTTTTTTTTGTTAATGTGATGTATCACGATTGATTTGCGAATGTTGAACCAGCCCTGCATCCCAGGAATGAATCCCACTTGATCATGGTGAATAATTCTTTTTATATGCCGTTGAATTCGATTTGCTAATATCTTATTGAGAATTTTTGCATCCATATTCATCAGGGATATTGGCCTGTAGTTCTCTTTTTTTACTGGGTCTCTGTCTGGTTTAGGAATCAAAGTAATACTGGCTTCATAGAATGAGTCTGGAAGTTTTCCTTCCCTTTCTATTTCTTGGAATAGCTTGAGAAGGATAGGTATTATCTCTGCTTTAAACGTCTGGTAGAACTCCCCTGGGAAGCCATCTGGTCCTGGACTCTTATTTGTTGGGAGATTTTTGATAACCGATTCCATTTCTTCGCTGGTTATGGGTCTGTTCAAGCTTTCTATTTCCTCCTGGTTGAGTTTTGGAAGAGTGTGGGTGTTCAGGAATTTGTCCATTTCTTCCAGGTTGTCCAATTTGTTGGCATATAATTTTCCATAGTATTCCCTGATAATTGTTTGTATCTCTGAGGGATTGGTTGTAATAATTCCATTTTCATTCATGATTTTATCTATTTGGGTCATTTCCCTTTTCTTTTTGAGAAGCCTGGCTAGAGGTTTGTCAATTTTGTTTATTTTTTCAAAAAACCAACTCTTGGTTTCGTTGATCTGCTCTACAGTTTTTTGAGATTCTATATTGTTTATTTCTGCTCTGATCTTTATTATTTCTCTTCTTCTGCTGGGTTTAGGCTGCCTTTGCTGTTCTGCTTCTAGTTCCTTTAGGTGTGCTGTTAGATTTTGTATTTGGGATTTTTCTTGTTTCTTGAGATAGGCCTGGATTGCAATGTATTTTCCTCTCAGGACTGCCTTCGCTGCGTCCCAAAGCGTTTGGATTGTTGTATTTTCATTTTCGTTTGTTTCCATATATTTTTTAATTTCTTCTCTAATTGCCTGGTTGACCCACTCATTCGTTAGTAGGGTGTTCTTTAACCTCCATGCCTTTGGAGGTTTTCCAGACTTTTTTCTGTGGTTGATTTCAAGCTTCATAGCATTGTGGTCTGAAAGTATGCATGGTATAATTTCAATTCTGGTAAACTTATGAAGGGCTGTTTTGTGACCCAGTATATGATCTATCTTGGAGAATGTTCCATGTGCACTCGAGAAGAAAGTATATTCTGTTGCTTTGGGATGCAGAGTTCTAAATATATCTGTCAAGTCCATCTGATCCAATGTCTCATTCAGGGCCCTTGTTTCTTTATTGACCGTGTGTCTAGATGATCTGTCCATTTCTGTAAGTGGGGTGTTAAAGTCCCCTGCAATTACCACATTCTTATCAATAAGGTTGCTTATGTTTATGAGTAATTGTTTTATATATTTGGGGGCTCCGGTATTCGGCGCATAGACATTTATAATTGTTAGCTCTTCCTGATGGATAGACCCTGTAACTATTATATAATGTCCTTCTTCATCTCTTGTTACAGCCTTTAATTTAAAGTCTAGTTTGTCTGATATCAGTATGGCTACTCCAGCTTTCTTTTGGCTTCCAGTCGCATGATAAATAGTTCTCCATCCCCTCACTCTCAATCTAAAGGTGTCCTCAGGTCTAAAATGAGTCTCTTGTAGACAGCAAATAGATGGGTCTTGTTTTTTTATCCATTCTGATACCCTATGTCTTTTGGTTGGCGCATTTAATCCATTTACATTCAGTGTTATTATAGAAAGATACGGGTTTAGAGTCATTGTGATGTCTGTATGTTTTATGCTTGTAGTGATGTCTCTGGGACTTTGTCTCACAGGGTCCCCCTTAGGATCTCTTGTAGGGCTGGTTTAGTGGTGACAAATTCCTTCAGTTTTTGTTTGTTTGGGAAGACCTTTATCTCTCCTTCTATTCTAAATGACAGACTTGCTGGATAAAGGATTCTCGGCTGCATATTTTTTCTGTCTAGCACCCTGAAAATCTCGTGCCAATTCTTTCTGGCCTGCCAAGTTTCAAAAGAGAGATCAGTCACGAGTCTTATAGGTCTCCCTTTGTATGTGAGGGCACGTTTACCCCTTGCTGCTTTCAGAATTTTCTCTTTATCCTTGTATTTTGCCAGTTTCACTATGATATGTCGTGCAGAAGATCGATTCAAGTTACGTCTGAAGGGAGTTCTCTGTGCCTCTTGGATTTCAATGCCTTTTTCCTTCCCCAGTTCAGGGAAGTTCTCAGCTATTATTTCTTCAAGTACTCCTTCAGCACCTTTCCCTCTCTCTTCCTCCTCTGGGATACCAATTATGCGTATATTATTTCTTTTTAGTGTATCACTTAGTTCTCTAATTTTCCCCTCATACTCCTGGATTTTTTTATCTCTCTTTTTCTCAGCTTCCTCTTTTTCCATAACTTTATCTTCTAGTTCACCTATTCTCTCCTCTGCCTCTTCAAGCCGAGCTGTGGTGGTTTCCATTTTGTTATGCATTTCGTTTAAAGCGTTTTTCAGCTCCTCGTGACTGTTCCTTAGTCCCTTGATCTCTGTAGCAAGAGATTCTCTGCTGTCCTGTATACTGTTTTCAAGCCCAGCGATTAATTTTATGACTATTATTCTAAATTCACTTTCTGTTATATTATTTAAATCCTTTTTGATCAGCTCATTAGCTGTTGTTATTTCCTGGAGATTCTTCTGAGGGGAATTCTTCCGCTTGGTCATTTTGGATAGTCCCTGGCGTGGTGAGGACCTGCAGGGCACTTCCCCTGTGCTGTGGTGTATAACTGGAGTTGGTGGGTGGGGCCGCAGTCAGACCTGATGTCTGCCCCCAGCCCACCACTGGGGCCACAGTCAGACTGGTGTGTGCCTTCTCTTCCCCTCTCCTAGGGGCGGGATTCACTGTGGGGTGGTGTGGCCCGTCTGGGCTACTTGCACACTGCCAGGCTTGTGATGCTGGGGATCTGGCGTATTAGCTGGGGTGGGTAGGCAAGGTGCACAGGGGCAGGAGGGGCAGGCTTAGATCGCTTCTCCTTAGGTGATCCTCTTCAGGAGGGGCCCTGTGGCAGCGGGAGGGAGTCAGATCCGCTGCCGGAGGTTTGGCTCCGCAGAAGCACAGAGTTGGGTGTTTGCACGGAGCGAGCAAGTTCCCTGGCAGGAGCTGGTTCTCTTTGGGATTTTGGCTGGGGGATGGGCGGGGGAGATGGCGCTGGCGAGCGCCTTTGTTCCCCACCAAACTGAGCTCTGTTGTCCAGGGGCTCAGCAGCTCTCCCTCCCTTTGTCCTCCAGCCTTCCCGCTTTCTGAGCAGAGCTGTTAACTTATGACCTCCCAGACGCTAAGTCGCGCTTGTTGTGGGAACACAGTCCGTCAGGCCCCTCCGCTTTTGCCAGCCAGACTTGGGGGCTCTGCTTGGCCGGCGAGCCGCCCCTCCGCCCCGTCTCCCTCCCGCCAGTCCGTGGAGCGCGCACCGCCTCGCCGCCTTTCCTACCCTCTTCCGTGGGCCTCTCGTCTGCGTTTGGCTCCAGCGACTCCGTTCTGCTAATCCTCTGGCGGTTTTCTGGGTTATTTAGGCAGGTGTATGTGGAATCTAAGTGATCAGCAGGACGCGCGGTGAGCCCAGCGTCCTCCTAAGCCGCCATCTTCAGGCTATACCATACCACCTCTTCTTTATCCATTCATCAGTCGATGGACATTTGGGTTCTTTCCATAATTTGGTTATTCTTGATAATGCTGCCATAAACATTGGGGTGCATGTATCCCTTTGAAACAGTATTTTTGTATCCTTTGGGTAAATACCTAGTAGTGCAATTGCTGGATTGTAGAGTAGTTCTATTTTTAACTTTTTGAGGAAGCTATATACTGTTTTTCAGAGTGGCTGCACCAGTTTGTGTTCCCACCAACAGTGTAAGAGAGTTCCCCTTTCTCCACATCGTTGCCAACACCTGTTGTTTCCTGTGTTGTTAGTTTTAGCCTGTGTTAATATTTTCCTGTGTTGTTAATTTTAATTTGGGAGGTTTTTGATTAATGATTCAATCTCCTTACTCATTATTGGTATGTTCATATTTTCTCTCTAATCATGATTCAGTCTTGATAAGTTGTAGGTTTCTAGGAATTTTTCCATTTCTTTTGGGTTATCTAATTTGTTGGCATATAGTGATTTGTAGGAACATTTTTGAGCTATATATTTCTGTAACGCCAATTGTAATGTTTCTTCTTTTTTTTTTATTTTATTTTATTTGAGTCTTTTCTATTTTTTTACCTTAGGTAGACCAGCTAAAGGTTTGCCAGTTTTGCTCATCTTTTCAAAAAATCAGCTCTTAGTTTCCTGATACTTTCTATTATTTTTTCTGGTCTTTATTTTATTTATTTATTCCTTTATTTTTGTTATTTCTTTTCTTCTGATAACACTGGGCTTAGTTTATTCTTTTTCTAGTTTCTTGAGGTGTGAAGTTTGATTGTTGAAGATCTTTCTTTTTTCTTAAGATAAGCATTTATTGCTGTAAACTTCCCTTTTAGAACTGCTTTTGCTGCATCCCATAGGTGTTGGTATGTTGTGTTTCCATTTTTATTTATTTCAAGATATTTTTTATTTCCTTTATGATTTCTTCTTGGACCCATTGACTGTTCAGGAGTATATTAATTTCTTCTTATTTGTAAAATTTACCACTTTCCTCTTGGTACAAACTTCTGGTTTCTATACCATTGTTTCTAGCAAAGATACTGCATATGACCTCAATCTTTTTGGATTTCATCTTGTTGGATGGACTGTTCTATAGAGGCATACCTCATTCCAATGTGCTTCACTTTATTACACTTTGCAGGTCCTGTGGTTTTTACAAATGGAAGGTTTGTGGCAACCTGCATTGATCATCTATCAGTACCATTTTCCCAACAGCATTTGTTCATTTCATGTCTCTTGTCACATTTTGGTAATTCTTTCAATATCTCAAGGTTTTCATTATTTATTATATTTGTTGTGATGATCTGTGATCAGTGGTTATGACTCACTGAAAGCTCAGATGATGGTTAGCATTTTTAGCAGTAATGTATTTTTTAATTAAAGTAGTTACTTTTTATTTTTTATTTATTTTTTTAACGTTTATTCATTTTTGAGAGACAGAGAGAGACAGAGCATGAGTGGGAAAGGGGCAGAGAGAGGGAGACACAGAATCCAAAGCAGGCCCCAGGCTCCGAGCTGTCAGCACAGAGCCCGATGCAGGGCTCCAACTCACGAACTGCGAGATTGTGACCTGAGCCGAAGTCGGACGCTCAACCGACTGAGCCACCCAGGCGCCCCAAAGTAGTTACTTTTGAAAGATATAATGCTATTATACACTTAATAGATTATAGTATAACATAAACATAACTTTTATGTGCACTGGGTAACCAAAAAATTCATTTGACTCACTTATTGCATTATTTGCTTTATTAGCAGCCTGGAGCCAAATCTACAATATCTCTGATGTATGCCTCTATATATCTATTAGGTCCATTTCATCTAAAGTATGGTTCAAGTCCAATGTTTTCTTGTTGAATTTCTATTGGGATAATCTACTCATTGTTGAAGATAAGTCCTCTACTATTATTATATATTTTCTCTACTTCTCTCTTCAGATCTATTAATATTTTCTATACAAATTTAGGTGTTCTGATCTTGTGTGTGTGTATATCTATCTACAAATGTTCTATCTTCTTGATAACTTGGTCTCTTCATTATAATATAATGACCTTCATTGTCTCTTGTTACCTTTTTTGGTTTAAAGTCTAGTTTGCCTTATATAAGTGTAGCTACCTCTGCTCTCTATTGGTTTCTACTTGTGTAGAATATCTTTTTCCATCTCTTCACTTTGAGCCTATATGTGTCCTTCAGGCTGAAGTATGTCTCTTGTATGCATCCATCCAGCATTTATTTATCCATCTTATTTATCTTATTTATTTATCCAGCCAGCATTCTATGGTTTTTAATTGGGGGATTTAATTCATTTACATTTAGAGTAATTACTGATAGGTAAGGACTTCCTAATTCTAACTTAATAACTGTTTTCTGTTGTGTGCTTCCTTTGCTTCTTTCTTTCTCTTTCGCTGCCTTCTTTTGTGAACTGGTGATTTTTTGTGGTGGTATGCTCTGATTACCTTCTTTTTATCTTTTGTGAATCTACTTTGGTGTTTGCTTTGTGCTTACCATGACTCTTCTATAAAACATTCTATAAATAAAATCATCTATTTTTTATAGATAACAACTTAACTTTTACCACATACAAAAACTCACCCTCTTACTCTTCCCTTTTGTTTTTAATGTCAGAATATTCCTCTTTTTATATGGGTATTTTTGACAAATTGTAGTACTATCGTTAATTTAATACTCATATCTTAACCTTTATACTATAATTAAGCAGTTAATACACCACCATATTACACTATTAGAGTAATTTGAGTTTGACTATATATTTATCTCTAGCAGTATGTTGGATATATTCATATTATGTTCATGTCACTAATTAGCATCCTTTTACTCCAGCATTTCTTGTAAGGCAGGTGTAGTGGTGAATACCTTCAACTTTTGTTTGTCTGGGAAAGTCTTCATTTCTCCTTCATTTCTTAAGGATAACTTAACCAGATAGAATATTTTTGGCTGGCATTTTTTTTTTTTCATTCAACACTTTGAATATGTTATCCTGCTCCTTCCTGGTAAAGTTTCTGCTGAGAGATGCACTGATAGCCCAGAGGATATTTCTTTATAGATTACAGTCTTCTTTCCTCTTACTGCCTTTAGGACTCTGTCTTTGATTTTTGACAGTTTTATTATAATGGTTCTTCCAGAAGATTGTTTGGTATTGAAATTATTGACCTATTATCTTCATGAACTTGAATGTTCAAGTATTTCCCCACGTTTGGGAAGATCTCAGCCATCATTTCTTTAATAGACTTTCTGCCCCCATTTTCCCTCTCTTCTAGAACTCCAGTAATTCATGCATTACTTCTTTTGACAGTATCCTATAGATCAAGCAAGTTTTCTACACTATTTTTCATTTGCTTTTCTTTCTTCTCTGACTGGGAAATTTCAAAGTGCCTATCTTCCAACTCACGTACTCATTCTTCCGTTTGGTCTATTTGATGTGCATACTCTCTTTTGCAGTTTTCAGTTCATTCATTTTTTTTTCCTTCAGCTCCAGAATTTCTGTTTTTTTTTTTTTTTTTTTTTAATGATTTCTTGGTCTTTGGTAGTTTTCTCATTTGTTTCTGTTTGGTTTTCCTGATTCGTTGAATCAGCTTTCAGTAACTTTCTTGTAACTCTTTTATTTTCCTTAAAACAGCTATTTTGAATTCTTTATTGGGAAAATCATAGCTCTCCATGTGTTTGGGTTTGGATACTTTAAGGTTATTGTGATCCTTTAACGATGTCATGCTTCCTTGATTTTTCATGTTCCTTAGAGTTTTTGCATTGCTGTCTTTGCATTTAAAGTAGCAGTCACTTCCTCCAATCTTTCCTAACTTCCTTGAGGGTAGAAATACCCCTGTCAGTTCCGTTACAGATTCTGAAGCTTTTTCAGACCTTGTATAGATATACCTGTTCCATGCTTTTTGTGCCCTCTTGTGGCTGAATTCTTAAGATTGTATGTCTTCTCTCAATCCTATCATGCACCAAGCCAGCCGCTGATAGCCTCTCTTTTGTGTCCTGAAGGTGGTACTGCAGTTCACGTGTACTGTAGTTTCTTTCTGGCCCACAGACTGGATTGCTTTCTGTGCATGCTGCCTAGCCATCTACCAAAACTTGCTCTTACTACCACCCTCAGGAGTGTGCCCAGGGAGTTGGCCACAGAGTGGAGGGAAGTGTGAGTGAGGCCCATGGGAGACTGGGAGAACCTGTGGGCCAGTTACGGGAAATTTCTGGGTAATGCTTTTCCTATGGTTTGTGGGGAGTCTTCCTGATGGAGTCCATAATGCAGTCAGTAACAACTGTGTCCTTTCAGTGCTCTCTGAATATTTTTTCTGCCGTCTCTTAATCTCCCATTCCCCCAGGCATGGAGCTTCTGATTTAGTACTCTGGATGTTGTGTGAGAGAAATGAGTCTCTCTGGCTGCATCCAGTACAGCTGGGGAAGCTGAGTGCTCACTGACCTGCTCTTTCTTTCCCTCATAGGAGAAATCCTGGGTCAAGAAGTTCTCATTTTGCCCTAAGTTGTGCTGCCTTGGAGGAGGGGTAATGTGGGCTAAGGCAAATTATTCCACTAACCCACTTTAGTGGATCAAAATTCATGGTCATTTTTTTTTCTCCAGTGGAGTTCTGGAACTTTTCTGGAAACCTGGATTTCTACAAAAGCTCTCTCATCGGTGGGTGACTGCCCATGTCAGTGTTCTCCAGGTACTCTTGGACTGCAGCTGAGAGGGTCTGAAACTAGTTCACAAGCTACTGTGGTAACCACAGCTGGTGCCAAGGTCTGTCTGCATATTACCCAATGCACAGGTGGGTAAGACCCTTTTCATGTCTCTTGGCATATGGTACTGAGTCCTACATATTCCACAGGGCACTTTTGTTCCTGAATGGATGTCAAATTTTTGTTGTTGTGTTGGGGAACAAAAAAGAGCAACATTTTATGCTGTCATGATTCTGATGTCGCTCCAAAAATCCTTTGGGATTTAATCTATAGACAATTTGCCGTAGAGGAGATATGTGAACAATATTGAGATTCTTAATCCATGGACATGGTTTAGGTCTCCATTGTTGAGATCACCACGCTTTTCTAAGCTTGAGCATTATTTTATTTGCTCCCTTATCTGTCCAATTCCTCCATTTCCACAATACTGATGATAGGCAAAAAAGAGAATTGTATCTGATCCAGCAACTTTTTCCTCCCTTAATATGTCAAGGATTTCTAGCACCAACAATAAATTAGACCGTGTGTTTTGAAGGTCCCAGGTCCAAAATTTTATCCTTGAGGGACCTGAGTTCCTTTAAAGGGTTTCTGGGAACAGCAGAAATATTCTAAAGCAATGAATAGAGAAAGAATACAGGAACAGGGCAAAGTCATTATGCAAATATATGGACAGTTAAGGCTCTGCTGCCTTGAGGACATGATATCAAATACCTTGCCAATGATCTGAGTGAGCATATTTAAAAATTTTTTGCGCTTCTTGTCCACTTCAGTTCTTGTTTGAATGTTGAGCTGGTGTATGGTTTCCAAAGAGCCTAGTAACATCAAACCTTTACAACCATAACTCTTTAACAGACCTCAATATTTCTCTACAATCAGGCAGTTCTTGGTGATTACTGCTTTTCTCATACCACTTAAATACAAACTTGCTTCTTTATCTACATTTAGAGAATCTGGGGTGCTTCTCTGCACCCTGGATTTTCAGTTTTTATTCAGGGAAAGCCTTGTTGGGAGTGATTATAGGCAAATTAGCTGATGGGGCTTTACAGCTGTGATTTTTCAGAAACTGCACTATAGAAAGAGGCATTTTTTTTCAGCATTAGGCTTAGTGCTTTTTAATGTAAGTTTATTAGGTGGTAATGGGCCTATAGATTGGTTTAGCTGCTGGTTCCTATTGAGGCTATAAAACAGACTCACCATCTTCTCAAGCACAGAGGTTGTTTGCTGCTTTCATGCAAGGCTAGGATGGAAAAACTTTTTATACTGACCAGAATTTTAAGACTCATAGATTTACTAATATTATACTTGGGTAGGGCAACTCAGAAGAAAGGTTTTGAGATATTTGTTGTATCCTTTACACATGAAAATTAAAGAGAGATCCAATATGCTTTTCCAGCTGGGAAACAGTCATGTTTTATATCTCTAATGTGAAACTTGATTTTCATCTTCATTTTCACTAGTGTTAATCCAAGATAGACTGAATGAGCCAGGCCTGGGTTAGACTTGGTTTCCCAGTCCTCAATAGCCTCCTGTTGGTGAATTGTGCTCCTAAGGCTAAAATAACACATTTTATGGGATTTGCCAAGTCAAATGGTATTTTCATACTTCGTGCTGATTGGGAGATGATAGTGGTTTAAGCTGTGTGTTGGACAAAAGCCATTCTAAGAAGAAGTTTGTGACTAACAAGCTGAGAAAGTCAGACACTGAGGACAGAAATAGGGAGATTTAGTATAAGAGCTAAAAGACATGTGCAATATCAAAGTGGGATTTTAAGAAAAATAGAGCTGGTATGGACACTCTAAAGCCCCGAAGTGCGATAGTTCATTTTCTGGTTATTTAGGAGAGACACACAGCTGAACTGCTCCAGATATGAGAATTTTTCCATCTGAACTGATGTATGATGCTTCTCCCTAGGAGTTTATTTCTCTTGTTCTTCACTTGTTCAGTCTTTTATATACAATGTAATTAAAATTTAACCCTATCAGGCTCATCGAATTTTGTGTATTCTTCTGATTGTCCATATTTTATAATGTTTAATACTTTTTGTGTAAAAATAAAATGTAAAATGTACAAATTGTGTTATTAGATACTCAAAAGTGCCTTTTGTTTACTTCAGCTTGAATCCATGTGCTGCTGAAAGATTTTCTAACACTGTGATCATTTCAGGAAATATCTTAATGTTTTCACTGAGTAGCTTTTTTTTATATGACAACTTTTATCTCCTTAATCTTGAGAAATTTGCATCAAGATAAAGGTACATGTTGGCAGAGGGTGGTGAAGGAGTAATGTACTTGACATCCAGTAAGGATAATTGTGTTTTTATTCTTTTCTAATAAATGATGTGTTAGCTCCCTTACTAAAAAAAAAGGTCAAAATCTGTTTCATGAATTGTGTAAACTTTATGATTGTTTAAAGTTATTTGCCTTCTAAAAAAAGTCTGGGAAGTGTGAAGTACCACAGAATTCAGTCCTTTACTTATAATCTAGTGGCTTCTGGATTTTGAAAGTACTGGACACATATGCATTCTGCAGTGAACAGAGCAAAGGGAAAAGACTATGCTAAAAATGATTTTCTGGAATTAGGGTAACATGAGGAAGCCTGCTATGGTCAGTGACTCTTGTACTTTATTCTTATCAGTCATTATAAAGCGAGAAGGTTTGATTCTAGGACTCTAACTTCAAGGAAGCACTTGTCGTTAGATACTTGAGTGTGTCTATTTCTCTTTGGACAGCATAAAATATTTAACTCTGATAACTGTTGAGGGGACAAGTTCCTCCACCTGTCTCTTTCAGTCACTTCTGTGTTAAGGGCTCTCAGACCACCTTCAGGTTTCATGATTTGCCGGGACTCCAAGAACTCAGAACTGGTGTCGTGCTGATGGTTTATTGCAGGGAAAGGGTACAGATAAAAACAACATGGGTTAGAAAGGAACATGGGCAAAGTATAAGAGAAACCAGATGTAAGCTTCCAAGTGTCCCTTCCTAATGGAGTTGCACAGAGATGTGCTCAATTCTCTCAGCATCAGTGTGCAACAACATGTGTTCGTGTTGTCAACCAGAGAAGCTCACATGGAGCCTTGGTGTCCAGGGTTTTTATTTGAGGTCAGCCACATAGGAATGGAGCACCTGTGTGACAGATCTTATTTATTCACAGGCTAGCTCCCTCTCCCTTGACACCTAGAGGTCAAACTAATACAGCAACTGCGGAGGCCTCAGGCAAACCAAAGCAGGCATTCACCATAAGTCACAATGTTAGCATAAGCTATCTGATCAAACTGAGAGGGGGTAGCCAAAGGACTCAGGAATGCAAAAACAGTCTTAGAAGGTGGGATATTCCAAGACATCTGAGGTTATCTGCCAAGAGCTGGTCAAGGGCCAGTTCTCCTAAAGACAGGCCTTTCTTTGGAATATACAGGCTTTGAAGGAACAGGCCTTGATGAATTATCCCTGTACTGCACAACCTCTGACCCCAAATTTCTGAGAGGCTAGTGTCATATATCAATCATAAAACCAAACAAAACAGAATGTACATTCAACTTTTGCACTCATCTCCCACCTCCACCACTCATTTCTTTCTTTCTTTCTTTCTTTCTTTCTTTCTTTCTTTCTTTCTTTCTTTCTTCTTTCTTTCTTTTTTTCTTCAATCCTAAATCACCTTTCTTCAAATCAAGCAAGGCAGCCTTGCTACCCAGTTATGCTTTGGCTCTTCAGAAAAAATTGTGGCTTTATTTTAGTCATAACCCATAAGAGGAGAGAGATAATATTTATGTATATTTTCCATTATCAGAATAAGGATAATTTAAATGATATCACTGGAAACACTTGCTCTGCATGACAACAGTGCTGGATAACTTTGAAAGAATAATGTTAATTGTTGAGCACACATTTAGAGATAGTAATTTCTTCTTGCTTATGTATCTTTCTTTTCCTGAAGTAAAATTTTCATCTGCTCCCAATGAGAGCTTTCACTTACTTTGCATAAGGAGAATTGCAATTTTGCTACACAGTTATCCTAAATGTGGCAACTTAGCAAGTTATAATAGAAATGAGTTGGAAGTATAAAGACAGCCCACTGCCTCCAAGTAGGGGTAAAGTGGGATGTATATGCAGACATTGTTGACTAGAATTAGAAGGAGTTGCTATTAACTCACTGGCAAAACACATGTTTCTCAAGCCAAACACCTCAATGATGGTTCCAGAGATGACAGCTTCTGAAAATCAAACAAACAAAAATTAGGTCTATTTTACAGTAGTAGAAATCAGGCTTTGTGTATGTGTATGTGTGTGTACGCTTAGGGTAGAGCGGGAGTAACTTACCAGACAGATCCTGATTAAAATCACCTTGGCACTTACTTTTGGGAACCAGCAAAAAAATCCTCTCCTGTTGTAGAGAAGCAATGGTCTGGCTGATGGGCAGAGCTGGTTCTCAAACAAAAATCCAGACCTCATTTCTTAGGAGCACAGTCAACTTAATTAACCATTCCCAGGTTTTTAAAAAAAAATATGTTGAGGGGATATGTGAAATAGGTGAAGGGGATAAAGAGGTATAAACTTCCAGGTATAAAATAAGTCATGGGGATGAAAAATCAGTACAGAGAATACAGTCAATAATATTGTAATAATTGTATGGTGACAAATGATAACTATGCTTATCATGATGAGCATTTTGTAATGTATATAATTGTCAAATCACTATGTTGTATACTTGAAACTAATGTAATACTGCATGTCAACTGTACGTCAATTAAAAATAAAAAAAAAGAGGGGTGCCTGGGTGGCTCAGTTGGTTAAGTGACCAAATCTTGATTTCGGCTCAGTTCATGATTATTAGGTTCGTGAGTTCTAGCTCTGCCTCGGGCTTGTGTGCTGACAATGAGGAGCTTGCTTGGAATTCTCTCTGTCCCTCTCTGTGCTCCTTCCCTACTCTGTCTCTCTCTGTCTCTGTCTCTCTCTCTTTCAAAAATAAATAAACTTCAAAAATGTCAAAACTAAAAAAGATAACAAAAAATAGATAATGACAAAGCAGTGTAATAAATTCATTCAAACAGCAACAAAAAGAGTATTGTAGACTCTGGAGGAAGCTTTTAGGTTTTACTATCCTTTTGTAACTTTTATCATCAGTCCTTACCAAAGTCTCAAGAATTGTATTAAATAATTCAATAAAATCCCTGATATTATGGTACTGTTTTCTGATTCTGAGAGTTGGTCATCAATCCAGTTCTTCGAGGGTTAAGATAAAACTGCATTGTGTTGTTTACTAGGACTGAGAAGAAGGCTCACCTAGACATCCAGGGGAAAAAAATATGTTCCAGAGAGTTCAGAGGCTTTCAAGGGACTGTATTTAAAGAGAAATCCTAGGGCTAGCATAAGGACATGATTGCTTAAGCTCTAACACAGTTCAGGCCCTAAAGACCATACAAACAAGCAGCGTCTTAAAGCTTTACAACCTCTAGAAGGGGACTCCTCTTCCACGGCCCTCTCAGGTATTGCCATGAAGGTCCATGGACAGCAGAAATCTTCCATGTGAGCATTGTAGAGAGAGTCAGCCAGTGAAGGAACTCACTTTACCATTGAGGCAGTGAGTCTTTGCTATCTTTCTCCAACAGAATGGGCAATGCTGTCAACAGCTAACCATTGAATATTGCCCCTCTCCCCTCCTTTCTCAAATGGATGCCATTTGTCATTATTCTGGTTTTTTTTTCTATGTAAATAGAGGTTAGTTTAATCAATTGGCCATAGATTGCTAGATCTTGAGGAATCTCATCCAAATCTATTGGGAAAGTATGCATAATATTCAGAAATTCTGAGAATTTGGATCATGTCCTCTGGGAAAAGAGTTAATGTATTGGTTGTATGTGAATATTTGCATTATGCTAAGTTACATAATTTAAATTTATATGTATGAGAAAAAGGATTGCAATATGCTTAAAGGTTAAGGGTGATGAATGTAATAGATATCTCCTGGTTTTCTTCACTCAGAATCCATTTCCTTCTTTCTCTAAAAAGATAATACCCTGCATGTATGTGGCAGGTAGAGAGGACTATTCTGTGTTATAGTAGACAGAGCTTAATCTGTCTCCTCTTTCTATCAAAGGTGGAGGTAGTAAATCCATGCCTGAATAGTCATGTTCCTGGCCATAGAACTTGTTCAGCAAAGGGCATACAACCCCAACCAGAGCTTTGGGGAAAATACTCTCTTCAGGCTGAGTTTGCTAAACTCTAAAGGTGTGATACTTGGGCTGCTGATGACCATTATGCTCCCACCAGGCCCATCTCCTTTCTATAGCATCTGGAGATATCATGTGAGCACTTTTATCTAGCTATATTTCAAGCCAGATCTCCCTCTCAACATTTTGGTTGTGTATACCAGTGATTTCTCTTTTTTACTTAAGGTAGTTTGAACTGGTTTCAATCTCATGCAACTGGAAGAGTCCTGGCAAATACAAAATTGGGTCTTGACTGATCTCTGAAGGTGTTTCCCTTACTCAGAGTGAGGTGATACTACCTACTTGGTAGGATTGTTCTGGGAATAAAAAATGCAATATATACATTAAGGCTATAATTTGAGGATCATTTAATACTATGTTCTATGCAGACATATATTCTCTGGCTGGTATTTCTTTCTTGTGTTCCAGGATTTAACAATATAGTAGCCCTCTTTTTTTTAAAACATCCTTTCATTAATCATCTGTCAAACAGAGCTATTTGAGGATAACTTGTTTGCTCTTTTGTCACAGACTACTTTGCCTTCAGCTTTCACAGCTCATATATAGTATCTATAATTTTGATATAGATATATCTCCAATCTAATGATGTAGAACTTGGGGGAAGGACCCCAAATCCAAAGTACTTAACTTGCCGTTACCAGATTCTGTGAAGAAAAATCGATGACAATCATCTAGTTAGGAACAAAGATTAAGATTGCATGGTGAAATACATTTTACTTAGAATGTCAGAAGCCAGCCAAGAGATAGTTCCACAGCCCTGTAAGCCATCTACGATCTCAATTAAATCCCCTAAAATTTCAGGAAAGGAATAGTTTTTATCCTGTCTTAAGCTATAATTTGAGAACACCATTGTTGAATCTTGACACCAATAATAACAGTCTGGATTTTCCATTTTCCCTCCTCTTGAATCCAAACTACTACTTCAATGGCCAACATGCTCTAAACTCCAAGAATTAATTGTGTGTATGCTTGCACATGCGTGTGTGTGTGTGTGTGTGTGTGTGTGTGCATGTGCATACTTTGACCTTGGAAACAAGTTTATATTTAATATAGAATATCTGGTAGGGGAAAATATTAGGAAGAAGTTGTAGTAACACACATTTTTGTGTACTCAACTTTGGTATTAGACAATTGGAAAGTCATTCCATAGTGAAGATCTAAAGGGATGAGGTACATGACCAGTAAAACTTGATTGGGAAAGGGAATCAGAAAGAAGTCTGAGCATGGGATGCTGATATGAGGGTTAATCTATGCAGAGTCGGGGATCAGCATGCAGTGTCAGAGTGCCTTGGGGTAGTGGGATGCGATGGAAGGAAGAGGGAGGATGAAACTTGACTAACTTCAACATTCTTGTGAGGAGCAGATTTGAGTGATGTGATGATCAAGTGGGTCCTCTGGCCCAAAGGTGTCCAGTGAGTAGCCCTTTAGTGAGCTTTGCAGTAGGCAGTTCCAGGCTCGGTGCCCATTTGCACTATCATAGGACTCCAGGTGGCAGCTAGAATGCATTATGTTTCTTGATACTGTTTTTCTAATTCTTTAACCAGTCTGACCCTGAATACCAGCCATGACTTCAGACTTTATTTCTTTTTATGTTTAGTAGCATTTTTGATTTAGTTCAAAGATACCCTCTTTGGATTACCTTTTTGAGGTGTTTGGATGGCTTTGGGAAACTGTTCAAGTTAAACACCCCATATTTCCCAAGAGAAAGCCTACCTTCACTGTTTCTTTGTGGTCAATCAGGGATCCAGGCCAACAGAGGCTCCACCATTTTTAAATTGTGGCTTCCAAGGCCACACTGATTATTTCTCTTCTGGTCTACTGGTAGGAAGGGAAAACACTGGATATCCAGGATTATAGAATTCCTCTTAAGCGTGAGATGCAGAAATTGTGCATATGAATCTTGCTCCCATGCTATTTGTGAGCATTTACTTATATGCCCTCTCCTCATTGCAAGGGAAGCTGAAAAACATACAGTCCTTACCTATGGCCCAGCCACAACTCTCTCACTATAGAAGAAGAGAAGAACAGATTTTGGTGGATACCTAACCGTCTCTTCCATGGATAAGTTTATATTAATTCCTTGAAACTGTCAAGGAGAACCATATATTATTTCATAAGCTCCTTTTTCTCCTTGACTTTCAGAAAACTTGAAACTAAATTTAGTAATTCTAATAAGTCTTATTCTAGTAAGCCATTTTCACTTTTTGATATGTTTATTCATTACTCTGAACTAGTTTTTGATCTCCCTTTTAACTTTTAATGGTCTTGTCTATCATACGTTTTAATATTTTGAGTTATCTCCAATCCTTTTAGGAAGCAGGTAGAATATAAATAATAAATGGAATAATGCAATGCAATAAGGAACCTGTCCAAAGAGCAACTAATGTAAGAAGACTAAAAATGTAAGTATGTTTGGTAAATTCAAATTGATGAACTGCAGAAGTGTGGGTAGAGGAATTCCTTTGGAGGGTGTTGTGGCATTTCTTACATTCATGAGATGGACAAACATTGGTAGCATATATCCAAGCAGTCTAACAATTTAGGAAAGGGGAGACCCTGTTTCTGAGAGGCAAAGATGTCTATCAGTGTATAAGCACCTTATCCCATAATCCAAAAGAATTACTCTGTATATTTCAGAGTATGAGAATGAGTTATTCCGTATGTCAGCAATCACTATCAGGATTAGAAAAAAAAAAACAACAACTCAGTGCCATTTGCAATGACATGAATGGAGCAAGAGAGTATAATACTATGTGAAATAAGTCAGTCAGAGAAAGACAAATACCATATTTCACTCATGTGGAACTTAAGGAACAAAACAAATGAACAAAGGGAAAAAAGAGGGAGAGATAAATCAAGAAACAAACTCTTAACTATAGAGAACAAACTAATATGTACCAGAGGGGAGGAGGGTTGGGGGGATGGGTGAAACAGGTGATGGGGATTAAGGAATACACTTGTTGTGATGAGCAGTGGGTAATATATGGAGATGTTGGATCACTATATTGTACACCTGAAACTAATATTACACTGTATGTTAACTGTAATTAAAATGAAAACTTAAAAAGACAAAAAAAATCATGTGAGGACACAAGGGAATGTCCTGGTTGATCTGACCATCAGTGTTGGGGATTTAATAAATCAGTAGTTGTTATCATGGGGGGGGGGAAACTCAGTGCGCTTTGAGTACCTGATATGTGCCTAGCACTCTGCTCATCTCTATGGTATATATAAAACATGAGTTCCTTCCTTAAGGATCTTACACTCTTATAATCCCGAGAGACATAATACATTATAGTGCAAAGTATTTTCTTTGTGAATCCTGTCCCTAGCCCAGTGCATGGCACAGAGTAGACTTTCAACAACTAATGCTGAATGAATCAGTGGTATTAGGATGTCATTGAATGCTAAGCTGAAACTTGAAATAGGTCTCAGAAATATGCAGCATTTCTACTGATGCTCTGTATTCCAAGGTTTTGCTTGTGTGCACTAAGAAAAACTAAAATCTGGTCACTAATTTGACAGGGGAGCTCACAGTAAAACTCTGTTTAATAGCCTCTTCTAGATTTGTCATTGGACATGCCTATTCACCATGCTTGTTGTAACTGTGTGAAAATGTGTGCCCTATTCACATAGCAGCCCCTTTTCTAGGCATTTTGTGACAATGTGTAGACACCTAAGATGTGTGGGTGCCTTGGACTTTGGATAACAAAAGAATTAAGCTTTTAAAATTACCTACCCACAGGCACTTATTAGAAGGTATGCATAACATTTTCTTAAGTTATGAGCTTTGCAAAATTACCCATACTTTCAGCATTTTCCATCTTTGTTGGTGGTTGTTTATCTTTGTTTATTATGCCTACCTTCTGTCATATTTAAAAAAAAACTGTCAAATTCACTAAAAAGGCACTTGAGTTATATATGAAATCTGATGTTTGTTTATATTGCTAGCTATATGCTTATAACTAATGTGTCCAAACATGTGTTCATAAAATTGTTCTTACATGTACGCACAGAACATGGTCTAATGGTTGCTTATTGGAAATGACAGAGCATTTCAACTTTCAGTCTCTGACATCTTTACCAAATGGCTTTGGGCTGATCATTTTTTATCCTTTGGTGACAATCAGAACAATTTTTCATCAGCCAGTTTTATATGGCATTGTTTCATTTGATGATCTAACTAACATTTGGGGAATATTCTGAACTGGTAGGGGGGAGTTAAGAAATATAATTAATGATACTAGTATTGCTATGCACAGTAATCACTAAATTCTGTACCCAAAACCAATATTATACTGCATGTTAAGTAACTGGAATTTAAATAAAAATTTGGAGAAAAAAACAAACAGAACAATAACAAAAAAACCCTCCCCCCTCAAAAAACAAACAAACAAACAAACAAACAAACAAATGCATTGCTTCCTGCTCCATTGTTTAGCAGATAGCTAGCTCATCTTGGTAGTCAAGGTCCATGATCTTTTCCAGTGCAACCACTCCTTTAGTTTTTTCCTAGTCCCCTGGAATCAGAAAGCTGAAGTGACAAAAGACAAGATGGTGAGCAAATATGTGGCCCTTGGCAGAAACTTCCTACGGTCTTTCCCTGCCCTGCCAACACACACTTCAGGACCAGGACCTTGACCAGCCAGTGGTAGTAAGCACATATCTTACAACTAGGTCATTGGGAAAAATGGTTGGAATTGTCAATTCTATTTTTACCCCTTGGATTATAGATGTGTATTCTAGCCTTTGGGGATATAGCTCCACATATCAGCCATTGCATCTCAGGTGATAACTCAGTCTGAAGGGTTATACCCTAAATTAATAGGCCACCACTATTCCATTCTATTAGGTTAGCTACTTCTGGGTGATGGAATACATGGTAAGACCAGTGGCTTCTATTGTCTTCTGTCCTCTATTATACTTCCTTAGCCTTATTATAGGCCCCTTGGTCAGAGATAACATTGTTGAGGGGGCATTTTAGGGTTTTATTCTAGGCTCTTCCTATCATAATGCCTTATTCCACAAGTCAGGGTATGTCTGTTCCATTATAAAATATGAAAATAAGAATTAACTACAACCTGGTTATAAAACCCGTTAGACAAATTATCAGAAACACTGGGGCAACACTTCATTGATCGATTGGTTTCCATAAGCTTTGATCTCTAAACAGAGGACCATGGAATTTTGGGTTCCCAGATATTGCTCAAACCTCATATCTAACTGTTCTTGAAAAATGTGATTATTCCCCATCCCTCAGTACATAGTTACCTTGGAAAATGACAACATGTCCCTTTGGAGAAGAATCAGGATGATATTTACAGCATGTACTCCTTGTAGTATTGACAGATCCTTCCTCAGAGGACCTGGTCTCCACATCAATCGGTAGCCTCTGTGAACTGACATATCTAGGAACCACACAAGGGAACCACATTTTTCTATTGTGGTGGCTGATGTCTGCTGGCCAGCTCTCAATTTTTTATTTATTATACAGGTTAAGATATATCATAAACCTAGTCTGGCGTCCATCTATTTTGCCAGGAACTCCCTGATATCTTAACTATTGCCAGAAGTGTTATATAAGAAGTTTCTGATAAAACTATTGTCTTTCCTAAATGCATTTCTAGGGACTTGGTGGATGGTTCCATTTACTTAAGGACCATAGAAGAAGGAGTTTGAGGAGTAGATGATGAGTTTAGTTTTGTTCATCTTGAAATCTGATATCATGCAGGTGAAGCTGAATATCTGGGTCTGGTCTTAGATAAGGGTCTGGGATTAAGGTGAAGATTTGAGAGCCATTTGGATATAAGAGGTAGTTGAAATGATGGAAGTGAAGGCTATAATCCAGAGAAAGATCGAGGTTTTTAAAAAAAATTTTTTTTAACATTTATTTATTATTGAGAGACAGAGAGACACAGAGCATGAACAGGGGAGGGGCTGAGAGATGGAGAGAGACAGAATCTGAAGCAGGCTTCAGGCTCTGAGCTGTCAGCACAGAGCCCGACATGGGACTCAAACTCACAAACTGCAAGATCATGACCTGAGCCAAAGTTGGACACTTAACTGACTGAGCCACCCAGGCACCCCAAGATTGAGGTTTAAGAAAATAAAAGATTAAAAAAAACCCCAAGATTGTAAATAACTCCCATTGCATTCTCAATCACAGAACCTCTTTTTCACTTTGATTAAAAGTCAACTCTCTTGTAAGGATAGCACTTTGGCAGCACTTTCCTCAAGCTCATGGTCTTTGTCACCATGATTCCTTATGCCAAGGGTTCTAGAATATTCTCAAGATCCCCATTGCTGCTTTCCTCTTAACTGGATCGCCTTCAAGAGCTCATTATTGTCATTACTTTCTGACCTTTATTCATGGAAGATGTTCTTTTCTACCTCAATTCTACTATCAGCATGTGTTCATTTGAGTCATGCAACAACATAGCCTTAGTGGTAGATTGTATTACTGTTCACTTATATTTGGTGTTCTCTTTCTGGTGATCCTTCCTGTGGAAGAATTATACATTCCTGCTCTGTGGAACTGAGCATATGGACATACGACTTAATTTGGCCAGGAAAGTGTGAAAAGAAGTGATGAGTGTCACTTCTGAGGAGAAGCTTTGAAGTTTACCATACTGTCTTCATCTCCTTCCAGGAAGACTGGTAATGTTCCAGATAGGGGTTGCTTGGTCACCATGTGGTATAGTATAATGGAGCAGGGTTTTTCTCTGATCTGAGATGTACAGGCAGTCTGAATAAGAAAGAGAACATTATTGTTATAAATTAGACATTTTGGGGTCATTTGTCATTGCAATGTAAACTATCTGACTATTACCTTCTCAGAATGTCCAGATTACCTCAATTCCAATATTTTATTCTTTTAAAAAAAGTTTATTTATTTATTTTGAGAGAGAGAGAAGGGAGAGAGAGAGCATGAACAAGTGGTGGAGGGTTAGAGAGAGAGGGAGAGAATCCCAAGCAGGCTCCATGCTCTCAGTGCAGAGTACGATGTGAGGCTCAATCTCACAAACTCTGAGATCATGGCCTATGCTGAAATCAAGAGTCAGAATCTTAACTGATTGAGCCACCCAGGTGCCCCATCAATAATTTACTCTTAAGGCCACATGCAGATGTTTATCAATCTCTGGAATAATTCCAGCTCTAAAATGTTAAATGTTGATACATGAATCTGGAGCCACTAGCCTTTTGTTCTATCTCTCTCACTTTTTTACTTTACACTTGATTTGGGACCTTGTACCACTTGACATATACTCACACTGGCCTTCTTCAGCCGCTGTTATTGTGAAATTTTGGTTAGGATTTCACCAAATTTCTGAAGGTACAACCTGGCAGCATCTCATCATGTGTTCCACTTTGCATACACCTCACTTTCTGCTCCAAAGCTTCTCTGATGCTGCAGCATGGGATGTTTTCTGGAACCTGTTTGGCACTCATGCACGAGCAAATTGGAAATGTGACAGTTCATGCTCATGGGATCACCCTTGACAAATGCCATCTGAAAGTGCATGGAAAATCCTTTACCCTCTTGTTCCATGGGTGAGCAGTTATGGACACATTTCATAGTTCTCTGAAGATCAAATAGGGTGAAGCACCTGTTATCTGTTATCAGCAGCTAACTTGATTACACATCCCAATATTGACTTTCCTTTCTTGCCTGTTTAACTCTCCCAGATCCTCATTCTGGTTCCCTGGAATTTCTTAAACTGTCTACATACAAGTTTTGTTTGAGGCTCTGCTTCCAGGAAACACAGACTATGCTAAGCTCTCTAGATTATCCATTTTCCTCTCAGTGCACTGCCCACTTGTGGCTTCAGTTTCTCCAACTACTGCCTAGGAGTATGTGGTATATTACTCCATCCATTCTCTTTCAGCATTCTTAACATCGAAGTTTCCCTGTATTTCTACCAGATCCATTCCTCTGTGACTTATAACTCAGTTCCATCCTTAATCGGGTTCTCTTCTATTTCTCCGCATCATCTTTTCCAAACATTTACCACATTCTACAAAATACCTACCTTGCTTTTTCTCTCAGCAAACTTTCTTTCTCATATAGACCAAAAATGTGTCTGTAAAGACAGTGTATGCCTCGTTGAATTACATCTACATCCACACCAATTCATCTGTGTCTGTTCTACCACTTGGTTTCCCTCTAATCTAGAAAAGATGTCCCTTCTGATATCTAAGACTAATTAATAATGCTTCCATTGGTGGTCTTAATTTCATCAATGTTGGTTCTTGTTTCATTGTTTATTCTCTTCTCTATTACTTACCACATTTCAAAGTATAGATATGGTTGAGCACTCCAGCTGAAGAAACCCTCATAGACACTGTCCTTCCATTTGTTATTATTTCCTTCACTACAAGGCTTTTAAAATGATGTCCCACAGTTGCTTTGTCTTTTTAGGAACCATTCTCTGTAGCCCATTGTAGTCTCTGGTTCCAGCCCCACTATCCCACTGAGTTTGTTAAGCAGTGGGATAATTGACTCAGGTCAATTATCTTATAAAAGACAAATTCAAAACTTTTTTTTCTGGTTTGTTTACACTTAACATCAGCTTTCATAGCATTTATTGATGGTGACCTTTTTCTTCTTGAAAATCTCTTTTCCCAAACCATCAGAGATATCACTGTACTCTGGCTCTGTTTCCAGCGCTCTGAGGTTCCTTCTTCATATCCTTTCTTTTTCAAGCCCATATTTTCAGTAATATTCACCTCCCTTTGACCAAATTTCATGTTACTAAGTCAGTTACTGATTATAATGTGGCTTCCCAAGTAGGTTTGCCTACAGGGAGAGAATGCATTGATCAAAAGATTTTAAGTAGATTTGAAGGTTTGTTACAATCACCATTGTAATGCAATTAATTGCTGTTCTAATTTATTTATTGGTCTCTTATTTAACTGGTAAGGATGACTCATCCTCCTTGAGACTGCTAATATCTTTGAACTTTACTGATAGGGAGCAGATGCTGAGACATGGTGGCCATAACACAGCGTTGTCACTCCATGAGGTCCACACAACCAACTGATCTACTGTGGGAAGGACCATGTCTATCTCATTTCTCTATAACTGCAATAGTCCAGTCAGAGAAATAAAGCAGAAGCTCTAGGGACCATGTGGGCTTAAAAATGAATTATCAAGGACTGATGTACTGTGGGGCCAAAGAGATTCTTTTAAAAAATGCAGGTACAAGTGAAATATAAAAATCTCCATCTCATGGGCTCTAAGGATACCTTCCCCAGAAGATGAGGTCTAGTACAGTGCCTGGTTTTAGAAGACACTATACTAATAAATAGTTATTGACTGAATAATGGAAGATTCTTTATTTAGAAATTTAAACTTTTGTCTGCATGTAGACTTCTTTAAAATTAAGAGTACAATATCCACATTCCATTTAAGTGGATGCTTTAATGACTACCAGAAAGCATACATCATAGGTTTAAATGCTTCCCTGAGATGCCATTATAAAACATGTAATTTTTAGTCTTTCTAACATACTCTAAATATCCCTTTCCTTATTCAATTTTAGGAAGAAACCTGCTTTTGTTTCTTTGGGTTTTGATATTGGTGTCTGGGGTACTTCATATGACTTGAGGATAACTAGCTTAAATTGTAGAAAATATTGAATTCCTGGGATTGTGAAAAGACAAATTACTTTGGCATGTTAGAATAATAGTAAAAAATAAAGTTATATCTATTAAAGGCATAATTGATAAATTCTAGCTGGGATATTTGATTTTGCACTCTATGACAGAATAACATATGGGAAAGTTTGAAAACAAGTATAATAATTGTCTTTTATAGATGTTATATCCACATGTTTTTGGCAGATCTCATATTGGCTATAAAAAGAAAAGTAATAGTACAGTAACAAGGCAAGTTGAAAGCTTTCCTCTGAGAATATTGATGACTCATCTTTTTATTGCTAGATTTAAGATGATGAACACTTGTTTTGAAAAATGTGATTTTTTTCTCTATTGCTATGTTTAATTAAATGCAAAAATCCTAGAGTGGAGCAACCTTTAAGACTGCAAATTTAAACTCATAAAAGTCAGATAATGGAAAAGTGAAGGTTGTGATAGCAATGTTAACTCATCCATTGCACATAGGTTGCATTTTGCATGACTAATTAGGTGATTTAAGAAAGGGTGATGCTGTGAGGTATCTTTCCTCCCTCCACTTAAATCTGTGACTATTTTAAACTAGCCTTTCTATATGCATCATTTAGTAGAGCCAAAAATACTTTTAGCATAATTTAGTGTTAGTATTTCTTTCTGAGAAGTTGTTAGTTTTGAGAATAACCCCATGTGACTTGGATCAGGACTAGGGTGGCCAGTTTTTTTTTTCCTGGTATATTTTCTCTGAGTAATGTTGGGAGACTAAAATAATAAAACAACTGATAAATTTCCGTAGTAACTCTTTTGGAATATTTTCTAAGAGACCACAATTAGTAGTCTTTTAGGGACGTCATTGATAATATTGCTGAGATAGAGGACGTAAGAAGAATCAGTGCCATAGAAACAGTGTGGGTTCTGGGGCCAGACAACCCGGATTTGGATTAGGATTCTTCCAGTCAGTAGACATGTGGCTTGAGGTGATTTACTTACTTTTTCTGATTTTGTTGGCTCAGCTATAAAATGGGGCATAAACTCTATGATGCAGAGTGGTTGTGAAGATTAAAGAAATTAAATGGTGGCGAGTTATTTCATTATTATTTCACTATTATTTTCACAGGGAATAGAGTGATAATGATGTTCCAGCAACACTTGGAAATATTTCCCTCTTGCCATCCAAGTACAACTTACTGCCAAATTAGTCTGACATGTTCCCTGATATGATGGACATCTGATGCATTTTGTAGATTGCTGGCCTCATAATTCTCTTCTTGCCTCTCCAATGGCTCTACCTTGATACATTTTTCATGCTGCTACCATAGTGGTTTTGCTGAAGCACATTTATGATCATTTCACTTCCTTACTTGAAATGCTTCAAAAGATCCCATTGTCTGCAGGATAAAGTCCCACATTTGCCCTCTACTTCTGCCTGGATCCTCCATGTTAGTCTATGTATCTGTGCTTCTCTGCATACACTCTTGCTTTGCTTGGTATGCTTTTACCCATCTCGTCCACATGACACAAATTCTCTTTCATTTTCTAATGACTTACTATGGTGTGAATTCTTCTGAAAGCTTTGATCACCTTAGCCTCAAATAGGTACCTTTCCTGGAACTGTGAAAAGTTTGGTTCTTTAGTATTCTTTTATAGTTTTTATTATTTGTATCATAATTATCTGCCTACTTAGCTTAGAAGATATCTTTGGATTAGACATTCTTTTTAAAAAAAATTTTTAATGTTTATTTGTTTTTGAGAGAGAGACAGAGACAGTGCAAGCAGTGTAGGGGCAGAGAAAGAGGGAGACCCAGAATCTAAAGCAGGCTCCAGGCTCTGAGCTGTCAGCACAGAGCCCAACGTGGGGCTCAAACCCACGAACCACGAGATCATGACCTGAGCCGAAGTCAGATGCTCAACTGACCGAGCCACGCAGATGCCCCATAGACATTCTTGACGTTGGTGTCAGCATCTCATTCATTTCATTATCTTCACTGCTGGCAAAATACCCAATAAACAGTAAATGCCCAATAATTGTTCAACTGTAATGCAGATGTCTATATAAGGAGCACCACTGGAATCTCCTGACCTTTGTATTTGACTTCTAGAAACCCCTTGAAAGCATGCTGAGCTCATCTAAAAATATGTTCCAAACAAAACCTTCCTACCATGTATAATATCTTTGGAAGGGGGTGAAGAGTGAAAGCAAGGCAATAGTATATATGTATGAGGTTATTTCTACCATAATGCCACTCAATTTTAAAAGAATAAGTTAGAGGGACCCCTGGGTGGCTCAGTTGGTTAGGCATATGTCTCTTGATTTAGCTCAGGTCATGATCTCATGGTTTGATTTGTGAGTTCAGGCCCTGCCTGAGGCTCTGTGCTGGCAGTGCAGGGCTTGCTTGGGATTCTCTCTCTCTCTCTCTCTCTCCTCCTCCCATGCTTGTGCACACTCTCTCTCTCTCTTAAAATAAATAAATTAATTTAAAAAATAAAATAAATTAGAACAAATTTGTTGCCTAAGAATGACCAAAAAGCCAATATGAATTATTTCTTTTAGGTTCCTTCTTAAGGAGGATGGACCAAGTTGTGTCAGTTATTATCCTACAACAAAATCATAAGGGACACTATTAATCATTCTTTAATTTTTGAAATCCATATCTCTAAATGCATAATAACAGCTATGATCTCTGCATCTAGCTGAAGAGCAGAGTAAGCCACCTGTCAACCTATGTTAGGATTTGACACAGGCAATAGAAAAGCTAGTTGGGTGGTCCATTGATGTTAGAGCATTTCCCATTTAGATATAGATAACTTACCTTTAGGTTGTAATGTAAATGCCATGGACAAGGTTTCTTCAAGTAGTGGTCCAGGGAGGCTATTAATTTAATTTTGGGTGTGTGTGTGGAAGGTATGGTGGGCGGTTCTTCCAACCACTGTCAATTTTCAAAAACAAATTTGTAAGTATTGATTTCAGTTAGACATTTTAAGATCAATTAAACCACAGTTATTCCTTGTTCATTCAGGTTAAGGACCATCTAGGCAAGAAACTTTCGATTAATGAACCAAGACCTTATTGTGAAAATTACAAAGGTGAATTAAACACAGCACCAATCTATAAGAATGGTAGGGATGAGGGTGACTGATTTGGAATGACAGTTTCCTCTGTCTAGGCAAGTAGAAAATCTTCTTTTCAAAAAAATACCTGAACCTATGAAATCTTTATGGATTTAAGGGTTTGCCTTCCAATAAATACTGAATTAATTCATTTGTACCTTCAAACTGTTCCTTTATTAAAGAGGTGGAACAAGAGATGTCCTATAAAGATAGAATGTGAGCTTCCTTTATAACTAAAGAGGTTAGCTCAAGATAAGCTGTCTTAACTTTTAAGAAAAGCCACTATTAAATTTTAGATAGAATTTAATATCAAAAAGAGAGCTGATAGAGATCCTAAGGAACAGCAGTTTTATTTTATTTAGAATAACAAGGATCTTTGGAATTTTCTAATGATTTTGTAGCAAATAAAAAACAAAATCAGACGCCCAGCTTTATGGATATTTAATAATTAAGTTAAAATTTGAGTTTACAAGTTTTAAGAATAGTCACTTATTTTTGAAAAAAAATATTATTTCTTTGAAAAGCTGTATGTTGAAACACATCAAGCCCTCAGCAGGGTGTATGGTGAGAATGTCTGGAAGTTTTGTGCCAAATTATAGCACAAGCTGGCTGTCTTTGGATGATAGGATAAAAAGAGTTGGTTCTGAAATTGTGACGATCTGGGATAGTTGGCTTAAGGAAACACCAGAGGTTGATTAACGTCATACTGCAAGCAAAATTTAGAATCCTTCAATGTGGTTTAACACTAAACCTGCTGAAGTAGAATCAATGCACGTTCTGAATTGAGTGACAACATAGATTGGATTTTATCCTATAGCTCTATCTGGAAAACTTTTCATACAAGAGCTCCAGTTTGCTAATGATTTCAGAAGCGCTGACAAGAAGGAATGCATGCAGAGATGGTTTTAAGACAAATAAGGGGCAAAGTTCCTATTTTAAATATTTCACCTGTAGCAAGTGGTGTGTATGCATAGCTAAGAAAACAATTACAGGGGCGTCTGGGTGGCTCAGTCGGTTGAGAGTCCGACTTCAGCTCAGGTCATGATCTCGTGGTTCGTGGGTTCAAGCCCCGTGTTGGGCTCTGTGCTGACAGCTCAGAGCTTGGAGACTGCTTCAGATTCTGTGTCTCCCTCTCTCTCTGCTCCTCCCCTGCTCATGCTCTGTCTGTCTGTCTCTCTCTCAAAAATAAATAAGCATTAAAACACTTTAAGAAAACAATTACAGATAAAATAAAATCTCTGTTTAGCTTTCTCATGTCATTATTCTATCTTACAGTTAAAATTCTCTTGAGTTTTATTTATTCTCCCATGCACAATTTTAATTATTTTTTTTTTGCTGTAAAAGATTACACTATTTATTTGTGCATTCATATACCATACTAGGTGTTGGGTTTAGAGCTATCCTTATGGAAGTAATACTCTAGTGGGGGGGGGGCAGATAATAAAAGAAAACATTAAAAAGTGTAGTATGCTAGATAAGTGATATGTGTTGCAGAGAAAAATAAAGCATGAAAGAAGGATAAGGAGTGCTAAAGGGAGAGCTAGTGATATAATTTTTAAGAAGCTGAATAGTGAAGTCCTCATATGAGAAGGCATCATATGAATATAAACCTGGCAAAAACAAGAGAATATGTCATGTGGCTTTCTGGGGGAAAGGATTTCAGCTAAAGAGAACAGCAGGTGCAAAAGTCCTAAAGAGAAAGTATTCTTGGTAGGATCAAGGAATAGCAAGAAAGCCAGTATGATGGGAGAGGAATAAATGAGTAAGAAATGGGAAGAGGTCAGAGAAGCAATAAGGACGCTGACTTATTTCTTATTGTGAAACATCCCAAATAATAGTATTTAAGAAAACACTTGTGGTTACAATTAAAAACTACTTTTTAGGTCTTTGTGATAGTGAAGCTTTTTCTGTCAGTGAGATGAAATGTCACTGTGGGGTTTTGAGTGGAGGAGTAACAGAATCATCCTGTCTTTGAACAAGATTTCTCTGATTGCTGATTTGAAAATAGATTATAGATGGAGAAAGGTAGAAGCATGAACACCAA
Organism: Felis catus; assembly: GCF_018350175.1. Lineage (NCBI taxonomy): Eukaryota > Metazoa > Chordata > Mammalia > Carnivora > Felidae > Felis > Felis catus. The sequence continues at coordinate 96,876,766 of NC_058373.1, read as the reverse complement.
TAAGGAGGCATTTCAATAGCCTAGGTAACACATGGCGAGGGCTTAGATTAGGGTGGCATAGGAGAGGAGTGAGTAGTGATCAAATTTTGCATATATACTGAGGGTGAGCCTTACTGTTAGAAAAAATCGTGGCATCCATTAAGATATATCATTATATATTAGATGTTTCTAATGCCTTTTCCAGTATTCCATGAGGACATGATCCTAAGAGCTACTGGCTTTATATGGAATGGGAGACAAGGGACCTTCCACATGTTACCCCAAGGGTATCTATATAGTCTCACAATTCGTCATGGAATGGTAGGCAGAGATTTGGAAAAATAGATATTGCCAGAGGAGATGGTGCTTTATCATTATATAGATGATGTTAGGCTAACTTGTGATGATTTATCCTCTGTGTTTCAAGCAGCAGCAGCATCGTTACAGGCATACTTAAAATCATGAATAGGGGAGCTAAATACCAACAGGGTCCCAGGGCCAGGTCAATCAGTAAAGATCCTGGGCATCATCTGGGCAGGTAAGACAAAAGCGATGCTGAAGATAGTCATTGATAAAATACAGTCTCCACAATTCCCAAAATGGGAAAGGAATTACAGGCTTTTGTTGGTTTATTGAGTTGCTGGAGACCTTTTATCCCCCATGCAGCATATATATTAAGACCTTTATATGCCTTGGTTAAGAAATGGAAACAATGGGATTGGAGTGTTAACCAACAAGAGTATTTCTTTTCTTTTTTTTTTTTTTAATTTTTTTTTTCAACGTTTATTTATTTTTGGGACAGAGAGAGACAGAGCATGAACAGGGGAGGGGCAGAGACAGAGGGAGACACAGAATCGGAAACAGGCTCCAGGCTCTGAGCCATCAGCCCAGAGCCTGACACGGGGCCCGAACTCACAGACCGAGAGATCGTGACCTGGCTGAAGTCGGACGCCTAACCGACTGTGCCACCCAGGCGCCCCAACAAGAGTATTTCTTAAAGGCAACAATGGTAGCAAAACAAATACAGGCCAGATGCAAGTCGTGAATTAGATGTAAGTTCATATTCAGAAAGGTTGGGCTGGGGCTTGTGGCAACAACAAAATGGGAAATAAATCCTGTTAGGATTCTGGTCTCAATTATGGAAGGGAACAGAAAACAGGTATTGTCCCATCAAGAAGCAGCTACTAGCTGTGTATCTTGCCCTGCAACAGACAAAGGAATGACTACTGACCTGCTCTTGATGACATGAACCTGTCTGCCAGTAGGAGGAAGCATTAAGGACATGTTCAGCAAACCTAAGAATGCCTGTGCCCAAGTAAGCACCTTGCTTGGCATGTCTCCCTACAGCAGAGGAGCACTTAAAAGACCAGCCTGCTCTCTCATGAACCACACTCACTACTAGGGCTGGTCACAACTTGCAGAAGTCACTGACATTATGCCTCCTCTTCCCCAGGTAAAGGAAGGGTAGGTTCACTTCCAGTGGACACACGGTACGCTGATGGCAGTTGCCAGGGACACCTGCCTATTTGGTGTTCCTCTGCCATCCAACTGGATTCTGCTGTACTTTGGTTCAAAGAAGGAACTATACACAGTAGTCAGTGGGAAGAATTGAAAGCGGTATGGATTGTGTTGAGGCATGAGCCCAAGCCAATTAATTTGGCCACTGACAGCTCAGCATGTTGTCAGGATCGACGATATGGATGTTGCAACGGCACAAAGAAACCTGGGCTGTATTACATAGACTTCCGTGGGGAGTGGAACTATGGAAAGATATTTGGGATGTATGCATGAAACCTGGTACAGCCGCCCAAGTATGCACACGTGGTGTTCCACTCACTCCACATCCACCCTGCCAGGCACTCGTGAAGCAGATGTTCCAGGCTGGGCATGGACCCTCCTGCTGCAGGAAATGCTGACTCCACCTGATGGAGCAGAAGGGCCCATCATAAATCGGGACACCAAGTTCCCACAATGACTTGGGAAATAGTATAAAGCTTACATTTGCATTTCAAGTGTCCTGGTCTGTAAGCTGCTAAGAGGAACTGCCTCAGGCACCTGCCCTTGCACCATACCCCGGGGCACCTCCTGTTGCATGTCCTATTTCTCGCTGACAAATAGATTACATAGGCCCTTTGCCAGTATTGGAAGGGCACAACTATGTTCTGACCTGTGCGGACAAAACACAGGACTTGTACAAGTCTTTGTCTGTAAAACAGCCAATCAGGTTGCAACTATAAAGGGTTAACAAAATGAGGAGGCATGTATGGAATGCCAACTCAGATAGTGATCAAGTACACATTTTACCTGCTATGGCATCCAAAAATGGGCAGAGGCCCAGGATATATTATGGACTTTCCACCTGCCATACCATTCCACTGCTGTAGGCCTAATTGAAAGGGTGAACGGACTAATAAAAAACACTTCAAAGACTTTGTCGCTAGACAGCTTTCTCAAAGGATGGTCTCCATGACTAACAGAGGTAATCTGACACCTTAATGTCATGCCCACAATGGAGCAGACATGAGCACATGAATGCCTAACCAACATCACCAGCTCATTGTTACGAGAGCGCAGGGACTCGCAGGAGGTTTGAGGCTGCTGGGAAGGAGGACAGACTCATTTTGCAATTGTCACAAGACTGTCCAGCTGGTAAGACTTTAGTTCATTGGAAATTAGCTTGGCATGCCACCTGCCTGCCCCAGGTGGCTTAGTGTCCTAACCCTTGGAACCAGCACTCACATTCAATTTTATTCTTTTTTTTTTTAATTTTTTTTTCAACGTTTTTTATTTATTTTTTGGGACAGAGAGAGACAGAGCATGAACGGGGGAGGGGCAGAGAGAGAGGGAGACACAGAATCGGAAACAGGCTCCAGGCTCCGAGCCATCAGCCCAGAGCCTGACGCGGGCTCGAACTCACGGACCGCGAAATCGTGACCTGGCTGAAGTCGGACGCTTAACCGACTGCGCCACCCAGGCGCCCCTCAATTTTATTCTTAACACCCCATTCTACACTGGTCAGGGCCCAATGCACACGCAGGTAATGGCTTCTGAACTTCTGATGCTTGGTACTGAGGTAGGGTTGTTAATATGGGTGCCGACCGAAACGACTCTATACAATATAGACACACCCTCTGATGATATTAAGGGGAAAAATATACGGTATCATTCCCCAGAGAAAATACTTATGTCCAGCTTGGCAGAGGATGGGGTGGAGAACAGCCACATAGTTGCTGTGGGTCATTCCCCCTCCCAGTCCCCACTGTCAGTAAGTTTACCCTGAATAAAACACTGTGTAAAAAAGAATAAAGTGACTTGCTTTTTCAGTCTCCAAGTGCTTTCTGAGTGTGAAGGATACTTCACCTCCTCCACTGTCTAACACAGAACAGACAAATACCGTAGAATTTCACTTATATGTGGAAACCAAACAAAACAAATGAACATAGAAACAAACAAATAAAAAAAACCAGACTTTTAAATATAGAAGACAAACTGATAATTGCCAGAGGGAAGGCGGGTGGGGGTAGGTGAGATAGATCAAGGGGATTAAGGGGCACAAACTTCCAGTTATAAATTAGTAAGTCATGGAGATGGAAAGGACAGCCTAGGGAATATAGTCCATGATACTGTAGTGATATATAGAACTATTGTACAAAAATGTTGTACACCTGAAACTAATATAACATTGTGTTAATTATACTTCGATCAATCAATGAATCAATCAAGAACTTATGGAGATGAAGAAAGAATACAACATAGAGAATATAGTCAATAAATTTTAATAATGTTGTATGGTAACAGATGGTGGCTATACTTATGGTGAGCATTGAGGAGTATGTAGAATTGTTGAGTCAATATGTTGCATTTCTGCAACCAATATAACATTGTATGTTAATCATACTTTAGTAGAAAAAGGAGTTTGGCTTCAGTACACTAACAACATATAATCAAAAAGAGAAGTTAAGAAAACATTTCCATTTATAGTAGCATCAAAAACAATAAAATACTTAGGAATAAATTTAACCAAGGAGGTGAAAAACCTGTACACTAAAAAATATAAGACATTATAAAAGAAATCGAAGGCACAAGTGGAAAGATAGTCCACGCTTGTAGATTGGAAGAAAATTAAGGTTAAAATTAAAGCAGTCCACAGAACCAATGTGATCACTTTAAAATTCCAAAAGCATTTTTCACAGAAGTAGAAAAACACTATTCTAAAATTCTTATAGATCCATTCTATTTCTTCTGATTTTATTGCTTATCAAAAATAATATACCAATATATTTGATAAATATTTGATAAACATACTTTTATGATTTCAATGTTAAGTAAACAGATATTTTATGTTTTCAAATTTTAAACTTGTTTTATTATTTATCCTTTTTATTATTTAAGAAAGTCTTCCCTATCTTGAAGCTGTAAAGATTTTCCTAGTCTTCAAAATATATTTTTTATCCTTTATTTTACATTTAGACCTTTATTCCTCCTGAAAATTATTTTTGTAATTTCTGCAAACTTTTTTTTTTGCAGAAGTTTTATTTATTTTTTTTCAGGAACCTAGTTTTATTTATTTATTTTTCCAATACAGAGGACAAATTTATCTGGCACCATTTAATGAACGATTCATTAATTTTCTACTGACGAGTATTGCCATCTATTGTGTCCAAATGAAAAAAGTCTGTTTCTGAGATTTCTGTATGTCTGTGTGTCTATTTCCATGTCAATATTATACTTTGTCTTTTAATAAATCTAAGTAGTGCAATGGTGGTTCATTGAATTTATAGATTAATTTGGAGTGAGTAGACATTTAAATAATGAATCTTTCTATCTATGTAGTTAGTATATCTTTCCATTTTCATCTTTTTTGTGCCCTTAAATATTATTTCATATTATTTTTATAAAAATCTTCCACAACTTTTATTAAATTCATTTTAGATACCTTGTATATTTTTGTTGCTGTAGTGAACAGGATGTATTTTTCTATTTTATTTTCTATTTGGTTATTACTGGCATATGGGAATGCTAATAGCTGTGATGAGTTGGTCTTGTGCTAAAAAACATTGCTAGTCTGTGTTAGTATTTCTAATACTATGCCCATAGTTTTTCTTGAATTTCTAGGTATACTGTAATAACACTGTTTTTCAAATAGAGTCAATTTTGTTTCTTTCTAATTCTAGTTTCTCATTTGTTTGACAAAACGTGATAGAGAATATTCTTGTTCTGATACTGTCTTTGATGAGAATATTACTAACATATTCTTTATTTAGCATGATGTTTGCTCTAAGTTTATTAAATACTCTATCAGGATCAATGAAGTTTTCTTATATTTCTCGTTTGCTAATCATAGTTTCATGAATAGATGATGAACATTAGTACATGCTTTTCTGCATCCATTGAGATGCTACTATTTTCTCTGATAATCTATTAATGTTGAGCATCAGGTTCATAGCTTTGGCGATGCTAAATCATCCTTGAGTTCCAGAGATAACGTACTTGCTTGTGGCACATCTAAAAAATAATCTGCTAAATTTGATTTACTAATGTTTATTTAGGATTTTTTTCTATACTTGTGGTTAAAATTGTGATTAAAATTTCTTTTTCTTGTACTTCCCTAGTCTGATTTGGGTAGACTATGCTACTATCATAAAGCAGCTGGGTTAGTCTTCCTTATTGTATTATCTGAAACAGTTTATATAATAAAAATACTATTTCTTCAAGTTTGGAAAATCCTGAAATCATTTGTCTTACCATCTATAAGTCTTTTGATTTTCCATTCAAATTCCTGAATAGTTGTTGACATATTTAAATTTTCTCATTTCTTTTGAGTAGACTTTTTTCTTATTTTTTAAAATTTTATTTATTTATTTTGAGAAAGAGAGAGAGAGAGAGAGAGAATGAGAGCATGGGGAAGGGGCAGAGAGAGGCAAAGAGAGAAAATCCCAAGCAGGCTTCTTGCTCTCAGCTCTAAGCCTGACTTAGGGCTCGAACTCACGAACTGTGAGATCATGACCTGAGCCAAAATCAACCATCGGACGCTCAACCAACTGAGGTTCCCAGGTGCCCCTCTTGAGTAAATTTTCTTGAAAAAGATTTACTTTATACATATATTCTAATTTATTGTCATAAATTCATTCATTCATAGATTTCAATTGTGATTTTCAAATCCAAACTTTCCAATTATGTCCCTTTTCATTTCTAACATTTTTGCTGTGCTTTCTCCTGTTTTCTACCTTCATCCTCTTCCCTCCTTCTTTTTAAATCCATTTTTGTTAGAATATTTTTTAAAGTATCAGCTTTTGATTCATTGCTCTCTGCTGTTGCCTTTTCTATTCCATTAATTTCTGTTAATGTCCATTACTCCTTTTTTTTGGTTTTTAATTTTTGGGTTTAGTCTGTTGTTCTCTTTACACCTCATTAAATTAAAATCTTAGCTTATTTATTCCTAATCTTTCTTTTTTTATACAAATGCACTTAAAGCTATATAAATTTTTCATCTATTTCTTTAACCATATACCATTATTCATACGTAGCATTTTCATTATTACTTCTACATTTTTTATAACTTTTTTGTCATTTCCTCTTTAGCACAATTTATATTAAATGCCTTCAAAGTTTATAAACATATGATTTTATTATCTTATTTTCACATTAATATTAAATCAGATATTGACAGAAAGTAGGGTAAGCATGCTGCTGTTTGAAATTTTGTTGAATTTGCCATTGTGGTTTATCACATGGTCAATTTTTATAAATGCTTTTTATTTTACTTATGGAAAGAATGTATGTTTTCTATTTATTTCTGTGGGATATTTTATCTATTCCATAAAACTTGTTAATTTTGTTGTCACATACTCTCACCACCTACACATTTCTTCCTATTTGATCCATCGGTTTCTGATAGAGGTATGTTCAAATCTTTCATTATAGTTGTATATCTTTTTGATTTCTACCTATAGTTTTATCACATTTTTCTTTGGATATTTTGAGGGGAGGCTATTATTACATTGAAATTTATGATGATTATATAGTCTTGGTGAATTTTTCCTATTATTATATTATACTGCCTATCTGTGCTCCTATGAATGATTTCTGCATCAGATTCTATTTTGTCTGGTCTTTCTGTTTTCATTTGTTAGAGAAGTTTACCTGCCAATCACACATGCCTGCCTCTGGATTGGGAGCTGGTAAGCCCACTGCTTCATTTCATGCCCACTGCCTTGCTCCACAGAGATTCAACTCTGTTCCATAGAGATATTTATATTATTTTTGAGTTTGGCTACTTATTTATTTATTTTAATATTTATTTATTTATTTTGCGAGAGAAAGGAGGAGGGGCAGAGAGAGAGGGAGAGAGAGAATCCCAAGCAGGCTCTGAACCTCCAGCCCAGAGCCCAATATGGGACTCAATCCCATGATCTCCTATGAGATCATGACTTGAGCTGAAACCGAGAGTCAGATGCTCAACTGACTGAGCTATCCAGGTGCTCCCTGAGTTTGGCTATTTAAAAGTCATTATGCTTTATTAATCGTCACCATGTGTTTGAAATAGAGGAGGTGTCTCAAAGTGTGAATTTTCTGCGTCTCTGATTCTAACTGACCTTTTTTTTTGTTTTTAATCTAGAATTCTGGTTTTTAAAGTGGGATCTGCAAATTACTTGTATCAGAATTACCTGTGGTGCTTGTTACAAATTCAGATTCTCTGGCCTTACCCAAAATGATTAAAATCTCGGTGTGGGGTGGGGAGTAGTTCCTAGGAATCTTCATTTTAGATAAGATTTACATGTGGTTTTCATATGCACTAAAGTTTGTAAGCCACTAATCTAGAACATGATGCAAATCATTGCCATGTTTCTAATATTTCAGAACGTATCTCTGGATATTCAGACAAATGGTCCTGCTTTTACATGTCGGATCACTTCCAGGTGGGTGGATAAACAATAGTAAGGACTACATAGGATTGATATTGGCTGCTAAGGAAGCACAGCCAATAAACCTGATGAATTAGCAGGTTGGCTTGGACACATTACTTCTACTTTTAAGCCTCAGTTTCTCCATCTGTGAAATCAATAGATCTGTTGTGTTGAATAAGTGAGATTGTAGGTACCACTACCTGGCACCAAATAAATGCTCAATAAATAGTAGTGGTTGTTGCAAAGAGAGGCATGAGGCAAAATGCTTGAACTTTCTAAAATAATAGTCCTCCCCAAACTTACTGCAGTTTCGATTTTTTAAACTATGCCTAATGTCTTAGAATTGGAATTGCTATTTCTTGGAGAAAGAGTGATGGAATGGTATTGAAGAGCTTAAATAATGAAAAATGGCTACATAAAAGATGAGTTGCATTTGACTCCAGTTATAGGTTATAACTCATGTTTTAATAATCCTGTGTTTAATCTTTATGCCCATTTGAAATCTAACTACATTTGACAACAAAATTAAGTAAAATTGGTTTTAAGTTTCTTTAAAGTCAATAGGTATAATTGAATGAGTTGATATTTTCAATAAGAAGTGAACTGGCATTCCATTAATCTCAAATGTTAAAAATGCCTTTAGCATTGGAAAAATGCATGATTGTGATTGATCACTGGTTTACCACCTCTTTTTAAGTCACACATTTGGAAGGAATATTTTTAGGTGCAGAAAAACTGGTTAATATTTGGCACATAGTAGCAAAACATGTTTCCTTTAAGAAAAGATGAAGATAACCAAGGAGACAAGTGTAGGAAAAATTTTGGAAGATTTTCTTGCCTATATTTCATTGGGGATAAACCTCATGGACATGCAAAATGTTTAAATTTCTGTTTCTGGTAAAAATAGTTCTGGCCTTGACTCCAAGTTCTGCTGCTGAGTGACTATGAACTGTTCTCATTACCTTTTAAAGTCTTGGTTCCTTTTCTATAACAATGAGAAGGATAATAGTACATATATCACAGGACTGTTGTGAAGATATAATAAATTAATGCATTTAAAGCTTTTAGGACTTGTGTCTAAACTTAGTACGATCTAATAAATACCAATTATTTTTATTAGCTCTCTGACATCATCAGTATTATTCTAGATATCATCAGTATTTAGTGGCTTCTTTAGTGTAAATAAATATAATATAACTAACATTGATGATGTACTTATGAACTAAACTCTTTACAACTCCGTAAGCAGTATCTGCTATAGTACCTGCTATTTATATAATATCTTCTATTTATAGTACCTGCTATAAGTTCTATTATTACCAGTTTACTTACAGGGAAATTGAAGAATAGAAAGTGAAGAAATGAACACAAGGTCACAATACCCACATATCGAACCCATACATTGTATCTTGAGAGCTTATGTTTTTACCATAATACTTAGGAGCTGGTGAGATAAGCATTTACCAGTTTTCAAGGATGACCAGCACAAGTAATTATAAATCCTCAAATAGTCATCCAGAGCTGGGAGATCGGCCTGTTGAAGGAAAGATTTCATCAGGTTATTCTCATCAACTAAAATAATAGCAGTCGATTGTTATTTCAATAATATTGGCATCCTTTTGTTTTCTCTTTTTCTCTCTCTTCTTCTCTCCAACTCTCCTTCACCCTTCCTCCCACCCCCAACTACCTATCTATCTATCTATAACAGGAAAGCCTTAGTGGTCTTTATATAAATTGAAGGGTGTCTGTAATGGGACACAGACCAAGCTTTATTGTATATTGTTTCATTTATTTCTATCAAGATAGCTTTTAGAAATACTTTCTATCTTAAGTAAAATTTCACACTGGAGAATATATAAATTATTAAAGAGTGATTTACCATCTTTCATCAAGAAAAATTGATTTTCAGAACATAACTTTAAGGGTGTATTCAGGTACTTTCATTTTTTTTCCCCCACAGAGTGCAAAGATTAATTTACCATCACATCAATAAGAAGGAGTGATTATGACAAACTCCTGAGTTGAGAATAGTCATTAAAAGTAAGCAAGAGATATTTCACGGGTCAGGTATTTTGTCTGTGAGCCTTACCCTGGCTATTAGTTTAAAAATGTTTCTCTTCAAGGCAAAGTAAATTATTGCAGATAGATCTTCTTTTCACAAGGTCTTTCCTAGGAATTGGATGGGTTAAGATGATTGACATGAATTCTCTTCTGGATGGTAGAGTCTAAATTTGTAATCTCATGGCTCAGAGTTAATGTATCTTCCCAAGTCTTTGGAGTCCTCCTGAGTCATCAGTATACATTTATTGCCTAGAACTAAACTACTGACTTAGTCTGAACCACTTAAAAGTGGTGTTTCTGTAAGAGTTTTGTTTTTTTAAGGCAAAATCTATTTATAGAAGTTTATAGACCAGCGAATGTTTACTTTTTGTTACAGAGAAACTTCACTTTTATGGTCCTGTAAACAATAAGTGGTTTCATTTAGCCATATCAAACCTATGCTTTAGAGAGGAAGGTAAGCATCATGACCGCAGAAGACATCCCTCTTGTTGTCCCTTCTTCTAACAATTAAAATTTAGTGTCTACTCCACAAATAGCAGGGCCCCTGTAGAAGTTGTGGGACCCATCACCATTGGCCAAAGACCAAGGAGAAGTCTCACCCACCTGTATGAGCTGTGGAACCAGCAGAAACCTGCAAATAGGCCCTAGGTCCTCTTGGCTGAGGTTGGGGAGCACCTAGAGTGCTGCCATGGGGAGATACCCAGAGAGAGCCTTTGTAGAAGTCCAGGTTCTCTGAGGAAAGATTCCAGCACTTTGCTGGAGAAAAACAAACAAACAAACAAACAAACAAACAAACAACAACAAGGGTTTGGGTGCATTGGAGAGGGTAAAAAGAGGAACTTTGTCAGCACTGCCTTTTTTCCAAGATGGCACACCTCCTGATTTCATTCTATACTACAAAGCTGTAATAATTAAAATAGTATGGTCCTGGCATGGAAACAGACATATGGAAACAAACCAATGGAACAGAATTGAGAAACCAGAAATAACCCCTCACATATGCAGTCAACTAATATTTGACAAGGGAGCCAACATTACTGATGGAGAAAGGACAATCTCTTCAATAAAGGGTTTTGGGGGAAATTGGATAACTACAAACATACAGAAAAATGAAATTGAAACCCTATCTTATACCACTCACAAAAATTAACTTGAAATGGGTGAAAGACTTAAACATAAGATCTGAACTATTATAACTCCTAGGGAAAAAAACACTGAGAAAAGGCTTCTTAACAAGGGCCTTGGCAACAGTGTTTTTTGGATATGGCAGCAAAAGTCTAGCAACAAAAGCAAAAATCAATATGTGGGACTCCATCAAACTGGAAAGCTTCTGTGCAACAAAATACACATTCAACAAAATGAAAAGGCCACCTGCCTAATGGGACAAAATATTTGCAATCCAAATATTGGATAAAGGGTCAATGTCCAAAATGTATAAAAACTCACTCAACTCAATTAAAAATTCAGTTAAAAAGTGGGCGGAGGAATTGAATAGACATTTTTTAGGTAGAACCACATAGAAATTTTCCCAGATATTAACAAGGGGGAAGGTTCCTATGTAGTGAACACAGCATGTGTTGAATAAAGTTAAGCTTCTTAGCCTGGCATTCAAGGCTACCTATTTATATTTAGCTTGTGTTCTGCCCTTGGCTGTGTGTGTTATCCTTTTCCCTTCCAATTTTTTTTTTTTTTTGTATATGGCTTATATATACAACAATGGCTTTTGTATACATTGACTGTTCTCTCTTTTCTTTTTCTCCTTCCCTGCTATGGCTAGTCTTTTAGACTTTTCCACATCTCCTTCATTGAGTTACTTATATTACTGGGAGTTCGTTGCTATTTTAAATCTGCAATGCTAGTTTTTTACATAGCAGATGTTCTAGTCATTTATTTTGAGTGGGTTAATTCTTGGAATTTGTTTGAATGTAATATATTATACATATATTATAATGATTAAATTGTTAAAATGACTCTGTTATTTGGGCATAAAAACCGTTGTGTTTTTTCAAATTAGCAAACAAGGTGTTGTTTCTGGAAAGTGAGATCTGGTCCTGCTATGTATCTCAAATACAACTTGGATTTAGGAAAAACCCCATACCAGATCTCTAAAACTCTCTGTCTCTAAGATTTTTAGATAATTCAGACTTCTCAAGGATAAGGGGGGCATAGCCACATGGAAAGATTCACACTGTTGAAATATTGAGTCCTCCACTACTGTGTTGCAAAGTAACTGTGTTACTTTGGACACATCATTTAACCTGGCTGAGCTTTTTATTTCTTCATCGTCAAATGGGACAATATGAATTTACAGGTATTTATCAAGTACTTCCTATATGCTAGATATTGTTCTTTTTTTGATGGTAAAATAAAGATATTTATTTATTTTTTTAATTTACGTCCAAGTTAGCATATGGTGCAACAATGATTTCAGGGGTAGATTCCTTAATGCCCCTGACCCATTTAGCCCATCCCCCCACCCCCACAGCCCCTCCAGGAACCCTCTGTTTGTTCTCCATATTTAAGAGTCTCTTATGTTTTGTCCCCCTCCCTGTTTTTATATTATTTTTGCTTCCCCTCCTTTATGTTCATCTGTTTTGTATCTTAAAGTTCTCATATGAGTGAAGTCATATGATATTTAGACATCGTTCTTGAGGTGATATTTTAGTTAGGGTTAAAAAAAATGCTGCAGAGCACACAGTTGGTACTCAGTAGTAGATAATTCACAGTCAGTATCATCATCCCCTTATTTTGCTTGAAAGCATACTTTTACTTTATCAGCACTGTTTGCTAGAGCAGCATTAGCTTAAGTTGGGTCTTTCTTGGTGTCTTTGTAGACTCTGTGCTTTAGATAGTAGAGGTGTTTATTTGGCCTGCAGAGTGTTTAAAAAACAAAAAAGGGGCACCTGTGTGGTTCAGTGAGTTGAGTGTCTGACTTCGGCTCATGTGACCTCAGATCATGATCTCATGGTGCGTGAGTTCGTGAGTTTGAGCCCCACAGCGGGCTCTGTGCTGACAGCTCAGAGCCTGGAGCCTGCTTCGGATTCTGTGTCTTCCTCTCTCTCTGCCCCTCCCCCACTCTCGCTTTGTCTGTCTGTCTGTCTGTCTCTCTCTCAAAAATAAATAAACATTAAAAAAAACCCTAAAAAACAAAAGAATTTGAATACTTTTAAGCATCACTTGTATCTGCATGATCAACTTTTCCTATTGTGCTGTCTTAGCTCATGGCTCTTAGCTTTGGCTGCCCAACAGAATCACTTGGGGGCATTTTTAAGTATCTGGATGTCCAGGCTGCATTGCATACCAACCACATGAGAATATTTTGGGGGTGGGATCAAGGCATCAGTACTATTTAAAGCTCTTCAGGTGATTCTGATGTGCAACAAAGGCTGCAAACCCCTTGGGGGGGGTGGTGTTTCATCTATTTAGGTGAACTGTGTAGCCTCTGAAAGCCATGATGTTATTCCTAAAAGGTGTTTCTACAATCCTGACTTCCAGGTAGGGCTCTTTGTTTCATGTAATGTTCAGGCTCTGGCTCACACCCTGTCACTACTTAGTAGTGATGCCCTCTCTTTCTGACAGAGGCCAGTCATCTTCAGGCCCTTGTCTGCCTCTGAACACACTGTTTGAGTTGGCAGAACTTTGCTGTGGGTAAATATGCAGGATTATCCCCGACACCTGTTTTCTGGGATCTTGGGATTTTTCTCCATAAACTGTGAAAACATCTCTCTTTTGGCTATGCCCTGGAAGTCTGACCTATCGGCATTACTCTGCCCTCTGTGGCTCTTCGGTTTCAGTTTACGTAGCTGGCTTCAGGTTAGGTAGAAGCTGCCTAACTTGAATCTTTTGGGTTAGCTGATTCAAAAGCTAACTTCAGCCACTTACCCCAGAAATGCTATTTCTTTTGTGCTCTTGTTGGGAGAAGTGTTGACCCCAAGTGTAGAAACAGTAATATGAGGAAAATGACAACAGATGTGTCCTGAGCTAGAAATACAGACAAAAGGTGGGAGGCTGCCAACAGTGAGTGATGATTTTCAGAAGGTTTAAAAGTAAACCTAAATAATTCCCATCTGTGTCTGACCTAATTTTTCTATCTCCAACAAAGTGTTTAAACAAACATATTTTGGAACCCTCAGCTGTATAATTTTAGTTGTTTAATGGGCTCAATAAAACCCTTGTGTGTATGTTTGTAATAACCTATTTGATCTGTGAAATTGAATGCCCAAGTAGATCGTCTCAGGGAACTGTTGGCTGAAAACACTTGCCTGTCTTTTATTGTTTCCCATGAACTGTTGTGATTAGACGCTGGGAGAGCGACTAATACAAACTACATCTGAAATCACAATTACCAGTTGAACTCTTGCCATGCATTTAGGGTTATGTAAACAGCTTGGTGGGCTTCAAAGAAGGCAGATTTTAAGCCACTTGCATGAAATGGTGATGTGAACTCCCTGAACAAACATCAATATTAATAATCCTTTAACAGTTTTATGATAGTGATAATAAAAATCAAGGCGAGTTCCTGGAATAATTTCTCTCCCACTTTGTGACGAATGCATCCTTTATTATGAGATTCCATTGTTCAGGGTCTTTGGTAACCATGGAGCAAATGGCCATGGAGGCTTTTTTGGATTTCACTATTATTGATGCAGTTTATTTAATTCAGCTTTTCAATTTCTTCTTTTAGCCTGAAGTCACAAATTAATTATGCCTGTGCCTGCCATGGAGTCATTGACCTAACTTGAAATAGAATATTTTATATTTAACACATTCTTCCCTAGCCTGGATTAATGTAATCTGTTCAACCCTCAACCTTCCACCAGTAAATTTAATCTAAATCTCTTTTTTTGTTGCAATCTGGGTTTATTAGTTTTGTTCTGGATAACCATTGCATCTCATTTCACCTACCCCTTTAATGGCTTTTTAATCTTTGTTGAAGCTCTTGCTCCCTTCTGAGTTCACCTATGGCTAAATACACTTGACAAGTGCTTAGGAAAATGGCACCTCTTCCTCCTTGCTCTCCTCCAAAGAGGAGCTGATCTATATTCCTGCTGACCTATTAAGAATGCTCACTAAAACATGACCTTGAGTAGGTCACTGGTGTTCACAAAACTCCAGTGACTTCTCATTTGCTTTTCAGAATAGCATCTGGTCTGAATTACCAAATCCTACTTCTTCTGTGAAGCCTTCATTTCCATCCTTAAAAAAAGGCAATACCTTCTTTTCTAAAAATTTAAAGTACTATTTTCCACACTGCTAATAATTTACTGTCTTGTATTGTAGTTATTTTTGTGCTGTCTGTATCTCATCTCTCTAATAGATGATAAACTCCCAGAGGGTGCCTCCCACAGAACAAGTGCTCAATAAATACCTGTCATTGATGAGAACAGATGATAGATCATATTTTGTTGGAGGATTGGAGGCAAAGTCTCAGAAGTAAACCTATAATTTTTAGGTCTTCCCCTTCCCCCATAATAAAATAGGGAACATTCGTTCAGGGCTTATAATATATTTGGTATTTGACATGAAATTTTTTCTTTTAATCTTCCAAACCCTATAAAGTTTGTGCTGTTATTAATGGATGGGGGAAACAGAGGCACAGAAAGTTTAAGTAAGCCATCCAAGATCATACTGTCAATAAATAGGCAGCTTTGATTTTGAAAACAAGGGAGCCTGATTCTGAAATCCATGCCATAATGTTTGCACATCTTGTCTCATTCCCATCTCATCTGGGCCTAGTTTGGAATGGAATTTGGAGGTGAAAATATCAAGAATCTGTGCTGCATGAAATGTTTGGCCCTTTAGAAGTGTTTCAAGGATTGTAAAACATGATTTCAACGATCAAGTTTGCAATGAGGCCCCAGTGCTTCTGATCTCTGCCCGTTGAAGAGGATAAGAGGGGCCAACCCCCTTGAAGAGTTATCCTTTTTGAAGCTCAATATGGAGGTGGTGGGGCTTAGAATTCACCTGTTTGGTCAGATCCAAACTATGGGCTTTTACCATGTTGCAGAGAACCTAAGAAGACATGGATTGCAAGATGCGCCATGTTCATCACATAACTGAGAAGCGCAGCTGCCAACATAACCATGGTGCAGTATTTTCTTATCACTTGGATTTAAAATCTTTATTCTCTTTTTTAAAGTTTTTATTTAAATTCCAGTTAGTTAACACACAGTGAAATATTAGTTTCAAGCATACAATATAGTGAGTCAACACTTCCATACAAGACCAGGTGCTCATCATGACAAGTGTATTCTTTAATCCCCATCACCTGTGTCACCACCCCCCCCCCCCCCACCTCCCCTCTGGTAACCATCAGTTTGTTCTCTATAGTTAAGAGTCTGTTTCTTGGTTTGTCTTTCTCTCATTTTTCCCCCTTTGCTCATTTGTTTCTTAAATTACACATATGAGTTAAATCATATAGTATTTGTCTTTCTCTGACTTATTCTAAAATTTTATTCGTAATGAAAGGGCATAAACAATATTAATTGGTTAAGGTATTCCTTAAACTTCTTTATAAATCTGGAGTCTGAATCTTTAATGTCTATGGTTTTCAGACAGTATCATCCTCTGTACCATCAAGAATGTTGGGAAGGCAATATTTCTTGAAAGAAAGCTCTATTACCACCTCTGAGATTTTCTTGCAAGCCATTGATTCCAGTTTTGCAAGACTTGATGCAAATGTGCAGGCTACCAGAATTTCATCTCTATTGCTTCCTAGTTGGCAGCGTTTATGAGATACTTCACATTTTTGAAGTTACGATGTGAAAAACATTTAGGAGAACTGGTGGAATAGAGCAAATATGATTTCACTTAAAAATGGATTCTACTCTTTGAAAACCTCTAGTGTTGGGGCGCCTGGGTGGCGCAGTCGGTTAAGCGTCCGACTTCAGCCAGGTCACGATCTCACGGTCTGTGAGTTCGAGCCCCGCGTCAGGCTCTGGGCTGATGGCTCAGAGCCTGGAGCCTGCTTCCAATTCTGTGTCTCCCTCTCTCTCTGCCCCTCCCCCGTTCATGCTCTGTCTCTCTCTGTCCCAAAAATAAATAAACGTTGAAAAAAAAATTAAAAAAAACAAAACAAAAAAAACCCAAAAAACCTCTAGTGTTGTCAACAGAACCTTGGTCTTGGGGAATCAGAGGACTTGGGTTGAGTACTGGGTCTTCTGACTAGCTGTAGCAGGCAACATAATCTCTCTGGGTCTGTTTTCTAACCTGTATACAAGGAATAAACACACTCATCTCATGGGATGTTTGCAAAGATTAAAAGGAAATTGGAATTCCACCAAATCAGGTGGGTTTCTGGCTTGTTTGCCACTCTGTTTCCATTGTGTGGAGGAGTAACAGAGACCTGACAGTGGTTTCTAACAACTGTATGTTGAATGAATGTATCCATGAATGGGCATTTCATTTAGGCAAACTACGTGCAAAAGTGTTTATGTTTCCCTGTTGCCGTTGAAAGGCAGTATGTTCTAATTGAAGGAGAACACTCAGCAGGGGATGTTTCATTCTGTGTGTAACATCCTTTAGTCCCTTTCTTCATTTTGCCCCAGTGGGTTTGTGGTATTGGATTCTGTGTGCTTCTCAAATACTGGTAATTTCTTCTGGTCTACAGTTGCTTGGTTATTTTCTTCTGTATTAAAGAAAGAAAAATCAACTTAATTGTAGGCCAGAGAGCTATTTTATCACTCTTGAATTCTTAAAAATGTCATTTATTATAGTTTCCTTACATATGTCTACTGTTGAAATATTAAAAGATACAGAAAATGTGGAAATGAAAAATGTCATTATTCATAATTCCACTACCTAGAGAGAATAATTGCTAATACTTTTTTCCTTACATAATTGGTAGTATAGTATACATACTATTTTGTATTCTGATTTTCACTTGATATATTTGAATATTTCTCCATGTATTTAAATGTTCTTCACATACATTGTTTATGAGGGGTGCTCCATTATAATTTATTCGAGTAGTCTATGCTTGTTGGAAATTTAGATTGTTTCCAATTTTCCACTCTTTTAAATATCACAGCAAAGTATATTTTTGACTGTTTATATTTACGTACATCTCTGGTTATTTTTTTCAGAATAAATGACTGAAAGTGGATTTACAGGGTTGTAGAATATGTAATCTTATTCTGATTTAGTCAGGAAGATTTAAATGGCACAAAAATTTTTATCCAGAACCTGATAAAATAAGGAGGAGCATGTCGAAGGTGTACCTGCCCGGAATAGCCAGCTGGGCGATGCTAGATTCCCCCTCCTACTTTCTCAAGGGCTTGTTGTTACATTGTAGTTTCTGGGAGACATCAGGGCTCATGAGTTACTAGGACCCTCGGATATTAGGACTGGTAGGTCTTTTATTTATCTTTCTTTTTCCGTCCAAATCCCTGAATGCGGTATCCTCACTAAATGATGGGTAACTACGAAGACCAGATCTCATTATTCTCTCATTTCATTCACATGATGAATGAGTTGGAAAATGAATGTAATGTCTGAGCACCAGGGGATCTGATTGTCACAGTATGAAAAGCCTTTTAGTGATAACTGCATATATGGTCCCATATTACTGCCAACAGAGCCAATACAATCTAGTTCGAATGGCAGATGTACTGACTCCCATGTGGGACCATTGCCGTTTTTACAAACCATTTGTAGCCCAGTGTTACTGTGTTTTGCCAAGTTGCATCTTCCCAGTGAAGTCCAAATAGACCCAGAGAGAGGTTCAGTTTTCAGTGTGGTGAAAAATAGACAAGGAGAAAAAAAACCTGGATTACTCTCCAAAATTATAATGCAAACCTGCCCCAGAAATGTGTATTATTTTTCTGAATGTGTTCCAGCAGAACTGTAGGAAAAATAACAACCAAAGACCATAATGGCTCATTGGTGGATATTGTGTCCCATCTGTTGGTGGTAGTAAGAAAGGCTCTAGGCTGTAATATCTGAAAAGCTTCTCACTGGTGTAAAAAACAAACAAACAAAAAAAACCCAAAATCCCTCATGGCATTTTTCTGCCTCTGAACTCACTCTGTATTTCATTTATTAGGAAGAAAAAATATGAAAATGGTAAGGTGTTGTTATACATTTGTCTGAAGGGCAGTAAAAGTTCCAAGTATTGCTTGGCTCTTTCTGGTGGGAAGGAGGCAATGGTTTCATAACATGCAACAAGAAAGGTTTGGCGAGCCGAAAACTTTGACTCCTACATAGCGCTGTATTCTTGGTTAACTCTTCAGAATTTCATCCTTGTGATGGTTTGTCAATTTGGCTTGCCATGGAGGGCCCAGATGAAACATTGTTTCTTGGTGTATCTGTGATGGTATTTCTGGATTAGGTTAGCATTTGAATTAGGATTCAGTAAAGTGGAATGTCCTCTCCATGTGGGTGGCCATCCTCTGATCCAGTGAGGGCCTCAACAGAATGAAAAGCAGAACAAGGAAGAATTTGCGGCCCTGCCCCACTCCCCTTCACTGTTTTTAACCTGTTCACTGTTTGAGCTGAGACATATCTTCTGTCTTTGGACTGAATTTATGCCATCTGCTCACCTGGCTCTCAGGCTTTGGGACTTGGATTGAATTACACCACTGGCTTTTCTGGGTCTCTGGCTTGCAGACAGCAGATAATGGACCTTCTCAGCCTTCAAATTCTTGTGAGCTGCTTCTTCATGATAAATTTTTCCTCTCTCTTGACATCTACTTACCTATCTATTTATTTGGATATACATATTTACACACATATATTGATACAGATACAGAGAGAGATACAGAACTGAATCTATTGGTTCTGTTTCTCTGGAGAGTTCTAATTTATATAATAATTTACTGCGATTTTCCTCAAGGAAATAAGTAAACCTAATTTTATTTATGGTCCAGTGTGTTGGTCACTGACTTTCACTATTGCAGGGTCAAGATTCTGGCGGAGGTCAGATTTAATTTATAGATACACAGCTGGACTCAACCAGTCAACAATTAGCATGAGAACTGAGAAATGACCTCTGGGAAAATCTGTCTTAGGAACCCAATTTGCAAGCCTCAGTCATTGCAAAAGATGAGCAATTTTAGCACAGAACTGAGTCTATCCTTTGGATTTGCCAGTCCTGACCCCCTCATTGGATTCATGTCTAAATCCTGTTGGGGCACAAGCACTGTGAATGAAACTGAAAGAGCTATTTTAATCTTTAAAATGATGCTTTTAAAAACATCAGAGCCCCAGCAAAACCCAGGTTTGGAGGTCTATATTGAAGTGTATCCCCAGAGCATGGGCAGAGCACTGGGGGAAGATGATGGTGGTGTCTAGAGAAAGCTTGCAGTGGAAATCCCACACCCAGAAGGGACAGATTTAACGTGAGCACTTGTGACTCAGCCTCTGCAGACTCCTGGAGTACTTGGTGGTTGGAGGGGGTAAAGGTCTGGGGGTGTTAAGGACAAGCAAAATAATAAGCCGGTGAAATTTGAGCTATTTCTGTTAATATGACCTCATTTACGCACTGGGAAGTGAGAGTCCTCAAATCAGCATTCAGTTCACAAGGTACTGATGAGGATAATTTAGTTAAAGAGTATTAATGCCACAGAGACCTAATATTAACCACACTGAGATCTAACTGTGAAAGAAAATTAGGGGAACTAGTCAAACAAGTGTGCTGAAGGGCAGAAAATGTTCGAACTTCCTTCTTCTTTCTCCTAAATGTGTACACATTGGGAATAAGACATTTTTGCCCCAAGCTGAATGGCAGCTTACCTATGTAATGGAGCTGTTGGTGGGGGTGTGGGGTGTGGGGTGAGAGCATGGGTGGTGTTCTTCTTTCTTTCTCCAACACTATGGAACACCTTCTTGTCTAGTTCACATTTTTAACCGACATGGGGAAACAAAAAACCAGCCCCCTTGCCTCAAGTTGGAATGCTCTATGGTACAAGTCATGTTCCTGAGTTCGTAGGGTGAGGCTAAAGCTGATGCATGTAGACCCAGGCTCTGTTTAAAATACTTTGCATATTAACTTGTTTAATCTTCATAGTGACCCTGTGAGTCAGGTCCTGCTGTAACTCCATTTTAAAGATGAAGAAACTGAGACACATTGAGGTTAAATAAATTGCCAAGGATCACATGGCTGATAAATAACAGAAGTAGAATTCAAATCTAGGCATCTGGCACCAGAAGCCAAGCTCTTAATCAAGATGCTGTACAGATTCTCAGTGGTTGTGCTCACCTTTTGGTAGAGACATTTTGATGGCATGGAATCTACAAATGTACGTGTATGTGTGCATGTATTCGTGACAGTGTTGGCAAGTGTGAGATGACAGTAAATACAAATCAATGATATTTGAGGAGCTTTATGTTTTTGAAGAAAGTTGAAAAGTTGGAATAGAATTTAAGGTTATCAACAAATAGGTATTACAAGTCCTTCAATCTAATAGCCCTGAAATCTCTCCTCTCTAAGGTAAAAGCCCAGTGTACTAATCCCTTATGAAGAACAGCCTGATATGGAAAAGATTAACTTTGATCTGATGAGCCGTATTTTATAAATAGAATTAATCACTGGCTGAGGGGAGATGAGGTCATCAGATTTACACTGAAGTTCTAATGCTGTGCAGACATCAAAGCCACATCTGCTCAGCTCCTGTTCAAAGGGTAAACCTTCTCTTCTCCATGGAGGTACTTGTTCTTGGGTCTTCAAACAGGAGCATTCTTTTTGTGTTGCTGCTCTGTGCATTCATTCTGGAATGGATAGAGAACCTGTTAGAGTAAAAGTTGTGTTTTCTCACCATTATTGGTGCCTTCTCAAAGCTCTGTTTTCTTCCAGTCTTTGGCATTATGTATTTTTTTTTTTAGATGTCTTTGGCACTTCTGGTCTTTAGCTATTGCAATTTGTTTTGCATGAATTTGTTCCTACTCATTGTTTTCTTCTTCCATGAGAGGAGGGGAAATAATTTTGCCTGCCAATTTTTTGTACTCTCTTTGGGTCCCTCCACCTGGACCTGGTAAGGAACAGATAAGCTGGTCTCAAGGCAGGGAAGCCCTATTTCTGGGGCCTCAAGAAGCAATTTAATAGCTATTGCATTTTCCTCTGTTGGAAACTGAACAGTTGTTACAAATCCTCTTTTGGATCTGAGATTTCTTGCTATAACACACACACATTGTATGGAGCCCCAATATTGATAGAAAAAATGACTATAGTTACTCTTGTATCTCCCTTTCACTATTTTCAACCCTACAGATAAGCTTGGTTCACAGCTGGTCAGTACTATGCATTTAAGATATAGTTCCTTCCTAGAACGTGTTGGGTTTGGAGCATCATTTAGAACTGGATTGATCTCAGGGCAATGATTGCAGAACCTTCTATGGCAGAACTCAGGAAACCTTTTTGATCTATGCTCTCTTGAACACTCTGTAACCCACTTTAGGGTTGAGTGGATGAGCTTGAAAGAGACCTAACATTTTGTGGCAGAGAAGGGCTGGAAGGGTCTGGAAAAATGCTTCTGGCACAGTTAAGGACTGGAATAGTTTCGTGAGATCCATAGCACTCATGACCAACCCCCTAAAATTTGTTTGGGTGATAGTTGGTCGCATGCACAGGGGCCATCAATGCTCTATACATCTTGGGGTGTACCTTTGGAGAAGGAAGTGATACTGGGACAATCAAGCATTCTGGATGCATACCAGCCCTGAGTCTTCAGTTGATGTGAGGCAACTTGCCAGTGGCCAGTACCTTTGCAATGTAGCCATGTAAAAGCACTCAAATATTATGAGGCAAAGGTTTCCCAAAGAATTCATAGGTGAAAGTGCCAGTGAGCAGTCACAGCAAGGGTCTCACAGAGGAAACTGCACATCTGTAGACCCAGAGAAGCCAAGCTGGTGGAGGAGTGTATTAGTTCAGACTATAAGACAGGATGCAGTGTGACTGAGTTGTGTTAGAGGGACCCTTGGGAGAAAGTAGGAAGGGACCTGGGAGAGGCAGGGGAGCTGATGGACTAGAATGGACTGTGGGAAGGAAAGTTGGGTAGAAACATCACATCTGATCTACAAAATGTTTGCAAGGCCTTTGGGGAGTCCTGGAACCAAAGATGCCTGTTTAGAGAAATCCTGTGCCTCCCAGGAATGGGTCTGCCTTACTATCCCTATTGCCTTAGATATCTGGGAGGCAGCCAAGGAAGCAAATCGTTGCTGTAGATACAGGGATGGATTTTAGAGCCTAGCAGTTGGGGGTCTAGGCCAATACCTTCCCTGCAGGTAGAGGCGAGAAGCATTCTCTCAGCTGCTGCAATAAAGGACTCCATATGGATCAGGCATGTGGCTGCTTGAACATAAGCAGAGCCATCCCTACCAAAGTAGAGAAGATAGATGCGAGGTTTGTGAGCACAATGGAAGATGCATGTGTTCTCTCCAGTGAAAGAGAAGGCAGTCTCATCTCACAGTTTCTGCTTTGAGAGCAGGAGAAAGCAGCAGCATTGGATGCCCCAGGAAATGGGAAAGAGGCGAGGAACCTATGGCCGAAGGGGCAGCTTTATCCCAGCCCCCAGCACAGAGCCAGCAGGGAGAAATGACACCACCAGCACAGGGCCAGTTTGGGAGTTGGGCATGGTGGGAGTGACAGCCGCGATGGAGCAGACGATGGCTGAAAGAGCTGACTTGTGGTGGCAGTGCAATATTGCAGTTCTGCAGGAACCAAAACTGTGGAGCGGCAGCGTTGATCCAAGGTCAAGTCAAGGAGAGAGGTGGTGACAGCGGCCGCTATCTTTGGGTGCGAGTCAGGGAAGAGAGTGGATTGGGAGCTCAAGGTTCTAACAGTAACACAGCTGGGGAGTCTCTTAGAGGCCGTTGGTATTCCCAACACGTTGAAGAGGCGCCCGTCATAGTGCACACGCCAACAAAAGAAGTGTTTCCTTTCGCGTTCCTCTTCAAGCCCAGGTCAAGGAGGATGAAACCAAATGGTGACCGGAAAGGATATAGAGCAATTATGCGGCTAGAAAAAGTCCGACTTGCATAGCAGAAAACTCTAAGTAAATATAGGCGGTAGGTAAATAATTTTCCTATCCTGGCTTGACAAGAGCATGGAGTGTGTGTGTTGAGCTGGCTCTTCAGAATAAAATGCTCCTAGTCTTTGGCTGACAGCCTTTTATTTATTTATTTATGTTCATAAACCACACTGAGCCGAATAAAGGGGAACTAGCCAAATTAGCAGGATCTGGGTTCTCATTCCTGGAACTTGCTAACAGGAAGGTATCAATCAGGCTTGCGAAATTAGCATTTTACTGATAGCAGTGCACAAAGCCTTTTAATGACGACTTTGGAGTCTCTGAGCTTAGGCTCTTGACTGCCGGTTCCTAAGCAACAGAGGGATTGGCAGAGAATGTGTTTTGATGTATCATTAAATAAAGGCTGCACAATGCTGAAAACTGTGGGCAGAAATTGGGATAATTGTATTTATTTTTTGGTGTATTATGTTAAAAAATAAACAAAAATCCTTTCTGCCCTAGAAAATGTGCTCTCACTTGCTCACTCTCTGTCTCTGTTTCTCTCCCTCTCTCTCTCTCGTTTTTGAACACTACCATTTCTACTTCTCATTTTTCCCCCTGCAATTTAAAGCACAGCATTTATCTTTTTTATGGACAGTATTTCAAGGTTCCCCCCCCCCCCCGCAGCTCTGTTCTATCATAGAAAAATTGGATCACACACTGTAACAGCCAAAAGGGATCCAAGGGATCCGTTGGCAACCTCCCTTATTTTCTTTTTATAGAAACCATGGTTCGGAGATGGGAAGAGACTGCCTAGATCTGATTTGCCTCTAACTGCTCAGATTATCACTTCCTTTGTGAAGCCTCCCCTGATGCCACGGGGGTATTATAGTGCCTCCTTTGAAAGGATATGCTGCTGCATTTGCTACATGCACCATTCAGTTGTTAGGATGTTGTGTTGTAGTCGTTTACCTATTTGTCTCTTTCCTAAATTCCATGGTGACTCTCTTGTTCGTTGTCCCAGACTTGATGCAGTACCTGACTTGCACTACTCAATAGATATGTAGTGCATGAATTGTCCAACGCCACACAATCAGTTACCGAAAAACTAGGGCTGTGACCCAAGTTTACTATTTCCTGGTTTAGTGTTATTCCCTGACCTACCACAAATATTACAGTGATATGGAGAAAAGTAACACATTTAGAGGACCCCTCACTGTGGTTAAGTCTTCTGGTGGCTCTCATTCAAAATGAATGGATCATAAGGATGATCGAATCCGAGGACTAGCTGTAGCGACCTGGGCTTCAGCTCTATCTCTGCCGTGGGTGCATCCGCTTTTTGTCTGGGACGCTTTATAGAACGAGCTGGGCACTACCTCAGATCATTCCACTTTCGTCTGTCACATTTAACAAATGAAAGCAACGGCCTGTTTTAAGGTGCTGAGCTCACCTCTGCTGATTTAGTAGTTAACGAAAACAGAGCTCATACTCTCCTGGGCATGGCATCTAAGTGCAGACACTACTGGCCCCTCACACCCTTACTCCACATCACATCTTAGCTTTCTAGTTTTCTAATTATCGAGGCCTCCAAGATTTATGAGGGAGATATCTCTAGTAAGAGGCTGCCGTCCCACACATTTTCTTTCTTCATTAATCAAACTCTGATGAAGCCTTCTAGACCCAGAAGTGACAGCCAAGTTACTCCTCTGCATATCCTGTTTGAAAGGATACATTACATTCCCTGCTAACGTCCTCCCCTCCCCTTCATTCCATAATCACCTACATTCTGGCTTCTGTTTCTTGTCTCCCCAACCCACCTTCCATTGGCCTCCACTTCAATATTTCTGGAAATTTCTATATCAAAGTCTCCAGTGACTGATAATTGCCACATACAGTGGGTAAAATTTTAACATTCGCTGTGCTTATTACCTCTGTGATATAGCAGACCTTCGATGCCTGGGTGAAATATGTTCCAGAACATTTTACACCCTAGATTCTTGAATATCACCATAGCCTACAATGCCATGATAACTTCTATTGGATTGCTGGTTCAGATTCTCAGCGAGAGTTCGTGTATCCTTGACGATAAGGAGAAGCAAGTGAAGCCACTTAGGCTCCCTGGGTGCTGCCTCCTAAGTGATGTGCTGTGCACACCAGCTGAGAACTCAGGTTTGTGTCCTCACTAAGATTTTAAATTGTTACTAGTCATGGGAACTTGCGGTTGCTTAAGTAATTGAAACTAAGGAAGTTAAAGCTACATATGCCAGAGGCTACTTTATTATTGCTTAATCTGTCTTTGAAACCCCTTTTCTTCTTTGGTTTTGGATCACTTGATCTCTGTGTCTCCCAAGTCTTCATGATGGATTCCCTTCCTTGGGCCTACCCCTTAAGTATCAGTGTTATGTAGAGTACTGACCTCAGATAGTTTCCTTTTCATTGAGTAGATTCTTTTGCCTATTGGTTCGACCACCTCATATTTTCTGTATATATAACTTCTAATATTGGATGGCTTGAAACATAAATGTAGTGGGAAAAATTGTGCTTCTACCAATGCGACCTCTGTGGTTTACTGACATCATTCCCTCACGTACCTACAGTGAATACACTTGTGCTGGTTGTTCTCCATGTGTCTGCGGAGATCTACAATCATTCCTGTAGTGCTCCGTGCTCTAGAAAACTCTCCTCTATGGCCTGGATCCCCAGGGGTCCCTTACTGTTTGGCCAGGCAGAGGCGCTGGCTGGAGAGCAGAGGACGGGAGAAGTGAGGTCACTTCATCTATCGCCCTCACTCCTTCCCTGCCTGGCAGCAGTTCTGGCTGTGGCTGTACTCCTGTGAAGCCATAGCTTTTGCTAGGTAGCTGCTCTTCTTGGCTCCACTTTTCACTGGGTGAGAGTAACCTGCGCTGTCCCCGATTGCTGTTGCTGGCCCCTGGTTCTCCACCATTTTCTTGCTGGTTCACCAGATCAGGCCCACATCTCTGTCGATGCTCCCTTAATTTGAAATCTTTGCTGTTAAACTATTCTGGATGTGCTGTTAAACGATCCTGAGTGATGGAGAGCTAAATTCACCTTCTGGAAACAGGCGTTAAACCATTTCCTACCCTTCGTCAGCTACCTTAGCTATTTTTCATATTAACAATTGCAATCTCGGTTACACAGAATCTGAGGAGCAGTGAAAGTCTGGTGCAAGGAGAGAGCTGTGAGACTAGAGTCTTGTGTAGCCACACAAGGTAAGAGCTGGGCAAAAGGAAAAGCATGAGTGAGTGAGGTTTTGAGGAAACAGTGAAGTACGTAGCAAGTCTCCTCTCTTCATTCTCTTCATTATATCTTTGGTAGTGGCACCGACACGAACTGTCTAAAATTCAAGTTTCATCAGGATATTCTCCCTAAAAACCTTCAATGGCTCCCTGGTCCCCATAGAATAAAATTTAAACTCCTTAGCGCGCTACATAATTCCTTCATGTTTTGGCTTTTACTTACCTCTCTCTGGCATCATCTCCTGCCATCCCCTGAATGAGTCCCAATGGCCGCTTAGATGCACCATATCATATATTTAGCCCAGTATATTCATCTCCATAAATTCCCTTCCTTTGTTTTCTGTCTTGCTGAATAATACCATTAATCATTCAAATCCTGAAAGCCACAATAGAATTTTTATTTTATCTCGCTCAATTCCAGCGTACAGGAACTCACCAAATGCTACCTCTGAGAGAAACCTGGCTTCACACTTTACTAGAGAAGCCACTCTATGTAATTTTTAGTTCCACACACCCAGAGGGGTTTGGCATACAGTGGGGAGGTGATACATCCATTAGCCCAGGATCCTGAAGGTATGTGTCAGTGAAAGCAATAGAACTTTCCGAGGAACCTATTCTCTCTAGTTTTTCCATAGCCCTTTTTACTACGTCTTTATTTCTTTTAGAAATAGATTTTTTTCCTGCACAGTGTATGATCCAATAATGCTGTAATAGACATGGAGAAAGTTTCCATGACCATGAGGGTTTCCATAGCAGAGCCACCATCTAGTGGCCTTGGAAGAAAATAGGAATAATTAAGAATTCAGAGGCAGTACACCATCAAATTACAAATTTGGCAGTTTTAATTTTGGAATTAAAACAGTGAGATTGTGTTCATTTAAAATTTTTTTATATTGGCATAACAGATGTCTTCCCTGGGGAACATTCTTAGCAATTAAAATATATAGATGCATTACACACACCACACACACACACACACACACACACACACAGAGTCTTCCTCAGCATTGTCGTTTTTATGTCACCAGCCAGACAAAATTACAACACGGTAATATTAGAAGACCCCTTAATGGGGCACCTGGGTGGGTTACTCAGCTGAGCATCCAACTTCAGCTCAGGTCATTATCTCACGGTTCGTGGGTTCGAGCTCCACATTGGGCTCTGCAGTGACAGCTTGGAGCCTGGAGCCTGTTTTGGATTCTGTGTCTCCCTCTCTCTTTGCCCCTCCCCACTCATACTCTGTCTCTCTCTTTCTAAAAAATAAATAAATATTAAAAAAATTTATAGAAGACCTCTTGACAAATGTTTCTTGAACAGACCCTGATTCAAGGAAAAAAATGCTCTGAAATATCAAAATGGATGGTTGTCTTAATCTGAAACAATCTAAAGGAGAAAGTCTACAGTTTCCTTTGCCAGCTCATCTTAGGGTCCACAAAAAGTGGAATTTTTAACAAGAGAAAAAAGTCTTACATATAAAATTTTTGATGCTTTGTTGTGGGGGAGAGATGAAAGGAAAAGGTTAGTGTTTTGATAAACAAATTTTAAATTATTATGTTTGATTTTATTTTGACTTGTAATTTTGAAATTGACCGAGGCATCTGTAATTAGCCAGGGGTTCAGCTGGGAAAGCACAACTATTACTGGATTCCAAATACAGTATTCCAAATACAGGCTTTTCTCCATGGAATGGCAGGTTTACAGAAGTTGGAAAGGCTAGAGAGGTAAAGATTCGGGAATCCACCAACGATGATATAGTGACTGATTGTTTTCCAGGTGTCTCCTGGCAGCTTCTGTGATTTCAAGGATTCTAGAAAGCTCTTGCCACCAACTCAGGCTTTAGCACTGAGGCAAGTGGTCTCCAGGGTCTGCTGCCCACTCTCTCAGCCACATTCGACAGCCTGGAAGCTGCTACGGACCTCACACGTGTCTGCCTGGAGCTGCCTCTGCCTGCCTTCTGTCTCCCACACCAAGGGCTCAACACAGCCAGTTCTAAGCCAGAACCAGGTGATGAAGGGGATTCCAGGAATGCTGTTCCCGGTCTCCCCTCTCCAATGCAGAGGCAGCTACAGAAGGAGGTACAGTAATGTGAAAAGTGCACATATCCTCTGTGATAGAAGTGGTAAAAGCTTCATATTTAGTAGCAAATTTCAAATGGCATTGAAAAATCTTTAAAATATTCTCATTCATTTTTTATTGGCCAGAAGGAAAAATGCATCACGGGAAGAGGATGGTCTTTGGAGTTGACAGACCTGGCTTTAGATGTTAGGTCTACCACATTTAGGTCTGCGATCTTGAGTAAGTCATTCCAGCATTTGGAGCCTTTGTTTTCTCATCCATAAAAATGTGGATAATGATGTCCGTTTTGGAGTAATGCTTTGAAAAGTAAATGAAATAATCTTCGTAAAGTGTTTATTTGGCACAACAGGCCTGGCATATAATAAGCAGTCAGTAAATGTTAACTCTGTAAGAAATTGAAACTGGGGACTAACAGTGTGGGGTTATAGTAGATTGTCTGTTTCTATGCTTTGATCAAATTACAATGTTGTTGCTACATTTGTAATGGCTTGACTTTCCCTTGTAGTACATTACTTACAACTTTCACTCTCAATAAGCTTTTCTCTCTTAGTGTATTTCTGCTACAATTTTCTCTTCCAGAAATAGCAGCACGAGGAAGGCAACATAGTTTGGAAATCTTGCCAGTAATTGGCTATGTCTCCCTGAACAATTAAGTTACTTTCTCAAAGCCTCAATCTCTTTATGTGTAAAATGATGAGTTTAAAGTGTGGGGAGAGGAAGAAGGGATGACTAAGCTTGTTTGACTGATTTGTTTTAACTCATTTTCTCAACATTTTCTTGCCTATTATGCTTAAAGTCACTATGTTAGATGCTATGGGGGTGATTAAAAAAGATGCATATAAAAATGTGGCCCCTGCTATTCAGGGCAATATAATCCAGTACAATAAAAAATACCAAGGAGAGACACATAAAATGTAGTAGATTTGGAGCTTCTGGTCTGAAATTGTAAGGTTTTGTTGTGGTGGGTGATAAATCCATTAAACATATCAGAAGCTCCATGGAGAGGGAGGTAAGTAATACCTGTTTTAAGAAATATTCTGGTGGTTCCACAAGGTGTTGTTTTCCATTGAGAAGAAAACACATTCAGGCATATAAATGACTGGCTGAGCTCTACAGCCATCCGATTGTTAACAATTTGGCACACATTCTCTGAGCATCTGTGCTATAGTAGGCCCTGTGTTGAGATGTGGGTATAAAGACAAACTATTTTATCTGCCCTCAAGGAGTTTCCATTTTAGCTGTTTGGACGCAACTTCTACATAATTGGCATATATTGGTTACCAAGAGAATTGCTAGTAGGGTTGGAAAAACATCAGTCCCTCTGTGCCATTATATTACAATTTAACTCATTTTAGCTTTCTCTAAAGTTTCGCCTAGGACAAAACTCACTCAATCTTTTTATGGGTTTTTGATTTAGGAATATATGGTGTTGCTTTTTCTAATATTCCACAAAATTAAATTCACGGAGAATAATTTTGTGTACTGGGTACTCTAGTCCTCATCAGTAAAATGTTTATTAAGGAAGCAATTTAGAAAGCAAGGCTAGTCTCAATTTAAGTGCAGTTTTAATGGTGAAAACTTATGACCTACCTATATAATTGAAATTAAGTTGTGCTAAGAAAAATAGGTTCATTTGGATGTTGGTCAGGTGGCGCTGAAAGAATTAGAGAAGTTGCTTCTAGATCAATGTTTCAGAATATGTATTAAAAATATTTTACTTTTTTATTTACTTATTTTTGTTTTTTTAATGTTTATATATTTTTGAGAGAGAGAGAAAGACAGAGTGTGAGTGGGGGAGGGGCAGAGAGAGAGGGAGACACAGAATCTGAAGCAGGCTCCAGGCTCTGAGCTGTCAGCGTCCCAACTCAGGAAAGGAGGGATCATGACCTGAGCCGAAATCAGACTGAGCCATCTAGGCGCCTTTGTATTAAAAAGATTAAAAAAAAAACCCTCAAAGAATCAAATTACCAGCTTACTATAGCAATAATTGCAGCTGTTGCCTCCTGCCACCTCCCGGTCCCCATTCCCCCAATAGGGGCACATTTCATATTCAGATAAGTCCCCCTTTCAAAGATTTGTAGCTACACAAACACTAATGGATGGGCCATAGGTCCTACAGGGGGAGAACTAGTTTAAGGATAACGAATACTAGTCATTAGTCCTTGACTTCCCATATCCCAACAAGCTGATCTTGCTTTTGCAAATCCTGTTGTGAAACAGTATTTTATTAATTATGTAGCATCATGTTACTCATTACTGTTTTGTACAGGCTCTGTTGGTACTATTTCATTTTCGAAAGCTACATGGCTATAGCTGTTGCAGATGATCTGTAATATCATTGCATATTGCTCAGGACGTGCTTTATAATGAGGACAGGGATTTTCAATTTGGATGTCTCATATAAAAATGTGTTTTCTTTACCACATTAAGCTATCCTGGTACCATAAACCATGCCACTTCCATTATCTCCAAACGAATCTAAAGTTTCTTTGTATTGATATCTACACAGATTTGTTGCAGAGTAAAGGAAATTTTGGAACTAGAAAGGGCAAATCCCCTCAATATCTAATGTCTAAAATATCTTGCCTAACCCGGTCATTTTATGGGGAGTGTGGTAAGGTGAGACCAACAGATAGTAGAAAGTGAGGTCAACACATGTTAAACCACTTTACTTTCCTGCTTAAAATCCTTTATAGGCTTTCTATTTTTGTCAGACTAAATTCCCAACATCTTGGCACAGCCTTGCATTGTCTGAGTTTGATTTCCTTCTCCACCTTTATCTCCTTCCATTCCTCGATCCACCTCCCACTTCCAAGAATCCTCAAAATCTAGCTTTAGTGAAGTGCTTGCATGTTTTTGACAATGTCCCTCTCCTTGGTCTGGAATGCCCCCCCCCCTTTTTTTATTTACCTAAATAAATAACGTATATAGACATAGCTCAAGTAAGAACTCTTTTGGGCAGCCTTCCCTGACCAGCCTGGCAGAATTAATTGAAAAATGCAAATTTTTAAAAAACTTTATTTATTTATTTTGAGAGAGAGAGAGAGAGAGCGAGCACACACGTGCACAAGTCAGGGAGGAGCAGAGAGAGAGGGGGAGAGAATCCCAAGCAGACTCTGAGCTCAGTGCAGAGCCTGAAGCAGGGCTGGAACTCATGAACTGTGAGGTCATGACCTGAGCTGAGATCAAGAGTCTGATGCTTAATCGACTGAGCCACCTAGGTGCCCAGAAAAATGCAAAATTTTTACCAGAGATACTTTCTAATGTCCCACCATATTAGCCTAGTACGTATAGTAGAGTTTACTCAGGTTAGTTAAGGGACTCCCAAAGCATCGTATACAGGCCTATAATATTGTGCTTTCTGATTGCTGATGCAATTTCCATGTACTGGTTTGTCTGACCCTGCATTTGTCTTTAACATCTGTGTCTCCAGTACCTAGGACAGGCCTCGGCACAGAGTAAGACCTAACAGCTAACATTTGCTGAATATCACTATATGTTGGGTACTTACTAAGTCCTTTGCATGAGTTAACTTATTTAATTCTTGTTATTACTTTGTGAGTCAAGAGCTATCATGAGGAGTCAGGATGATAGGAAGTTTGGTTCATTTCCCAAGGTCAACTTAGTATCAAGATCTGAATGGTATGGTCCCCAAGGCCCATGCTTTTACCCATGACATATATTGTCTCTTTTGTGGATGGTACATTCTCCAAAATATTTGCTGGATGAACAACAGTGTAATTAATCAGTGCTATATATTCGTTAGTAGCAAAGTTCACACAGACCCAGGGAATCTCCTTTAAGACCGGCCTGCTTTATGCTTTGTGAGTCAGAGGCACAATACAGAATGGACTTTAGGCTGAGATACCTGCATTCTGGTTAAATCTTGCTATGAGCATGCTGTGTGAGTTTAGGTAAGTAAATTTACATATCTGGGCCTTAGTTTTCACATGTGTGAAATAAAGGAATTGAACTCTGTGAATGCTAGGGTAACTACCAACTCTAGGTCTATAATTCCTGATTATAATACCATTTACCTCCAAAATAGAGCTAAAATGGATATTTTAGATGCTGTTACCAAATATTTCAGAATTAGAAGATGTACTTTATGAATAATCCTGCCACGAATAAATTAAATCATGTTCATGAATAACATACATGAGTCTGCTTTACCAACCCTTGTGTCCTTGGGAAACCCACTTGACTTCTTCAGTTCACAATGTCCTTCTCTGTGAAATAAGGAAGACAACAGTATTACCTCAGATGATTATTGAGAGGATAAAATGGTACATGTGTTATAGGTTGAGTTGCATGCACCCTAAGTTTTGCATTTTGAAGTTCTAAATCTTAGTACCGCAGAATGTGACCTTTCTGGGCCTAACGTTTACAGATGTAATGTAATCAATCTATAGTGAGGTCATTAGGATGGGCCCTAATTCCAATATGACTGGTATCCATATAAAATTATTTTAACTAGGGTTTTTCCTAGATAAGCTCCTGAATCCACTTATATACATTTTGTGGTAAGCAGTGTTCCATGGGCTTTGGCTAGAGGATGAAATGATGTAGACTTTGCCTTCAAACCACCCACATTTCAATGGAGAGGAAGAGATACAGACCAGTGTGCTACCGCTGTTGGTTACTTATTCTACAGCCATTCTCCCTTCTTCAGCTTACAGAATCCCAATTTTGTTCATGTGGCAATTCGCCAAGCTCTAGATGATGAATTGCGATTGGTTTAAGACAGTAATGGCTTTATGGATTTTTGTCGCCCAAAGGATCCTAACTCACATAACAAACAAAAGTGTAAAGAAGGAGAATAATAGAAAATGTAGAAGTAAGCTAAATCTATAGGGTTAATATTAACAAGATGGGGTTAACTGTCTTTTGGAAGATAAACAGAGGCTTTTGGAGGAGTTGTCACTGAAGTTAGTTGTGAACAATGAAAAGAGTTTTCCAGGTGGACAAGGGGCAGGGAGGCATTTGAAGCAGTCAGGACAACGTATGTAAGGGCAGAAATGAGTGAGGCTCTTGTATGTTAGAAAAACTGACAGTCAAGAGATTTGTTGGCGCTGAAATGTAAAGTTCAGAGTGAGAAGTATTGAAGATGAGGCTGAATACATCTCAAGGTTAGGTTAGATCTCAAGGCTTTATGTAGTATGTTTAAGAAACTAAACCTTGTTTTGTAGGGGAAGATGATGAGGAGCTCTTAATTTTAAGCTGGAGAGAACTGTTGCCACAGTGGTCACATTACGTGTTTAGAAAGATCAGTTCTTCAAGGCATAAATGATGGAGTGTGCATGTGTTTGTGTAAGCTAAGAAGAATTATAAAGCCTTTTTCAGGTGAGGTTTGAAGGCTTGAACCAAGTAACAGTGAAGAGTCACTCATTCATTCACTCAAAAAAGTATATACTGAATACCTTCTATATTAGTCAGTGTTCTCCAGAGAAACAGAATAGGAAACATATTTATAAAGAGATTTGTTATAAGGAATTGGCTAATGTGATTATAGAAGTTGAGCAGTCCCACGATCTATAGTTGGCAGACTCAAGACGTGGACTTGGAGTGGGACGCTTGTAATCAGCTCTCCTTCTCTGGCCTTCATTCCAAGTCCAAGTCTGAAGCAGGAGAGGATGCAAGCTCAGCTTGAAGACAGTCAGGCAGAAGGGGGAAATTACCCTTACTCCGATCTTTTGTTCTCTTCAGGCCTTCAACAGATTGGATGAGGACTGCTGACCTTGGGGAGGGCTGTCTTTACTCAGTTGACTGATTCAAATTTAATCGCATCCAGAAACACCTTTAAGACACACCGAGAATAATGTTTAGCCAAATATCTGAGTGCTTGTGGCCCAGTTGACACATAAAATTAACCATCCCAAGTCTACCCCTTATCAACTTTTCACCCATATGCATCTCCTTAAACCATACTTAATCCCTGAATAAAGACAGTAACAAGGTCAGAAGTCTGTCTAACATGATACAATTATTCTGCATACAACTGAAAACACCCAAATCTTTTTTCCAAAAGAGGAGGTAAAGTCCTGGAGTAATATTTACTATTATTGGTATCCAATAACTTATATACTGTGATATAAAATCAACAGTACTTAAATTCTATGGCTTAAATCCAGTGCATCTATGTTACATGATAGAGAACAAAGATGTTTATTTAATATATACATATATGTATATACACATAATATATAATATGTAATATATAATGTATAATATATAATATAATACACACATACACAAACACAAACCTATTCAAAAACAAAATAAGCAAGAAATATGACAATCACAGTCCTTGTTTCTGTAACTGGTCATGTGATCATAGCTGGTATTTATAACTATCCTTTTCTGCTACTCATTCTGTCTTCCCTTTGCCTTCAGCAAGCACCTCAGCTAATTGTGGTTCTTTACATGTTGGAGAGACTAAAACCTTCATTTCTGTTCTAGGCCCTTAGAAGTACTGTCTGGATTGGATTGATGTAGTTTTCCATTGACTTTAATCACATGGAAATGGTCATTCTAGGAGATGCTGTAAGTTCTCTCCTGTATTTGAAACATACTATTCCTTATTCCTTACCTACACTATGACATAGTAGTCCAGTTTCCTCTTGGTTGTGGGGATCAATTGCCCCAGCCAGCACGGTACCTCCTTTCTTTGCCTATTAATTCAGGGGAATGAGGAGTCCAAAGTATCCAGACAGTGGTCTTAATTTTCACTTTAATAAGATCATTGTCATGTCTCTTGGTGGAAACATTCTTTCCTTTGGAATTAAGACCTCTAGGCCGGCAGGTCATAAGATTGCAAAACCTTTTGCTAGTGAGTCACTAGGGGTAATAGTGAGTGGTGCTACTCCACCCCTAGATTCCTGGACCTGTGAATCCTGGCTGCAGGGGAAACAACACCAAATATTTCATGCTGTTTCAGAGCATCTACAGCTTTCTGGAAAACCTTGCCCCAGACTTGTAAGGTATTGTCACCCACCTAGGGATGAAACTCAGTTTTCAAGAGGTCATTCCACTGTTCTGTCAAACCAGCTACTTCAGAATAGTGAAGAACATGGGAAGACCAGTGAATTCAATGAACATGGACCCATTGCTACCCTCCTTTTTGCTATGAGATGAGTTTCTTATTCAGAAGTTATGCTGTGTGGAATGCCACGATGGTGGATTCTGTAAAGTGCACACATAGCAGTTTTTGGAGAAACACTGCATGCAGAGAAGGCAAATTTATATCCAGAGTAAGTGTATATTCCAGTAAAAACAAAACTTCCATGAAAGAAGTGGTCCAGTGTAAGCAACCTGCCACCAGGTTGGAATGGTGTCATATTGGGGAGTTAGTGTTGGTCTTTGCTGCTAGAAGGTTGGACAATTAGAGGTTGGCCTTGGCGACTGGAAGTTCATGTTGCTGAGCCCATGTATAACTTCCATCTCTGCAACCATGGCCACTTTGTTCATGAGTCCATTGAGCAATGGCAAAGGTGGCTAGGGGAAAAGGCTGACTGGTATCCACAGAATGAGTCATTCTATCTACTTATTTATTAAAATACTCCTCTAAAGATGTCACCCTTTGGTGAGCATTCACATGGGACATACAAATCTTCATGTCTTTGGCCAGTCAGATAGGTTTCCACAAACCTCTTTCTAAATTTCCTCACCAATTTTCTAATCATGTTATTTCCAAGACCCTGCCCATCCAGCCAAATTAGTGGTCATACCACATGAATTGGTATATAATTACATATCTGGTCATTTATCTTTCCAAGAAAAGTAAACCACCAAGTTCACTGCTTGAAGTTCTGCCCACTGGGAGGGATGTCTCTTCACCACTATCCTCCAGGGATATCCCTGGAAGGGGCTGTAGTCTTGCAGCAGCCCAATTTAGGGTGGTGACTGCGTATTGTGCAGACCCATCTTTAAACCAGGCTGAGTCTTCCCTTCTGTCAAGTGACGGTAGAGAACTCCTCAGGAAGCCTTGTATGCAGGTTGGGGGAGAGAGAAGTAGCAATAAAGCAGGAGCCACTTCTTTGTGCCTTCAATTGCTCAGGTATAATCTAATATATAACAATTCTACTCGACAGAATGTCTAAGTTTACAGCCTGTTGAGTCAGATAACACCCAGCGCATGTTGCTTAGGTTGCATGGTAACCTGGTTAAGTGTTCAGTTTCTACTAACACCTAGTAACAGGCCAATAGCTGTTTTTCAAAAAAAGGGATAGTTATTCACAAAAGATGGCAGGGCTTTGTTCTAAAATCCAAAGGGACTGCTCAATGATTCACCTATAGGGGCCTGCCAAAGGCTCCAAACAGCATCCCTGTCTGCCACTGACACTTTAAGCACTGTTGGATTTGTTGCTCAAGTGGCTGAATCATTTGGCACAAGTGGCCGAACAGCTTGCATGGTAGCCTGGACCTGTTGCAAAGCCTTCTCTGATTTTAAGTCTCACTCCAAACTAGCAGCTTTTCAAGTGACTTGGTAAATGGGTCAGAGTAACACAACCAAATGAGGAATATGTTGTTGCCAAAATCCAAAGAGGTCTTCTAGGCATTGTGCTTCTTTCATGATTGTAGGAGAGGCCAGATGCAACAACTTATCCTTCACCTTAGAAAGGGTATCTCAAAATGCCTAACACCACTGTATACCTAGAAATTTTGCTGAAGTTGAAATCCCCTGAACTTTTGTCAGATTTATTCCCTGTCCTCTGTCAGACATATGTCTTGCCAATTAGCCTAGAGTAGTTGCTCACTAAGTCAAGTTAATATATTATCATCAATGTAATGGATCAGTGTAATATCATGTGGAAGAAAAAGGCAACCAAGATCCCTACAAAATAAATTCTAACATGGGGCTGGATAGTTGATATACCTTTGAGGTAAGATGGTGAATGTGTAGTACTGTTTTGCTAGCTAAAAGCAAACAGGTTATGGTGGTCTTTATTAATTGGTATGAAGAAAAAAGTTTTGCTACATCAATAACTGCATACCCCTGTACCAGCCTCCCTTTCACTCAAGCGGTACTGGGTCTGTAAACTGGCTTGAGTCTGAGAATTGATTGAGAGACCATGACTTTCTGTTTTTATGATTTAGGTAAGACTTTTGTTCAGTTGGCCAAGTATTTTTGTTTATACAGATCAAGTAAGAATTTAGTAGGCTTCCTATCTAATTCATTTCTAGGAACACCGTAATCAACCAGCCAGTGCCATAGATATGCACAAGTCATACTGTTCTGATCACTGCTTGATTCTGCTGTCCATTACAGTAACCACATTCACCTTGCCTCTGAAGACTGAGGGCTGCCACTTAGCCCCTGTCACCCTAGAATCCCGTTACTCCTATTGCATTTGTGTTTCCCAATTTAGTGACTGTAATTCTCACTGTAAGATCTGGCCTACTCTTGTTACAGTGAAAAGTAATCACAGAATTCTTCAAGGATACCATAGTCCAATTACAAATTTATTTCTCATAGTAGTGGTGAAAGATATTTCTGGACCCTCCTCAGAGGGGTGAGTAGGTCTTAAATGACAAATACACTCTAAGCTTTTGAATATCTTCCTCTACATTAAACCAAGACAAGTCTGATATTTCTGACTTGCTCATCCTGAGCCACTTTCTGGTCCGTATTTCAGCCAACCAACCAAACGAAATATTAGAGTCCTTTCTAACACATCAAACTGCTTTCAACATTAAATACAGAATCTTTTCTTAGTGAGCCCATATCCATGAATTTGGCCTGATCCAACTTTATGTTCCTCCCATCATCATCCCATAATCTTTGTATCCATTCCCTCACACGTTGCTCAGATTTCTCTCTATATAAAGTAGAAAACCCAGGTAATTTTCTGGGAGTGTAACATACTTCCTAAATGACCTTCTGGGATTTATTTATAGTTGTAAGTCTAGAAGCAAAGATGTGTGGTGGGATGGGTCCTGACAAGAATCAGCATTGTGTCGCATGGAACTGCTTTAGGGGAGGCCATTACAGTTTCCTCAGTCCATGCAGGGTTAATTCTCTCAGACTGGTGTGGAAAGACTGGTAGACATCACTGTCAGTAAAGGAGCCAATACTACTGGATGTGGGGAGGCTGCTTCCACTGAGGGTGAGGGTGCCACTTCCCCTGGCAAACAAGACTCATCAGGATTTAGGGCCTCAATGTCCCCAGCTTCATCAGGGACTTCCCAAATGCCTCCAACCCAACTTCTAGGATCCCGTTCTTTCCTAGTCAATGCCTTCACTTTAGCAGTAGACACCTTGTGGGGCTGTCCCCACTTGCATTGTAATTCAGCCCCTGGCAGGATGAAGTTCTACATCTGATTAGCAGCAATTTCAGCCCCATGGCTATACGAGATACAGATCTCGTTCAGGACAGCACAGAAGCTCTTAGGTCATTTATGTAGCACTTGAGGTGGGAATTGGAATCTCTGAGCTTATCCTTTTCTTTCACTATTTTGTCCAGACATTAGGAGCAACCAACCAACATCATTGTACTCAGAAAACCCATCTTTAACATTCTGTTCCTCTGGAATTACTCTTGGTACCAAAATCCATATTAGGATTTTCCAGAGAAACACAGCCAAAACGACATAGTTTCCAGCAGAGTCTAAAGGCCTGAGAACCAGGGGAGTTGATGGTATGAGTTCTAGTTCAAGTAAAAGTATAAAGGCAGAAGATCAATACCCACCTTGAAGACAGTCAAGCAGATAAAGCAGATTATCATTTACGCAGCCTTTTTGTTCTGTTCAGTCCCTCAATGGGTTGGATGGGGACTACTCACACTGGGGAGGGCCATCTGCTTTATTCAGTGGACTGATTCAAATGTTAATCTCATTCAGAAACAGATCTGTTTAAGCAGATACCTGGGCACTCATAGCCCAGCCAAGCTGGCACAAAAAATTAGCCATCACACCTTTTCTGCGCTACATGCTCTTCCACACAATGGGGAAGAATAAAACAGAGAAAATTCTCTGCCCTCCTTGACCTTACATAGTGTAGGGAGACAACTAATGAAGAAAATAAGAGTGAAGAATAGGAAGGAGTCTTCCTGACTTTGGCACTAGGTTGTGTGGTGACCTGTCATTACCTGCACCAGGTAGGTGAGAGATCAGAATCTGGAAGAAGCCCACCTTCCCTACCCCCACCATCTCCCGGTTTTATCTCTTCTCAATTATTATGTTCCTATGTGTTCAGTGCTCCACTCCCTGCTATGCTCTGTTGTTACCATGCACATTTATCATTAGTGGGAGATGGGAATCACATTTTGCTTCCAGTCTTTCTCCAGGAATTCATTGGAAAATGTAGATTTCATAAACTTTTCATTAAAAAAATAATATTGAGTATGTACTGTGCACAAGCACCTGTGCAGTACTTGCTGTGTTGCGGTTTGCCAAAAGAAAGTACCGAGGAAAGGTGTCTGTGAGTTGTAAGGGAGAGATCCCAACGGGCTGGAACGATCAAGAGGCTGCACATGGGGCATTTGATTTCCATCCTGAAGAATAGGTAGGATTTCAGAACATGAATGGGGAGGAGGGAAAATTTTCTAGGCCAGTGGTTCACAGCCTCGGTTGCATATTGGAATCACCCTGGGGAGCTGTAAAAATAGGAATGTGTGCACTGTGGGCAGCACCTCTAGAGATTTTGATTAACTTAGTCTGGTGTGAAGACTGAGTATCAGGATTTTTAAATCTTTCCCAAGGGCTTCTAATGGGCAACCAAAATTAAGAAGCATTGTTTGAGGTAGAGGTGATCTAATGAATAAGGAAGCTGGGTAAAACTGAATGCAGGGAGTGTCTGGGGATGGTGATACCAGATTCCTGAGGGGTGTGTGTGTGTGTGTGTGTGTGTACACAGGTGTGCCATCTTTTTTTTTTATTTTTTTTTATTATTTTTTTTTCAACGTTTTTTATTTATTTTTGGGACAGAGAGAAACAGAGCATGAACGGGGGAGGGGCAGAGAGAGAGGGAGACACAGCATCGGAAACAGGCTCCAGGCTCCGAGCCATCAGCCCAGAGCCTGATGCGGGGCTCGAACTCACGGACGATGAGATCGTGACCTGGCTGAAGTCGGACGCTCAACCGACTGCGCCACCCAGGGGCCCCAGGTGTGCCATCTTTTAGAAGAAAAGATAAGTAGGGGTCAGACTGTGGGATGTCAGGAAGGCCAAGGTGAAAATGTTGGGAAACTACTGAAGGATTTTGAACAAGGAAGAGCATAATCAAAGTGTTTTTTTAAAGAGATATAATTTATAATTTGGAAATTAATTGCTTTGGAATAGAGCTTTGGCACAATTAAACATGCTGGCAAACAGACCACTAGACCAGTGCTTCTTAGACTTTACTGTGCATGCAGATCACCTGGGGATCTTGTGAAAATGTAGATTTTTAATTCAGCAGGCCTGGGGTGGGGCTGAGACAGTATTTCTAACAAGCCCTCAGCTGAAGCTACTGCTGCTGATCCACAGACCCCATTTTGAGTGGCAAAGCACCACTGCTTGGGGAGTTTCTTATATGGAAAACAAGACACACAAATTAAGAAAATATTGGCAATTCTTCTTGGCTGTTTTCCATTTTTTATAAGTTTAGAATAGGGACTGTGTCTTGTTTATCCTTGCATTCATACAGTGAGTTGACAGTGCTTTGTAAGGATGGGGACTCAATATATATTTACTAAATGAATGAATTATTCCTTATGAGGAATTCTGTAATGCTACTTAAAAAATTCTAGCTCCCTCATGACAGCCACGGTCATATTTCCTGATTCTTTCCCTCGATTTCTTTTGGAAAAGAATCCATGCTAATTTCCTCTGTGTTATCTCTGCTTATGATGTTTTGTGGTTAATTTTAAATATCTTCCATTATGGGGCTTCTACGGCAGTTGTAGAATGCTGGCAACTTAGCATTTCTTTTTTCATACTCCGTATAACTTCATTATTTTTTGTTGAATTTTATAAAAAAACACTCTTTTACAAAAGAACTAATCAAGTATGTGAGTCCCATATGCACACACACACACACACACACACAGACACACACTTATATAAATGTATACTCTGTCCCAATTGCATAGATTTCAGTTTTCAAGGAGAAAGATATAATATTTCTCAGTTTAATATGTCTAGATGAAGCACATTTTCAAATATTTTGTACTAACCTCTATACTTTAATATCTAGCAATCTATCCTTCATTATGTTAAATGCGTTTAAAAAAAAGTATCCTGTGCAAAATCCACAGACGTCTCCCTGGCATACAAAATGGGTTCAGCCCCATAAAAATGCAAATTAACCGTGTGCAAACGTAAGCCTTGAGCATTTGTATAGAAAATAAAAAAAATGTCTTCTAACTGAGCCCCAAGGAGCTCTACCAACAATGAGTTGATCTGCAGCCACAGTAATGACACTGGATACATTACAGAGTCTTTCTCTGAAGAGATTTCCTGAGTATTTAACCAGAAATTCAAAAGTTTTTAATCGGAAAATGGTCTGCTTGAAAAGAATTAAAGACCTGTTAGGCCTTTGCAGAGCAGAGGAGCCCTACATCCTGTCAGTCTTAGATTATGTGGGCATTGTAAATTTTCTGAATGAGAGCAGAAATTGTGCAGTAATTGGACCAAACTCTGAAATGATCAATGAATAAAAAGAAGTAATTATTTAACCAGTGGCCAGTGAGAGCCTCCCAACCTTCGGCAGTCTTTTATCAGGGCTACCTGGAGCTGTGTGTGCTCAGTTGTGTTAGAAAACCTGGCTGTGACAGTTACACACTCTGGCGAATGGTTGGCATAGTGCAGCTTTGGCCATTTCTTGCCTTCTGCAGGGAAAACGTTGCTGAAGCTTTGTACCAGTTTAAGTGGCGTGTGTATTCTTGTCTTAAAAGTCTGAGCAGCATGACCTATGTGTTGCTGTAATTAATGCCCCTTCATATTCTTTAGTGAGTGAAAATCACCAGGAATATTGTAGGGAAACTGTTGCCTGGTGGACTGGGGAGACCCCAGGCCCTGAGGCCTCTGCTCAGCCCATCCCCAAGATGTCCCCAGAGG
Organism: Felis catus; assembly: GCF_018350175.1. NCBI lineage: Eukaryota > Metazoa > Chordata > Mammalia > Carnivora > Felidae > Felis > Felis catus. Next base: position 96,833,506 of record NC_058373.1, on the reverse strand, counting down.
CCCTTGGTCTCCTTGCAAGAAAAAATTCAAGGATGGAGCAGACATAGCGTTTGAGCGGTACAAGTGGAAAGTTGATTCAAGTGGGATGTGAAAGCAGGCAAGCTCACAGAGAGCTGCGTGCCCTGAGGTTTGGGTCTCCATCTTTTATTGACAGTGTTATCTAGGGGGTGGAATATTTATTACTTGGGGAGGAGGTTTCTTTGGGAGTGGTTTCGAAGTTTTCTCCCTTACTTGGTCAGGGTCTCTGGCCTTCTTACTCTCAGGCCTGTCTGGTTTGCTTTCTTGTGGCTTTGTTTTTGAGTGTCCTCAGGACAGGCCTCGGACTTTCCTGTGAGCTGAACCTGATGCCCCCTTTGCTGGAGGATGGCCTCCAGGCATCCTGTTAAAACCTAACTGCTTACTCTAACAAAACCAGCAATCAACCTTCTCAGTATGTTTCCCAAAACATTATATACCATATGATTTCACTCATATGTGGGATTTAAGAGCACACACAAAACAGATGAACATATGGAAAGGAGGGGGAGAGGAGAGAGGGAAACAAACCACAAGAGACTGTTAACGACAGGGAACAAACAGGGTTGCTGGAAGGAGGTGGGTGGGGGATGGGCTAGATGGATGATGGGTACTTGTGATGAGCACTGGGTGTTGTATGCAAGTGATGAATCACTGAATTCTACTCCTGGAACCAATATTGTACTGTATATTAACTAAAATTTAAATTAAAAAAAGAAAAAAACATTATATCATGTAGCAAATCACTCTGATACATTTAAACTTGTGGCTCCTTCTCTTGCTTCTATTCAAGGCAAGAGTGGAGGGGAGAAAAGCTCATACAAATCCCTGGGGCTCAGCAGTCCAGAAGGAAGCCAGGCTTAAGGACCAACCTTCTATGTGTGATTTTAGCCACGCTGCCCTTGCTGGGGAGTGAGACTTTTTGTTTTCCTCTCTGGGATTCATGGGGGCTCTGCTTCTCTATCTCTCTCCACTTTTCTCTTGTTTTCTTTCTGCAACAACTCTGTCCTTTATGAGTTACTACTTCTTCCATTCGTTATGCCCAACCTTTGGACCCACACATGTTGTTTGCAAGTAATTCTTGAGGATATCCTTATAAAGCTAGTTGACCCACATAAAATTTTACTCATCAGAGCAGTTTTCCTAAATCTTCCTTATGCAATGCAGTTTGTAAATTAGGCCATTTCAATGTTGGCACGCATCCTGAAGTCTGACCCAGTGTGACGGTAAGAACCGGTGGCTGTTTTCCTCCAACTTCATCTTTCTCTCCTCCTGCTCCTCTCTGTCAGCGTCTGACTTGTGCAAAATGGCAAAGTGGCCTTGAGTGGCTGAGGAGTGTGAGAAGTGGTGGTGTGGGGAGGGGGTGTTGTGTGTACTTCTTTGGGGGGTAGGGTTCTGGAGAAGACAAGGTCCCAGGTAGAGAGCATCTCCTTGGCTATACTAGACAGCCTCTCCCAGAGGCCTGTGCTCCAGTCTGGCAGGGAAGCCACAGAGTTAGATTCTGCCCCAGAGCTGGCATAGAGTTAGTAGAGGAAGCCACAGGACTGGAAAAAGCCTTTTAGACAGGATTACGTGAAGAGCCATAGAAAGATAAGCAAGATCTGAATTGGAAGCCTCAGCAGATACACCCGTCCAGGAGACAGCCTGTTTCTAGAACTTGATGGGCCATCCTTGTGTCTGAATATCCTGAATATCTCTGGGAACCTTGATATAAACCTGGGGAGAAGTGTGAAACCCCAAATTGACAGAGGCTAATTTTCCACCTTACTGGTAGGAAGAGAAAGACATTAAATTATTTAAAAGTAGAGTTATTATTCATGCACACTTGTTTGTAGACAGTCTCATACTGCCTTCATAATAGGCAGATGAAAGTATGTCCTGCAAGGTGACCTGCCATCATCTTTGTGAAGCCACCTGTATTATGTGTCTTATTTATTTATTTAACTATTTATTTTAGAGACAGAGAGGGGCGCCTGGGTGGCACAGTCGGTTAAGCGTCTGACTTCACCCAGGTCACGATCTCGCAGTCCGTGAGTTCGAGCCCCGCGTCGGGCTCTGGGCTGATGGCTCAGAGCCTGGAGCCTGTTTCCGATTCTGTGTCTCCCTCTCTCTCTGCCCCTCCCCCGTTCATGCTCTGTCTCTCTCTGTCCCAAAAATAAATAAACGTTGAAAAAAAAATTTATTTTAGAGATAGAGAGACAGAATCCCCAGCAGGCTCTGTGCTGTCAGTGCAGAACTCGATGTGGGGCTCAAACTCACAAACTGCGAGGTCGTGACCTGAGCCGAGATCAAGAGTCAGATGCTTAATTGACTGAGCCTCCCAGGCACCCCTCTAGGTCTCTTTTTAAAGCCTTTCCTTTTCTCTCCCTTGCTTTCTTTTAAGTCCTCTCAATATTTTTCCTTTAGTGGTATTATTAGAAGACTTGGTACCCCCTTTTTAAGTGGGGAGGGTATCGAACTCTGTCAAGAAATAAAGCCAGCAGTCACAAGTTTTCATTATGGAAACAAAACAAAGAGTCATATCAGTGACTGCCGGGACATGGTAAATTCTGCCTAGCTGGTGGGAGATGTGCTAAAGCTGCAGGGGCCAGGCCTCCTTACACACCAATGTGAACAACTCTGAAAAAGACCTGGGGTCTTTTTTTGTTTTAAGTTTATTTATTTATTTTGAGAGAGATAAAGTGTGTGCAAGCAGGGGAGGGTCAGAGAGAGAGAGGGAGACAGTGAATCCCAAGCAGGCTCTGCACTGTCAGCATGGAGCTGGATGCGGGGCTTGATCTGAGGAACCGTGAGATCATGACCTGAGCTGAAACCAAGAGTAGGATGTTTAACAGACTGAGCCACCGGGCACCCCCAGGTCCTAGAGCTTTTTAACCCATTTAAGAATATGCAGAAAGGCCTCTACGTCCTAGGGGCAAGGTTGAATTTGTAGAATATAAATAGCCAAGGGAGGTCACTGAAGCTGCAGAATAATAACGTCTGCCCTTGTCCCAGTTAGGACGTCTTGATTGTGGGTCCCGGCTCATCTGAAGTCTGGGGTGAGGACTGGCTGGGTGAAAGCCTGTCCTCAGGAAGCTTCTGTTAATGCCAAGGCCTGTCGCTAACATTGGAAGACCTGCATGTGCTTAGGTCTCAGGGTCTCTCAGAAGACTCCATGCCACAATCCCAACAAGTGTCATTCTGGCTCTAGCTGAAAATGGCAAATAAGTTTGAAGACAGAAATTGAGGGAAAGGTAGGGTAAAATTAGCACAAGGCTGCGACTGTTTAATTTTTCAATACTAGTGAATGATAAACGCAAGAGATTTTTTTTTCTTTTTTTGGTTAAGTGTTATGGCAAACTCAGTTAAGGCTCCCCATCGTGACTTTAAGAATATCTGGAAAATGTCAAGTTCCTTATCTTGAAGGGAGCCTCGAATATTAAGGGATGCAGGCCGAGCTGAGGGCAGACTAATGGAGACTAAGTATCTCCAGGTGGGGAAGGCACAGGCCTGGTCCAGACAGGTAGACAGCGGCACCTGTGTGGAGAAGACCTCGGGGCGGGGGGGGGGGGGGGGGGGGAGCTATCACAGAGACAGGTTATAGGCGAGATCAGAGAACTCTAGGAGAATCCAGAAAAAACAGCCACTTGGAGACAAGAATTAAGGAGGAAAATAGAGGTGATGGCCAGACAGGCCTTGACATTCCAAAAGGCAAGTCTATGCTGGTAAGTTTTCAGGTGCAGCTGGCCGTCTTGCCCCTCTGGATGTTAAGGAAGTTGAGTAGAATCAGGTGTGCATGTGGCTCTGATCAAGCAGACCCCAGCTCACCACGAGGTACCAGCTTTCCGATAAAAACGCTTCTCCACAGCAGCTGCTTCTCTGGTCTTGTTCTACTCAGAGTCCTCCGATTTCTCTCCCACATCCTGGTGAGGAATCGTCCTCCTTCACCCGGCACGGTAAGCTCAAGGTCTTTTCCTGGACTGGCTCCCTCTTTTTGTGAGGTATGTGATGGATTGCTTGCCTGGCTTTAGCCTTGTCTTGGCTGATTCCACTTGATGAGTATTGTTCTTACTACTTTTCCTGCTCCGCTGGTGATATTTCTAATTGAAGAGATGCTTTCATGAATATAAATATAGCATGGTGCTAAATGTGAGCACCCATTATAGTTGAAATTTCTTAATCTTATCAAATGTTCTACTTTTTACCTCTGAAGGTGTTGCATACGGTAGCCATTTATTAAACCTTGAGTAATGATTCTTCTATATCTGGCACACTCTCAGATAAATTGGCCTTTCCTAACTGTTGTCTTACACATTTCTTATCTTTCTTTCTTTTAGGGAGATTGCATTTTCATTAATGTCATTCACAGATCTCAAGTGTATAGTTTGATGGGCTCTGACTATTCTATACAGCTATGTAACTCCCACTCAAATCAAGATAAAAGAACAATTCATTCCTTTGCAACTCTGTCAGTCAATTCCCCAGCCCCCAGAAAAAACTAGTGTCTGATTTCAATCACCCCAGATTAGTTTTGCCTGTTCTTGCCTAAATATAAATCAAATAATTTAATATGTGCTCATTTGGGTATAGCCTTTGTCCAACATGGTGTTTAAATGTTCGTTTATGTTGTGCATATATTAATGAGTCCTATCTTTTTATCAGGTGGTAGTAGTCCATTGTGTGGACTATATCACAATCTATGTAAGGGTTGATAAACCTTTGGGTTGTTTCTAGTTGGTAGCTATGGTGAATGACTTTGATGATTGTTCTTGTACAAGCTTTTGTTTTTTTGTTTTTTTTGTAAGCATACTTTATTATTTTTTTGGGGGGTAAATATTCAGAAATGCTATTGCAGGGTCATATGGTATTTCCCAATTGCTTGTATTATTTTCTACTGCCATCAACAATGTCTGAAAGCTCCAATTGCTTGCTGGCATTCAGTATTGTCTACTAGCATAGTCATTTTAATGGGTAAAATGGTATCTCATTATGGCCTTAAATTGTATTTTCTTAATAACTAATGTTGAGCACCTTTTCATACGTTTATTGGCTACTGTATCTTGGGAAGTGTGTGTTCAAATGCTTACTCATTTTAAATACGTTGTTGGTCTTACTGAATCATAGGACTTAAAAAAATATATATTTTGGGGCTTTTTGTCCTACGCATACAATTTTTTCTTCTCCAATCTGTAAGTTTTTGGGTAAGCAGAATTTTCTAGTTTTTAAGTCTTATTATTATGATTTTAGTGTTATGATTAGTGATTTTTATATTGTTTCCATCTTTGCCTTCACTAAGGTCACAAAAAGTCTTTTTTTCTTCTAGAAAGATTATGGCTTTAATGTTTATGGTCCGTATCAAATTAGTTTTTATCTAGAAGTCTTTAATATGTCTTCCCCTAAATAGTTGATATTTTCTGATACTGTATTGTTCAATTGCACAAAAAACAATCATCTTTTTAATGTTTTTATTGTTTATTGCTAATACATAGAAATGGAACGGATTTCTGAGGATATGCTAAGTTCATTATTCCAGTAGGTTTTTGAAAGATTCATCAGGATTCATTAGGTTTTTCTATGTATACAATCTTGAATACTTGAATACTTGAATATTGAAATTCAATGTTTTGTATCTATGTATACATCTATGAATACAAATCTTACTTTTCCCTTTCCTGATGGCTTGTTGTTCATATTGTTAATGACTTGTGTTGTCGTGTTATTGACTGGCTGGAACATCTAATGCCATGTTGAATAGGTGTGGTGGGAGTGGACATTCTTGCTTGTTCCTGATATTAGGGGAAAAAAACAATTAGTCTTTTGGCATTAAGTGTGAGGACATCTCTGGGTGTCCTTATCAGATTGAAGAGATTTCTTCAATTCCTAGTTGTTGAGAGTGTTTATTCATTAAAAAAAATTACCAAATGGGTGTTAAATTTTGTCAAATGTTTTTTTGAGTCTGTTAAGATAATCACATGATTTTTTTCCTTATTATCCCCCCACGTTGTTTTGTTGGATTTGCTAATATTTTTAAATTTTTGAAAATGTTTGTTTACTTTTGAGAGAGAATGTGATCAGGAAAGGGGCAGAGAGCGAGGGAGACACAGAATCCACAGCAGGCTCTAGGCGCCGAGCTGTCAGCACAGAGCCCAACGCGGGGCTTGAACCCACTAACCATATCATAACCTGAGCTGAAGCGGATGCTTAACTGACTGAGCCACTCAGGCACCCAAATAAGTGACTTCCCTTTAAATAATTGCCCATACCCCTAGAGTTTCCTCCCAGGTGCCCCTGATTTGCTAATATTTTTAAAGGATTTTCCCATATTTGATCAAAAGGAATATTGCTCTATTTTGTTTTCCTGTAATAACTTTATCAGGTTTTGGTATCAGAGTTATGTTGGCTATACAAAATAGGATGTCTGTCTCCCTCTATTTTATGAAAATTTGTGAAGATTGGTATTCTTTTTCTCATTATGAGACTTGAATTACATATGTACTATTTGATATTTTCCTACTAATGTCAGAGCTTTGTTCATTTTCCCCCACTTATTTGTATTATTTGAATATTTTTTTGTAACCTATATTTGAGTTCACTGAAACTTTCTTCTCTTAAATTTATCGGATGATTTGTTTTTCTAATGTCATATTTTTCCTTCTAGAATTTCTATTTGGTTACCCTTACTTGCATTTTTTCTGCTGAAATTCCTCATCTGTTCACACATGTTGGTTATCTTTCCTATATAAGCATATCTAACCTATTTATAATGCTTGCCTTAAAAATCCTTGCCTGCTTGGTGCACCTGGGTGGCTCAGTTGGTTAAGTGTCTGACTTCGGCTTAGGTCATGATCTCATGGTTCGTGAGTTCAACCTGTTGGGCTCTGTGCTTACAGCTCAGAATCTGGAGCCTGCTTTGGATTCTATGTCTGCCTCTCTGTCTGCTCCTCCTCCACTCGTGTGCTGTGTCTCTCTCAAAAAATGAATACACATTAAAAGAAAATTCTTGCCTGCTGATTTCAGTATGTGGGTTTTCTCTGGTTATACCTGTATAGACCTCTCCCCCTGATCTTATTTGGGCTCATGTTTTCATGCTTCAGTATTAAAGGTTTTTATTGTAGGCTACACATTACCTGTTAAAAAACATGCCAATAGAAACTGAAGTAAATACCGCAGAAAAGCCTCTGGAGTTTTTGTGTTCTACTGGAGTTTTGTGATCTACTGGAGTTTTTGTGTTTCTCCTATACAATATTAAGTTACATGTTTTTCCAGTAGTACACTGTTGCTTTGCCTGCTCTCCTCTTGAAAACAGGACTTCATCTGGTCTTGTATATGGTATACTTAAATCAGGTATTTAAATTTTATATTTCCAGGGAAAACTGTGAGTAGAAACCAAAGGTAACATCTCAAAGGGTAACAGCCATACTTTTTGCCCATTTCTTCTAAAGGCTTATTTATTTAGTGATTATATACAAATATAAGTGACTATAATTATTGAAATTCAATGTTAACCATAAATCCCTGAACAGTAATACAAAATTCCATTCTCATTGGATCACATTGTGATTTATGAGTCAGTTCTCAGCTAGATTGTAAACTCTTTAAGTTTAGATGCTTTAATTTATGCTTGAATTCTTTTTAGTTTAAAGCAGGAAGACACAACAACAACAAAACTCTAGACACATTTGGTTCTTTTGTTTTTGTAACTGCACTAGGGCAGGTTTCCTTTGAGGGCTACATTCAGAGCAATGCCAGGACCTCAGAGTCCCATGTATTTTCAATGAATAGCTAAAACCTGACCTGGGGCACCTGGGTGGCTCCGTAGGTTGAGTGTCTGATGGTTGAACGTCCGACTTCAGCTCAGGTCATGAGCTCACAGTTTGTGGGTTCAAACCCCACATCGGGATCTGTGCTGACAGCTCAGAGCCTGGAGCCTACTTGGGAGTCTGTGTCTCCCTTTCTCCTGCTCTGCCTCTCTCTTTCTCTCTCAAAAGTAAATAAACCTAAAACAAATGCTGACCTTTAGCTGAAGTAATGCTGTTGAAACCCCTACTTTGAGAAGTCTGACAGCAGAGGTTATAATCACCCTTTGTATGAATGTGGGAGGGAGGAAAAAGAAACAGATGAATTGTTTTCTTTTGAGGACTTTGACATTTTATGATTATACTGAATGATTGGCTTGATAAGCAGGAACCTATAGCCCCTGTCCCCACCACCATGACCTGTCTAAAGCTCTTCTCCAGATCTAATCTTATCACAGTACAAAATAAGATTTGACTTAGGCTTTTTTTTAAAGAAAAAAAAAAAAAAACACTGAGCAGTTTCTGTGTGTGTGTGTGTGTGTGTGTGTGTGTGTGTGTGAGAGAGAGAGAGAGAGAGAGAGAGAGAGAGATTTTCAGACATTAATATAGACCCTAGTGACCATCTTTATTATTGGTGCTGGATAAGGATGATTTCAAAACTCGTAAGGGAGACACCCTTAAGGTATTTGTATTACCAGGCTGCCAAAGAAATGACCTGGGAAGAACGTTCTTAAAAATCTTAGTGATTAGAATGAAAGGAATTACAAACATAGAAAAAAAAGCTCCCTGTTGTCCCCAGAGGTGGATGTGAAAGGAGATTCACTTTATAAATTATCAGAAGAAAAGCAATTTTTAACACAACTAATTTGAAATATTTATATTGTTCTAGTCCATTCTAGAGGCTGATGGAAAACATAAATATTTATGGGAATCAACTCCTTGTTTCAGAATTTTGTTAAGGAAGACAAACATTTCTACATGAAGCCTTGTCAAGTGAGAAGAAAGTGTGAGGGATTGAAAATGTTTGTGATGAGTACCTCAGCCATGATTCTGGTCCAGATGTTTTATTTCCGATGATGTCCCTATTTAATTAGTACCAGATTCAATATAGTCGCAGATGTGAACCAGTGAAATGGTGATGATGAAACCATTACACTGTATAATTGTTTTAGCTGTTCCAGTTATTTTTTTCTTCTTCTCTAATGGCCTGTGAGGCACTCTCATCACAAATAAAATTTGTGCATCTGAGAGAAGCTGTGTGTTGTATTTGGTAACAGTTGCCTTTGAGATTATTTTTCTTAAATAATTTTGGAGTTTTTAGATGTTTTGGGTAAACTTGAAGTTGATCACATGGTCAAACAAAGAAACAAAACGACAACACGGTGGATTGGGAAATTGTTCCACATAAAACACTGAATTGTTGGGTGAAGTTCATTGGAACAAAAGACTGAAGCATTCACTTCTCAGTGTTAAAGAAGAAAAGCAGATGTGCTTGGTTTGGGATTAGAATTCTAATTAAGGGCTCCAGCTCCAGTATGATGATTCTTAACTATTTCTGAAAATTTTCTTAGTTTGCTGAACATGCTTTTATTTCCCCTTTACTCTCTGTGTATCTTTTCCTTTTAAACAATCTGTATCACTCAAGTAATCAAAGCCCGTTTCAACTATTTCCAAGGGAGTTGTTGGGTGTTCCAGAAATTCAAGTTTATTATCAGAGCTGTAATTATATTTTATTGATGAAATTAAAACCCCCCAAATAATAAAATACATTCTCACTGTACATAATGGTTTAAATGGAAATAATCTGGATTTCTGCAAAACTACAGTCCTTATTTCCTATGTTTAGGTGCTAAGATGAATCCTCACTTGACCATAGGAATTACTGTAACAGCATGTATCTGTTTAGAATCTTAGATTTGATTCAAAAGATTACTTTTTTGGGGAGGGAAGAAATAGGAAGATATTAGCATGACATCGTTTCATTTGGATCTGAAACCTACGAAAAGAATTCTAGAGATGGTATCAGGATGATGCTCTGGTGTAGTGTTTATAAATCTAACAAGTAAACTATATAAAAACATGTTAATATCCGACATAATATCTTTCCTTCATTAAGTAGGCTGTAGCAATTCTTAGGACAAAGTTACTTATGGTTAAACAATGGTAAGTATGTGTTTGATTTTTTTTTTTTTTTTAATTTTTGAGAAAGAGAGTGGGGGAGGGCAGAGAGAGAGGGAGACACAGAATCTGAAGCAGGCTCTGTGCTTTCAGCATAGAGCTGGATGTGGGGCTTGAACTCAGGAACTGTGAGATCATGACCTGAGCTGAAACCAAGAGTCAGACGCTTAACTGACTGAACCACCCAGGTGCCCCTGTGTTTAATTTTTGTACTCGATCGAATCACTGTGGTGGGTATCTTTGGCTATCTTAAATTTAGCAATACAAGTTTGTTATTGCTGGTGCTGGTAGTGGTGATGATGGATGTTAGGAAAATGCTAAGTTTTTTTTTTTTTTCAGTGACTTTCCTGTGCGTGTGTGTGCGTGTGTGTGCGTGTGTGTGCGTGTGTGTGTAATATATCTAATATCCCTCCTGATACATAAGGGGCAAAAGGGCAAGAGGGAAGCTGTTTGTAATCATGGCTATGTGTTTTGGTGCTTCCATACTCAGGAGAAATTGTAAATGGACAACTGAACAATCGTGGTCTGATAAAGACAAGGCAGCTGAAGGTTAAGACCCTTTGGAGATAAATGTGTGGATCACTTCACCAGACCAGTAGCCCAGAGCAGTGAAAGTGCTGGCTTAAGGCAAGGGAGTGATAGAATGGCTAGGGGAGGAGGGAAGTAATGAGCTTCGATTACATCATTGGGACCAACTGTAGTAGTGGGGACTAGAATTCAGTTTGAAAACCATTTTTCTCTTTTTTGGGGACTGCAATAAGCCACCTTTTTGGAAGAAGTAGCTCCTTCAGGGGAGAAATGAGGTCATTTTTCTTTTTTCCTTGGAGGAAGAAAGAAAGAGAATGAGAACATTTTTTCCCCCTCTTGAACGACAAGCAAGAATCTGAGTTCCACAGGAGATAGACTGTGTTGGGCCAGTTTAATCAGACCCCTGGGTTTGCTTGGCCAAGATTTGCTCCTTGATGTTCTAGCTGAATTTCCAGGAATATTGCCTGAAACCAGCTGTGTTGTTCTAGACCTTAAAGCGGGCAGTTTCAATATTAATCATAAGGAGGCTCCTTGAACTCTACTGTTGCCTTCTACTGGGGACAGCTATTCTCAGGTCATCCTCATGATGACCTGGCATCCTCTTGGCTCAAACATCATGGTAAGAACTTCTCACCTCTGGGCCTTCACTCATGCTTCTGAGGCACAGACACCATTGGACCTGCTGAGTTTTCATGTGCTCAATAGGCTGAGGCCACGTAGCTTCTGGAGGGAAGGTGGGGAATGTCTGAATTTGTACCTGCCTGGTGACTTGCCTCTACTTGCAGGTAAGCATCACAGGGGCCTCCACTGATGTCTTGGGTCTTCCTAGGGACTCCCAGATCGGCTGGTGTGGTGCAATTGGAAGTGTCAGGGACCCAGAGTTCCATGGGACAAACAAGCTTCCGATAAATCCTGTCCCTTCCATGTCTCTGTGGGTTGTTAGGACAAACAGTATTTTGTATTTGCTTTGTGAAGACCTCGTGTGAGATTGAGCACTCCACTGCATTTGGTGGAAAGCTGAGAGTAACTTGGTAACACTCCCCATTACGTTCTCTCCTTCCTTTCCAGACTCCTTTTCTTTTCCCTACTCCTGTTTCCCAGGAACTGCAATCCCCCAAAGAGTATTAGCTTGTAGATTTTAGCCATTAAATTTTGGCCATGAACACTTAGGGGAAAAAAAGGCAAAGGTAGTGACGTTTCAGACTCTTTGGTAATCTGGTAAGAGGAAAGGGTCTGCCTTATTCATAATAAATGACAGAGTCAAACACCTACTTCACTATGTTTTATTGTATACTAACCAATCCCGTTAAGGATTGGTCCAGCCTTCCAGCAAGGACTGTTACAGTTGTCTTCAGAGGATGTTAGCTAGTGCCCAGATGTGAAATCATTAAGAATATAATGGAGCTTTCTGTCCTGAAGACATTTTTTAAAGATCAAAACTTCAGTGAACACAACCTAGTGATGCTTTTATTGCTGGCAAACTGACAGGAGGGACTCAGAATTACATAGAAGCAACATTTCAAGAATCAAAAAGCATTTTTTTACAGCACATTAGGGCTTTGATAGGTCCCTGAGTTACAGTATACAGCTTCTGGAGCCTTTAAAACTTCGTTGAATGAGGTACTTCCTTCCAAATGCTGACCCTTTTTAGGAGATGAAAACTAAAAATCCTGTCTGAAGGGGTACTTAAGAACCCCAAGTATATAATGGTGACTTAGGATGGAAGTAGCTATTTTGACCTTTATACTTTTTTGTTGTCTAAAATTCAGAAACCACACCAATCAGCTTTTACTTTTACAGTATTTAATTTTTTTTTAAAAAGGGTACCTTTTCAGGCATATTTAAAAATAAAATTCACTATAAAATGAAATAAGATGAACTTATTATACTCTGGTTTGAAGTATGGCCTGTAATTCCTGAAAGTTTTGATCCATAGAGTTAAACTACTAAGGAAATAAACTAATTTTTGAAATTGAATTCTCAAAACCAATGGCAATTCAGATCATAGTACATCTTGCATAGGGTACCCTTGGTAAAAATGGATTAGAATTTTTTTTAAACCTCAACTCTGTTAAGGGGAAACTACATCCTCTGATCTCTAAGTACACAGTTAGAAGAGTTAGAATATTTTCCAACATTGGAGAAAATCCAAAGTCCTTGAGGAAGTAGTTTATTAGGCAAACCATATGAAATTACCATTTTTGTTTCAGCCCAAGCAAGAGTTTAAAATGAATGTGGGCACATACGGAGAACATAAAAAAGAAAACAGAATCCCTCTATAAGTTTAATAAATGCCATTTTAATGCTCTAAGGAGAATAAGGGAAACAGCCACTATTAGTTAAACAATTTGAATAAGAGGGAAAATGGTCCTTGAAGAATCATTAATAGTGCTTAGAGAATTGGTGATCCTTATTTTTCCCCGAGTGAAGTTGGGTACAGGGAATGTGGCTACATTTTCTATTGCTGTGTAACAAATTACCACAAGGTAGCTAATTAAAGCAACACAAATCTATTAGTTCACAGTTATATAAGGTCAGAAATCCAGGTGAGCCTGCTGGATTCTCTGCTTACAAGGTCAAAATCAAGGTGTTGGCTGTGCTGGCCTCTGACCTGGAGATTCTGGGGAAGAGACTGCTTTTAAGTGTATTCAAGATGTTGGCGACATCCAGTCACTTGTGGCTGTACATCTGAGGTCTCCATTTCCTTGCTGGCTATCAGTGGGGGCACACCCCTAGCTCCTTGGGGTCCCAAAGGTGTAGAATCTTCTGGGCTATTCCTAGAAATTCTGCCTATCACAGTAGTTTTGTAACTTCTAAGAAGTCCTATTAGAAGATTAATTTTAAAAGGTTACTTTCCTGTTATCTTTGCTTTTCTTCCCAGTCAACCAAATTGTCTACATCAGAGTAGAGATATGGCTGGATGGAAAACAGAAATTGACAGTGATTCCTCCTGGCACTTGTTTTGAGTAATTTAAGCCAAAGAGGCTACGTAGATGTTGCCTGGCTATTAAAAAAAAATTATCCCCAAGCATAAAGGAAGCAGGATATTCCCTATGCTAGAGATTTCCAGTTGAGGACCAGACAAGTGTGATGAGAACAGAGACCTGTTTCCCAGGGAGTTCATTTAGGAAGGCAGAGAGATCCTTGGGCTGGAACTGCTGTAAGGTTTATCTAGGCAAAGAGGTTTATAGCCTACCTCATAAAGGCTTACTGAAGGTGTGCCACAGAAGCATCTTCCAGTCACAAATGGCAAAGAGCTTTAAGGACCGGTAGGGTAAATATTTCAGTGACCGATTGTGTGGACTATGAGATGACCTAGTTGACCTTTGCCCATACTTTACTTAGCAAGCCCCTATATGGAATTTCAAAACTGTGGCTTGATCCAGTGATAGAGGAGCCCCCCAAATACAGGTTAAATACAGAGTCAAATTGTTTCAGAAAATAAAGTTCTACTTTTTCTGTGTCTGAGTATATGGAATGTGATTCCTTCCTATTACCTTCCTCTTTTTCTTCTTACTTTCTACTCCTTGGTCACACAGAAAAGGGGAAAATTTTTTTGATGACCAACAGTGGAAGATTACTGCTTTCAAAAGAATGGAAGTGCTAGATGGTCAAATCACTAGAGCTATAAAAGCTAATGAAATAGAGAGTTACAGTTACATGCTCCAGAAAGTTTGGACACTGCAGAAGCCATTGACTTGGGACTGTAGCCTGTAGTACGGGTCTGGTGCTATGTCCTGGAGCGCTATCTCAGCTCAGAGATGAGGTCGCATGCTGATAGTGGGGTTCTGGGGTAGAGTTAACAAGTAGTTGCAGTACATTTTGTTTTTCTTGGAATGTGCTCTTTGCTTCTGCTTTTGGCCTATGGAATCTTATCAGTCCCCTAAGAGTTTAGGCTAAATTATGCTACAGTCATTAACCTCAGATCTTGGTGGCTTACAAAAACAAGTTTATTTCTTGTTCCTGCTACCTATTTATCTGGAATCAACTGTGATTCCGCTTGGGGTCCGCTCCATTGTGGGATCCAGACTAAAGAAGCCGCTCTCATCTGGGCATGCTGAGCTCATGATAGGCACAAGAGAAAGTGATGCTTAACAACTCTTTTTGGGAGGGGTTCAACTCCTTCATTTTCATTAGGCAAATAAGACCCATAACTAAGGCTGGTATTAATGGGGTGGAGATACATTATCTTCTAGAAGAATAATTATTTTGGAAAACAAGGATTTACCACAAGCTCTCCTCTCTTCCCCACCTCCAAACCCACTTACTTAAAAAAAAAATGGCTCATTCTTTGCAGTGATTTTTGCTGTTCTGAATGGAAAACGTGATCTCCATCTTAAGGTTCTTGATACTTTGTGATCTCACGTTTAGGTTTTATAAGTTTGTCTTTTTACTGGCTCGCTAGACTTGAAAACCTACCAAATAAAGTATTTCTGGGTTATTCCAGTTTCTCTCTCTGGAACATTCTTGGATACTCTGTTTTCTTGGAAGACATTGATTGTCCTGATGTTGTCTGGGTCAGGGCGCTGGTGCAGATTCAAACACTGCAGAAGGTAGAGGGCCTGGCTCATGTCTGTCTTTGTTGACCATTTCAGTCGCCGGCATGAACAGCGGCTCTGTGAGCTTTGGTCTAGGTAGTAAGACCAATAAGTTCATTGGTCCCTGCCGGGGTTAATGAGCTCATAACTTGATCATTGGTTTTGTTTTACTTTGTGTAAATATCTTTGCAATCTTAAGAATTCACCTAATTGCACTTATATTAAAAATTTCAACTTGAATCTTGAGATACACAATAACTTCACACATATCTGATGGGAAGTTTGGCTCAGAAGGGAATTATTTCATCTCCAAGGCACTAGGGAATGAATGTAAAAAAGCCACAAAAAATACAGGGATTTCAAATTACAAATGAGCTAATAGTACAACTTTAGAGCCAGAAGAACTTTGTTTCTGTATCAAAAATTATCGGGTAATAAGTTTGAAGGTGTTATTTTAGGTTTATTAAAAGTCTCTTTACATAGTCTGTATTTTCTAATATTCAGGTTCTGTTATTCACAGAATGAATGTAGGACTTCTAACATTTGTTGTCATTGAAATGACTGCCTACATTTGTCAGTCTTAGAAGGTAGAAATAGGTGTAGTACATTATTAAAAATCTGTAGCAAAAATCTTTTTAAGAAGTGGATGAGCAAGAAAGCTTTGAGATAGTTATTTTCTTTAATAGAAAATTCAGTTTCCCTCCTTGTGGGGCTATGCCAGAATCTGGGAATCTTCCAGTGAGTAAAACATGGGAGATGTTCACATTTTTCAAGCTCATAATGGGGTTTTGAAGTTTTGTAACTTTGGGTTTGTGAGCAACACGTTGGGTACAGGCATAACTTTGAAGTATCTGGGGTCCCACGGGCAAGGATCCCATGCCCTTGGGTACTTCATGCAGCCATGCTTTGTACCCTCTGTGAGGGCCTTGTACTCTAGCACCATGGGTCCACCTCACCTCCTCTCCTTTCCTAGTCTTCTCCCATCTCTTTTCTTGTGGAAATTATTGTCCCCTGTAGGTGCTTAAAAGGCACTCCTTCCATTTTCTGTTTCCCCTCAAGGGCACTGTTTGTTTTGCACAGCAGCAAAGCAGTTGGCATTGAAGTTACTGTGTTCATGTGGTGTATGCATGTGGTCAGGAATGTTCAGCATTACTGAGTGGACCTAGAATGTCTCAAATGTACATTATATGTTTGGTTCTTTGCAGGAAGTGAGTGTCTTTTGAGAAATATTCCTTATAGGTGTCACAGATGAAACTACTCCAGAGATAGAATGGCACAGCATTCCACACACTGACACATGGATCAAACAGCATATCTTGCTTTTATTTGAACTCTGACGTCAGGCTGTCTGCATCCTAAGAGAACATTCTACCTTTGTTGACACAGTTTACACGATTCTTTTTCTTTGGCACCAGCCTTGGCAACCGACTCAGGGAATAACAGAACTCAGAGTTTCTTTGTTTGTGTTGCTCCTGTCTGTCATTAACCAATGGATTTGGTGATAATGTCTTGATGTTATAAGCCATCTAAACTTGATTGTAGGTCTCAATAGAGTTGTCTTGGTGCTGTATCCTGTATTTTGCGTATTTCTGACAGGCTGCAGGAATGTTTAGTACTATGATTTTTGTGGTTTTGAAAATGACATTTAACAGTGGTGCATTTATCAGACCCAACACTGGCAAATAGAACTCTTGATCCAAGTGCACATTCTCACGAGCACAGTAGCAGTGATGACAGGAAGGTTTTTGGGGCATAATGAGGTTGATGCTTTTGTGGCAAATGGGTGAGGGTGATAAGATGCTGCTTTTGTGAGGCATTGGGCAATTAAACTGCTGAATGACACTAAGCATTGGTAGGAATTAGGTCTCTACCACCGACCAGTGATGGAGGGTAGGAGGGTGACAGTGTATTTTATAATCAGTAAAATATAACCTATAAAATTTTGCATGTCCTTTAATTATATGTGAAGGTAACAAACCACTCTCTTAGCACCTGTGAACTTGTCAGTAGAAATCCCAGATGTTTTCAAACCCTATCAGAGTTGTTGCAGAGATTTCACAGTATCATTTGCACTCAACACTACTGTGAAATAAAGAGGCTGCTACCTCTTTAATGTAACCTCCTAATAATGAACACATAATTGTATGACAATAAAAAAAATTCTATTTCATTGATTTGTTTGGTAATGCTATTTTATTTCATGTACTTAAAACATTAAATTCCTGGCACCAAGAAGTTAAGTTCCTCGGCTTTGATAGATACCCTTGTTCTTGCCAGGTGATGAACAGTTTCTTTGTCTAATGACCACTCTTCATTTACCTTGATCTTTAGTTCCATCAGGGACATTCTTTTTTTTTTTTTAATTTTTTTTCAACCTTTATTTATTTTTGGGACAGAGAGAGACAGAGCATGAACGGGGGAGGGGCAGAGAGAGAGGGAGACACAGAATCGGAAACAGGCTCCAGGCTCTGAGCCATCAGCCCAGAGCCCGACGTGGGGCTCGAACTCACGGACCGCGAGATCGTGACCTGGCTGAAGTCGGACGCTTAACCGACTGCGCCACCCAGGCGCCCCTGGGGACATTCTTTTCAAACATGTGCCCCACCTGCCATTTTATGAGTGTGAGCACACCTCTTCCGCTATCCTGATTCACAGTTGGAAATTTCACATTTGCAAGTGTGATTTGAAAGGGGAAAAATAAGCAAGCAAAAATACAGGCCCAAGAAGTTGGAATGATGGTATCTGAGATCTAGAAAATGCTAATTGACTAGGGCCAAATCTGAATACAGTTTCAAAATCTCTCCTATGTGTATTCAAATACTGACATCTTTTAAGTATAGCTAGTCACTTTGCAGACCCCAAGGGGGTGCCTCCTGAAGGATGGGGCACATGATTTTGTTCATCCTATTCCTTATAATATGTTGCAAGAATCCTGGCATTTAGTAGCATTCAATTAACGTTTCTTGAATTGAGTTCTAAATGAGAAACGGACGCAGTTTTTCAGAGAGATTGAGAATATGCATGTTACTTTGATTGCTGCATTAGTGGCTAACATCTTCTTGATGTTGTTAACACCCATTTTTTGGTAACAATAGAGTCCTTAGAGACATGTAAAACAAAATGTGATTCTACAATAAGAGCAATAGTGACCCACAAAATACACATTGTACAGCCATGGTGGAACATTATTGAACCTATCATAGTTATGACATCAACTGAAATAAATTGGTTCTATCCTAGATGCACAGCTGTTCCCAGGCAGCAGCTGCTTTTCCTGGAGTAATTAGAGCTATTGTTTTTAGTGTACTGTGTCAGAACACAATTTTATTGATAGGACTGACATGACCTCACCTTTGCAACTAAACAGATAACATCAAATTTAAGATGACCTATGTTTCTTTTTTTTTTTTCTGTTGTAGCTGCATATTTTATTAATGTCAATTAGGAATACATTTGAGGGATAGCAAGAAAAATGGGTAATTTTGTACTGTAAAAGCTCCTAAATATTTAAGAGAAGCAAATACTTCTGTACTAGTGACTTTTAATAATTAGCTGTTATCTTGAGGGAAAATGACCATCCCTTTATTCCCTAGGAATAAACTTCCTAGGTACTGTATACTTTTTTCTTAATAATGCATATTGTTAGTCTCTATCTACTAGAATATGGGCTCCTTGAAGGCAGAAATTTTGCTAACCTATATATCCTAATAGATTTATAATCTAAAATGATGCTTGACCCAGTGTAGGTGTTGAATAAATACTTGTTGAATAAATGGGTGACTGAGTATGTAAATGAACACAACCAAAGTTGATAGCATATCTCTATCTTTATTAACTAAGGTTTTAAATTTATCTTTAATCTCCTTATTGTCAGTTATATCCTGGTAGCTTAATATCATTTCCTGGATATTTTTGAGTAACTGTAATTAATAACTATAAACTGTAAAGTTAATTTATAATGGTGACTGAAGCATGAAGCAACATAGTGAAGTTCCCCTGGTCCGATTGGGATATAATTACTAGTGATTATATAATTTTGCCACTGCCCCAATGATTTTATAGCATTTGTAAAATGTTAGCATTGACATTGGTCATCAGTTTCCTACAGAAATGCTTACAATGAACCAGACAAGAAGTATGAAAAGCTTGAGATTTCCAGAAAAATAATAAAAAATGAATTATAAGAAATTTGGGATTGGAGTAGCTGAGTACAGAGTATCAACCACTACAGAAATTCAGGCATTGAGTACTCATGGTTGGTTAAATAATAGCATAGATAGGAAGCTTTGTGAAATGGAGTTTTTTTTGTCTTCTAAAGAGTAGTGGCTTGGAATGATCTTTTTCAGATACTGAACTGCGATTTAAATTGTAATTTCAATTCTAACTTGTAATTTTTTATTTAAAACTTCATTCTCAACTGTGAATGCTCTCATGTGTTGAAAAAGAAGACTTTTTTATAACAGAGCATAAAAAGACCCTAGGACTATTTATTAGGAGGTATAGATGTCAGTTTGAATGAAGTATGGGCCAGATAATCACGAACAGTATGAATCCATGCACTCGCCATCAGTTACTCTGAGAGTAGTCACTAATCAGACAGTTCTTCTCAGGAAAGACACGTGATGTCCTTAGATGACAGAACCCTACTAGCTTTGATTATTTGAAAAATCTTTGCTCTTAGCAAGGAGATAAAAATAAACTATGGTTCTTTCCTCCTGGAAATAAAACAAATAGCTGCAAAGTGAAGTGTTTAGACAAGTGTCGTTAATTATATTATTAATAAACCCAAGAGCAGAGTTAACTGGCTTCAACAAAAAAAGAAATGCATGTTGTCAGAAAAAACTGTGTGTACTCGCATGCCTACTTGTTGCCTACATGCCAGTGTTGAGAAAGTAGATGAACAAAGGAAAATATTTTTGAAATAATTGAAATCGGACCAATTTGAAGGGAGTTGTAGAAATGGGATGAAGAAAACGAGGGTGTACTAGCAGCCCTAGAGTCATTGCCAGCATCTTCTATTCCATGATTGTATCTTAACTCATTTGATCCTAAAAATAACACTGTGAAATCAGTATGATTATCATCTGCATTTCTTATATGAGGATGTGATATTTGGAGGTAAAAAATTGAAGCTCAGTTAGTTAGTATGTATGACCCAAGTTCAAATCTTCTGATTGCAAACTCCTTGTATTTTCTACTACATTATGCAGGTGCTCCTATTGGAACCATCTGGGGGTAAAACTGTCTTTCTAGATCTTTCTAGATCCCCTGAAGGAACAGCCCCAGTTGCCATATTTCTGGACCTTACATGTCCTCCACTTGTAGTATCCTTTTTGCCTTTAAAGGGTTGCATACTTGGTCTGTTTTGGCATCCAAGAAGATGGTTTTACTGATTTAAGCTTAAACATGGACGCGCATTTACTAATTTAGGAGTTTAATAACTTCAGTGGGTAAATAAACAGCAGGGAAGATCTTGGGAATGAACTAATTAAACAACACAGATGAACCAGATTGGGTGCACATTGGCTAATATTTTATGGAAACGCACATATACATTAAGTGTGATACTAATAACATGTAGGTATAGTTATAGTGTGATTGTTCTCTGAAATACCCATCCTCTTGAGGGAATTGACAAGACAAAAACCTTTATCTCTGAGTAATTAATATGCAATTTCCTACTTGTCTCCATCTATTCATCCTAGTCTGCCTCTAGCTGCTTTGGTTTCTAACACTCATTAGCTGGTTGTTTCTTGTTTTTTGTTTTTCTTTCTCCTGTGCTTCATTGACTCTCCTTGCTGACCTATGGTTGTAGGCAGGAAAAGGATTTCATTGCTTGACTGGAGTGCTTTTGTCCATTACCTGAAACCTAAAATGGCCTGGCATATACATAGCCTTCAGTTAAAATGGTTACCACATGGGTGCCTGGGTGGTTCAGTCAGCTGGGCGTCTGACTTCAGCTCAGGTCATGATCTCATGGTTCTTGAGTTCAAGCCCCGCATCGGGCTCTGTGCTGACAGCTCAGAGCCTGGAGCCTGCTTCAGATTCTGTGTCTTCCTCTCTCTCTCTGTTCCTCTCCTGATTATACTCTCTCTCTCTCTCTGTATCAAAAATAAATAAGACATGAAAACAATCATTACCACATAATTTATCATCCAAAAGGAGCCCTTTAAGGTGATGCTATTAATAATTATACCAAAACAATAGGTATAAACAGGGACTATCTTAGGTGAACCAGGTTACCTATGAGTAAAGGACACCTGAATGAATAAATGACTCTAACACCTTTTGTGACCAGAGTTAAGGAAACCTGAACTATACAAGTTCTGTTCTGGGGCCTGACTATGGATGGCTCATCTAGGAATTCATCAGTTTAAATGCTTTGCATCTTTGGAGCGACTAGATGGCTAGGTTGGTTGAGTGTCTGACTCTTGATTTGAACTCAGGTCATGATTTCAAGGTTCGTGGGATCAAGGCCTGTGTCAGGCTCTCTGTTGACATTACAGAGCCTGCTTAGGATTCTCTCTCTCTCTCTCTCTCTCTCTCTCTCTCTTTCACTCCCCCCCTCCCTCCTTCCCTCCCTCCCTCCCTCTGCCCCTCCCTGCTTTTTCTCTCTTTCAAAATAAATGAACATTAAAAAAAAGTAAAAATACTTTGCATTTTCTTACAAGTAAGAAACAAAGTGTTAGGACTACTAACTTTATTCAGTCCCCTAAAAGGGGAGCTTAATTATTAGGTAGAGCAGAAATTTAATGGTCCTGTTTTAGAGGACTTTCCATCATTGGAATCTGTGTGGAGGTTTCTTTTTGACTTTGAAGAAAAGGCTGATGGTATTTCATTACAAAACCCATCACGACATATGTCCTCTTTATAGACAAGCTCCTGCATCTTTGTGAGAGATGATTTTTCTAAGTTGTATATCCTTTTGTAGTGTGTATAATTCAGTGATAAAAGGTAAAAGGTCAACAGTGAATGTGAAGCTCCATCCTCATGATCTATTCAGATACAAAAACCTTTAGACATACACAAAGCTCTCCTATTGCCTCTGATTGGAAGCTGTGATGGAATTAAATTTTATGCAAATAGAGAGACATTAACTTTGGAAAGGATATATAATGAATCCCTTCTGGGGTTCCAGGAAATCTGCTGAATTCAAATGCCTTTTGGATGCTATAAATGATACTAATGCGGGAGGAGATGGACTATGTTCAGGAGAATAGCTCTAAAATTATCAACCCGCGGTAAACCACCGAAGCTCTTCACATCACTTGCAAAATAATAACTTTCCTGAATCTCTGCATCTGTTTGGGAGTTGAACACTTCTTTACAGCAAAACTCCACCAAAGATCAATACTGTGTGGTACGATAGCTAGGGGTATTCCCCTGGCTTGTAAAAATCCAAATCCAAATGGAAACTCAACTGTTAAGCAGTTTTGTATGCAAGATCCCTACCAATTTATTAATAAAGACCATATTGTAATGTGTTTGAGGGCGGGCCGATTGCTTGCTAAAGTACGTTTGAGAGTTGACCTATAACAGCTCCTGTTCATAAGAAAGCTTCAGCATCAGAGCTACTTTGTTATTCAATAATTTTAATCATTTTCTTGGAGTGTTTCAGTGACATGATGGGAAGACAAATTATAAGTATCCAAATTCAATCCTTCAACTGCTCTTGTGATGTACACATTTCATGCCAAATGTTCCGAAACGTTACAAAATATATATAAGAAACGAGACCTATATTGAGAGGTAGGGATATTAGAACATATTGCATTATTTCAAGAAAAAACACACACTTAAAATACTTTAATACTAGCAGTTTCCCTGAGGGTGGGTGAGCTCATGGATATAGGGTGATAAGGTTTTCACCGTGATGAGAGTCAAATGAACTATTCTGGAAAGAGTGTGTTAATGTGTGAGTTTAAAGTAGAATATTAAGGAAAGAAAGGATGTAGTAGGACATAGAATATCCCACATGTGAAGGCTCTTAGAAAGTGTGGAAATGAGCAACCATAGAAGAGAGGTTTACTTTGTTTCCTGCAGACAACTGCTACAGGGATACGCTTAAAATGGCCCCAAAGTAAATGTATACATTTATATGCAGGATATTTCAACTGCAGAGCACCTTGAAGACAAACTGGATGTCTTAAAACACATTTTATCTCATACAACAATTATATATGTGTACATATATAATAATGGGCTCTTTTTGTTTCTGCGCAGTGGTGATAAAGGAGGAGAAATTCCTCTTTTTGTCAGTTTGTGGGATGATGTCTCAGCCTGTTTGGGCTGCTATAACAAATTATTGTAGACTGGCTTAAACAGCAAACATTTATTTTTCCCTGTTATAGAGGCTAGGAGTCCAAGATCAAGTTGCTGGCAGATTTGGTGCCTGGGGAGGCCCAATTGCTGACTTATGGATGGTTTTCTTCTCCTGAGGGCACCAGGAGTCCTCACACAGCAGAGAGTAGAGAACTAGCTAGTTCTCTAGAATCTTGTAAAGGGACTAATCTCCTTCATGAATGTTGCATTTTTTAATGAAATTTATTGTCAAATTGGTTTCCATACAACACCCAGTGCTCATCCCAAAAGGTGAATGTTCCATTTTGATGGCCTAATTGCCTCTGAAAGTTTCTACCTCTAATACTAGCATATTGGGATTAGGGTTTCAGCATGTGTATTCTGAGGGGACAGAAGTAGTCCATTGCAGATTGGATACGTAACTCTTTTTGATGGATTGTAACAGTAGACTTTTGTTTTTCATGTGTGGAAATAACAAGGTAAACATATCAATAATAATAGCTAACCCTTCTTGAGAATTTATGAACTCTGTAGCATTTTGTTCATTGAGATGCCTTATCTCATTTTATCCTCAAAACAGAAATAGACTTTATTTTTTTTAAGTTTATTTATTTTGAGAGAGAGAGGGAGAGGAAAAAATATGGAGAGAGAGGGGGAGGAAGAGAACAAGCAGGGGAGCAGCAGAGAGAGAGAGAGTGAGACTGGGAATCCTAAGGAGGCTCTGTGCTATTAGTGCAGAGCTCGACATTGGCTCAGTTTCATGAACCCTGAGATCATGACCTGAGCCAGAATCAAGTCAGATGTTCAAACAACTGAGCCACCCAGGTGCTTCAGACTTGATTAATATGACCTTTGCTCAGCTGAGAGAAATGAAAACTGGGGGAGGCAGTTAGAACTTGCCTAGAGTTATACAACTAATAGATGGGGAAGCTGGGATTGAAGTCCAGGAAGCCTCACTTAAAAATTACTGATCTTGGGACACCTGTGTGCCTCAGTTGGTTGAGCGTCTGACTTCGGCTCAGGTCATGATCTCTCGGTTCTTGGGTTCAAGTCCTGCATCGGGCTATGTGCTGACAGCTCAGAGCCTGGAGCCTGCTTCAGATTTTGTGTCTCCCTCTCTCTACTCCTCCCCTGCTTGCTCACTCTCTCACTCTCCCTCTCAAAAATAAATAAACATTAAAAAAAACCTACTGATCTTTGTTGTATGTTATACTCTAAAATACTTGTTTTAAGGAATAGAAATTTATATATATGTTAATGTAGTTTCTCTATTCAGGTACCATTCATCTATATGACTTCATGAAGTGAGTGGAAAAAAATTCACTCTTAGGAAATAACACAGTGTATTCTGGGAGAGATGTCTATGATGCAGCAGCCTATCACTTGTAATTTGATTTAAGAAATCATCTAGAAAAGTTCACTTCTAAATATAGCAAAATATGCTAGTGTTTTCCATTGAATTATGTATTAATCTTGGTTTATTACACCATGTGGTAGGCAAGAAAAGGAACCTGATATAAATGTTTTTATATTTTTGTATATGTTTACTTAAAATGCACCTCCCCAACAGAGAAATTGGATACTGAATATTAAAAAGGTAAATACAACATCTATGTATGAGAAGTTTCTTTCATGTGCTTATAGAGTTAAGTAGGAAATTGGGTGTTATTTCTTCTTTTTTATTCTTAAAGTGAAAGCCTTATAAAAATGGGTTGAAAATCCAATAGATTTGTATTGGCATTTGTGTCTATAACTCTTTTGAAGAATAATAGGTCAACACCAAAGAGCACACTGTCAGCCAGTTGTTGTGGTGGAGGTCAGCAATGATGCCCAGCCAGAGGCTCTGTGGAAGTCTGGTCCTGAAACCCCTAGAATTATGGAGAGCTTGCATTATCAATTATATCCATTTAATCTCCTTTCCATGATTCTCTAAAGCTGCTTATGTGAACAGCTGATAACTCATGGCTCCTTGTTTATGCCAACTATTATATCAAGGGCAGAGTTACTCCAAATTTAATCCATTGACATTTCTGTAAAAATTCACCTTGTCATCTTCCCTTAGGAGTGTTTCTATATATCCTTGGGTTTTCTAAGTCGAACCCCTCAAACCTCATCAGCCTCTTTTCTTTTGTGACTGAATACCCGCACACGTATTTATATAGCTTTAAATGTATTATTGGATTTCTTTGTTTAATGCAGGATGTTTAAAGAAAAGCAGAGTATATTCAATAGTAAGACTAGGGATTTGTGTGACATCTTAAGAGCAAATATGAGAAATTTGTTAAACTTTTTTCTAGTACTTTCCTTGAAGAAAGTACTATTGAAGTATAGAGATGGTTTCAGAATTTTTTTTTTCTTACCTCCAGGAATTTAGGATATGATGTCTAAGATGCTGATGATAACCTTAACTGTCACTGTACTTACTGGTGAAGAATAACTTTTATTCTTCAAATCTAACATTATTTACTACATTTATCGTTATTTTAGTGCGCTTTATTGAGCAGGGTTAGAGTAAAACTATATCATAATGATCTGTCACATGTTAATTAACAATTTCATGTGGCATACCATCATATTTGGGAAGGAGAAGTGTAGCTCTAATACTGTGTGTGTGTGTGTGTGTGTGTGTGTGTGTGTATTATATTTGTATTACATACATTTATATTACAGT